>NC_051069.1:110451674-110753341 GCF_004664715.2 Peromyscus leucopus | reverse complement strand
CCAGCAGTTGCCTACTGCTTGTATTCCTCCAGGAAGGAGCCTTATGAGTCTTGGAACATTTGAGTTTTCTGAGCCTTCTTCGTTTCCTTGGCTTCCTGAGTCTCAGGAGTCTCTCCACACTCCCAGAAGGAATGTGTCAGTGCAGAAGAAACTGGTGCTCAGCACCATGCTGCTCTTCCCTTGCAAAGTGGTGTGACATGTCAGAAGCACCTCGGTCTGCCCTGGCAGCTGTGTATGGGGAACTATGACCACACCATCCGCTTTAATCGCACCTGCTAGACACACACGCACACAGCTGTATTGGTGTCTGACCATCACAGAATCCGAGACTCGCATCTGTGTGTGAACAGCTACATGCAAGACTGTGGTGATGAATTACAGGCTATTACATTTGTCTCTTACAGTTTGATTTTAAACGTTTCTTCAATTAAAAGCAAAACTGTTCATACATACAATTCCTAAATAACACTATTTAATTATTTTTAATAAAACACTTTTTTTTATTTGAAAAGAAATATATGCAATTATCGGAAACGATGAAGGAATAGGAATATCATTAAAGACACTAATCATTTCTCTACCCAGAAATGTATATTTTGTGGCACTTTAAAAAGAAACTAGGTAAAGTCTTTTCTTAAATTTTCTTCTCGATGGAGTAATTTTAGATTTACTTAGAAGTCTCAGGCATAATATATCTCTCATTTCCTCTCACCTGACTTCCCCTAATGGCAACATCTTATGTAACTATAGACCATTTGTCAAAACTAAGAAATTAACAGGTGGTACAACACTGTTAGCAAAACCCCAAAACCTGTTAAGATTTTGCCAGTTTTTCCACAAACATCCCAGCCAAGGTGCACAGAGATGGACTCTGTGCTCCACTTTTGCCTCATGCCTTCCCAGACATAATGTCAAACTACTGAGAAAACATTGTGTTTACATTGTTTGATATTTTTGAGCTGCAGAATGAAGCACATTGTGTGTGCCATTGCTCCATTGGTGATGGGGGAAGGCCAGGAGCCTATTTGGAATTGTCTTTGCCCAGGATCACAGGGGGTTTGACCTGCAGAAGATCAGGTGAGAGGCTGCAGGGAGGGGAAGGCAACAATGTTGCCTTGATGGGGGTGCAGGATCCTGGGGACCCTGGCAATGGCCTGAGGAGGCCATTTGTTATTTCCCTCTTAAAGAGCAAAGAGCAAAGGCCAAGTCAAGCATCATGGTACAAGCCACACAGCACACAGAAGAGATGCTGCTGGGCTGCTCTGTGGCCTTTGCTCCCGGACTCCCTCTCTCTTCCTTCCCCTTCTCTGACCGTTAGGCCTTGGCCTTATGAGATACAAGCATGAATAGGTCAGCTCTTGCCTCAGCCTAGCAAGGAAGACAGGCTATTTTGAGTGACCCCACCAGTGATCACACAATTACAGCTCTGCTCAGTGCTAAGAGGTAAGGTTGCAGAGTCCAGGAGACTGAATCGGGATTAAGGAAGCTGAGCTCCAACAACCACACATAGATGCTGTTCAGATGAGGCCAAAAGGGCAGTCTTCGAAGAGGACACAACCTGAACAAGGCTCAGAGCAGAAAGTGTGCTGACATGGTCCTTCATCCAGAGGCCCTTGGTTGAACAGATGAAGGAAGTTCTTGGGCATGGTGTAGTTAAGGGACATTTGCTCAGGAGACTATAAACCTGTCACACCTGCAGTAGAGCCCCAAAGCCTGCCACGGCCCTGCTATCTCCATGTCCCTCTCAAACCTCTTGGGGTCTCCCAGGAAACCTACCTTTCCTCAGATGGCCCAGCAGCACACAGCCGGCTGGCTTTCCTAGTCACCCTGGCTGAAGTGGATGAGACTCTGCTCTAAGGGCATGGTCTAAGCTCCTGACGTGGCCAGTTATCCTGACAATGCAGTGACTCTCCAGTGTCACATGGATCCTCCCAGCTTCTGGTGGTCTTCTGTCTAGCTGAAACCACAGGTTTGTACATTGGGCCCCGAGAACTGGAAGCTGAAGGGAGCCACTTGGTCAACTCCCAGGAACAGCTCAGAGAATTTTTGAAGGTTTTAAGGGCTCTATATTTAACAGCAGGCTGGGGAACCAATCTTGGAGCTGCAGGTGAGGCCACAGAAATGGACTGGTCACACTGCTACTCTGATGAACAGGACCTTTATCTGCCCTGGTCCTGCCACATCCTGTAACTTCCCATCGGTCTCTGGAAGGCTGCCTGGGGCAAAGAGAGGGGAATTAAATTCTCCCAATTTTCAAGAACACACAAAAGGAGACCCCCAAGAGTGGTGGGTTAGAATACACATAGGAAGTCACATGCAAGGCAATTGTACATGCCACTACTCTTGTTATATCTCTTCAGTCTTTATGACTGCCTGCTGGGATCCAAACCCACCTAGTCTTAAGAGTTCCCAGAGGAAGGAGAACAAGACACAGAGTCTTGGTTCTCTCTAGGTGTGGGCTGATTGCTGGTGTGTGTGTGTGTGTGTGTGTGTGTGTGTGTGTGTGTGTGTTCCTGTGTATGGTGTGTATATTCTTCTTTGTGTGTGTGTGTACCAGTGTGTGTTCCTATGTGTGTGTGTGTGTTCCTGTGTCTGGTGTGTATGTTCCTCTTTGTGGGTGTGTACCAGTGTGTGTTCCTGTGTGTTTCTATATGTGTGTTCCTGTGTGGTGTATATGTTCCTCTATGTGTGTGTGTGTGTGTGTGTGTGTGTGTGTGTGTGTGTGTGTGTGTGTTCCTGTGTGTATGGAGACTAGAGGTCAGTGTGAGGCATCCTCCTCAGGCACTGACCATCTTATTTTTTGAGACAGGGTCTCTCACTGAACCTGGAGCTGATTCAGCTGGACTGACTGCTCACTGATTCCAGGGACCCTCTGAGCCCGCCTCCCTACTGTTAGGACTACCAGCACAGGACACCATGCCTGGCTCTTTTTGTGGGTGCTGGGGTCTGAATTCGTGTCCTCATGCTTACATCGCAAGCACATTGCAGACTGAGCAAGCTCTCCCCACCCCCACCCCCAGCAGTGGTTTGACACCATTGAGAAACTCACCAGTACTCTGTGCCTGGGGAAGGCAGGGCGTGAGTAAGCTGATAAGCAGAGGCAGTACGGGAGTTACATCTTGAAGTTTGGCTAGCAGGAAGCTTGTGGGCAAGTTTAGGCAAGATGAGAGAACATTCCAGGCAGAGAGAACAAGCACATGTAAATGAATGATGGTGTAAAATAGGTACAACACTTAGGAAGCTGCAAGTCATTTCTTACGGCCAGAATTCTAATTTGGCAAGAAAACTTAAGGTACTTACATAGTGAGGGATAGATCATTCCTGAAACATCAGGCTCCTAGTTAAATTCTCTAGACCTGTGCTTTCTGATATGGTAGCCACAAGTTATAGGTAACAACTGAATTTAAACTAAAATACAGTTTAAAAATTCAAAACCTCACACTACCCATGTATCAAGGGCTCAATAACCACATGTGGGCAGGAGTTACACTGAGCGGATAAGGAACAGACAGAGAACCTTCCCACCAGCGTGAGTGTCCTACTGAAACCATCCGACCAGATGAGGGGGTCGTGAAAGAATCGTGGGCAATGGAATACAATGTCCATGTCTGGGTTACACTGTTTGTAGTCACTGGAAAGGACCTAAGAGAAGCTGGGGATCAGTCAGTTGGGAGGCTCCTGACTCAGGGCCGTGGAGACAGTTCTGAGAGTGAAGTATTTGGTGTACAAGCAAAGGACATGAGTTTAGACCCCCAGCACCTACTGGTAGGTCATTGTAATCTCAGCACTGGGGACATGAAGACAAGTGGTCCCTGGGGCTGCCTGTCTAGTCATTCTAGATGAATCAGTGAGTTCATCTCTCAAATAATAATAATAACAATATTCATATAATATTTATTTATTATATATAATAATAACAATATTCATATAATATTTATTTATTATATATTTATAATAATAATTATTATTATTTAAAAGGAAGACAGAGATAGAGGAAGACACCCGGCATTAATCTCTGGCCTCTGCACATGCACCATCACTCCCATGTACACACAGAAGACAGGTGACACAGCTTGGCGGGTTGGCTGACATTGTAACACACTGTCTCCTTTTGCCTGGAACATGCAAAGTTGAGCAGCCAAGGTTTCACTCTGGCTCTGATATTCCCCTGCTCTGCTTTAGAAGACAGAGACTCCCAAGAGCTCTTGAACTAATGAATTAGCACATCAAACCCAATGGCAATGGGTCTCACGTCATCTCCAGAAGGAACTGGACATTGTGAAGGAAAGCTAAAGTGGATCACAAGATAAGGGCCTCCCCTAGCTTTCCAGAAATCACACAGACCCAAGACCTGTCTTGCTCAGGCAGAGAAGACTTAAGTTTTCTGTATGGCAATAAGTCAGATATTTTACTGAATCCCAGTTGCCTATTGCTAGAAGTTGGGAGACCACAGAGGCCTGAAAACTGTTTCAACACTGGTAAGTTTGTTTGAACTGTTCTTTTCCCCAGCAGCTGCAGCTTTAGACATGAAATTGGGAAAGTTGTTGCATCCTTGTTGAGAGAGTAATTAAGGACAACATGCCCAGTGTGCCATTGACTCAGAGGGAGCACCTGGCAAGCACTCCATCCAGGCTTCTGTGTTCTGAGGGTGTGGACGTTCCTAAAGGAACCACAGTAGAAGGTGAGAACATCACCCCCATGCTCCTGGCTGAGTCAGATAGAGATTGGGAGTCAGGAGGCCTAGCTCAAGGCCCAGAGTTGGCAGTCAACTGCATACAGGCCTCCCTCCAACACTTATTTCACAGACCCAGAACTCTCACTGTAAGCCAAGCCCTGTTGTAAACTGACTAGAAGAACACATTCATCCCTCACAGCAACTCAGGAAGCTGTCTTGTTGCTGTCTGCACAGAGGAAACTAAGATACACAGGTGAAGCCATTTACTCAGGCTTTTATGGCTATTGGCGTTCAACTCAAAGATCTGTACACTGTGTGCTCTGAGGAAGTATACAGTATGGACCTAAGCCCTGGGGACCCCCAATAATGTTCTGGATGTTGTTAGTGTTATGACTACTCTGATGATGGTAACCCTCTGAGGGAAAATAAGAGCTCCTCCAAATAAGGAGGTCCTACATGTTAGTGGATTCAGCCACAATGGGACTCCTTTCATGGTGACTCTTATGTCCTGTGTGGTCACATCACAAGCTTCCAGCCACCTTCTGTGGGAAAATATCTCTTTGAGAGGTGCTGGTGATGTCTGGTGTCAAAGCATGGCATGCAGACACACAGCTGGCGATGCACACCTGCAGGCTTTCCCAGCACAGAGCCAAACACACCTGCAGCAGGCTCTCCCACACAGCTCCCACTGCAGGGAGCGGGGCTCGCCCTGGGTCCTCACCACCAGCTCCAGTGGTTGGCATGTGTCTGTCTAAGAGTGTCTTTAACTGATGCTCATACATCCCAGTGGGGGAATTGCTACCCAAGGCTGAGTCTATCCCAAGGATGTCACCAACCAAACTCTGGCCCTGTATCTGTAGAGATTACTTGCATTCTTTCACTGGCCAGAGTATATTCCTTAACATCTTTCCACATTAAGAAAAAAAAAATACACTTTATTTAAAATATGTGAAAGAGGTGATTACAAAATCACATAAAAATAATAAATAGATCTTATTTTTTGAGCCAGGGTCTCTCACCAAACCCAGGACTCACCAATTTGGCTAAACTGGTTGACTCGCAAGCCCCAGGGCTCTCCCTGTCTCTGACTACCCAGTGTTGGGACTACAAATGCGTGCCACTGTACCTAGCTTCTTCCACAGGTTCTGGGGATCTGAACTTGGGCCCTCATGCTCGCATTGCAAGTCCTTTCCCATGGCTGTTTCTGCAGACCCCAAGCCTTCCTGTTTTTAGACTATGTCTGAACATGGAGTCTAACCTATCTCTAAGTGTCCCGGTAGTGGGTCAAATGTTAGTGGGGAACTGAGAGGCTGCAATACAGTGAACTGAACCTGCAAAGGCTGGCCTTGAGGATCTCTTTATTTTCATGGCAAAGGCTGACATTGTTTATGCATTTATTGTCTCCACCGTCCAGCTCTTGCTGTGTCTTCTGGATGACAATAGCCTTCCAACTCCCACACAGCTTCTAGCTGTGCCATTTTCCAACCATGTTAGGCCATTCCTCTCCCATGTCCCATTCACTGGACACTGATTCCCTGGCCAAGGCATCATTATGTGAGGTTGCACCATCAACAATGGCTTGAAGAACAAGTACCACATGGAATCAGGAAATACGGCTTTTATCATTTCACAAACTGCTACAAAGTTCCTCCCTACTGCACAGTGGATCTGGCCTTCCTCCCAAACAGAGCTGCACTGCACTTAGGGACACAGATACTGTCCCTCCGGGTCACCCTCAGTGTCAAGGACTTACAGGGTTTCTGCTCAGCTGACCAGCATGCTCTACAAACCCTCTGTCTGCCTCCTCAGATGCTAACACCACTGGATGCTTAATCTTAATGTCTTGTCACTTAGTAACAAATAATTGGAGCATTATTTTTCTCCACTGTGTTCTGATTTATGACTAGGTTGTTTTCAGCATATAGGAAAGTTCCAATAGAAATTCTGTCTACCTACTGACAGAGAGGTAAATTCACCTGGATACTTTTTGCCCCAGGCCCAACAAAACTTATGAATTTTCTGGATCAGCTTTCTAAAATGAAACCCAGATGTCCATCCAAGACAGGACCACTGTGTCACTTTGGAGGTGGGGATAATCTGATTTTAAGATTTAAGGTATTTTAATTATAATGACAGAAGCACATGATAAGGAAATAAAAACAAACCAACCCCCTCCCCAGCAAAGAAGCTCATAATGAAAAGCCAGTATCTCCTTCAGTTCTAACTCATTCTTAGTTTCTTATTCCTGTCACTGTGATAAAATACCCCATGAGAGCAACGTAAGGGGAGAAGGCTTATTTTGACTCACAGTTCAAGTGTTCTGTCCACCACAGTGGAGAAGTCAAGGCTGAGGGAGTTTGAGGCAGGTGCTTACATCACATTCACAAATGAGAAGAAGAGGTCCATGAATGAACGCTTGTGCCCAAGTCACGTCCTCGTTTTATACAATCCCAGTACAGGGAATGTGCCACCCTTAGTGGGTGAGTATTCCCACCTCAACCAGCCTAATCAAGATAACCCCCCACTGGCCTTCTCAGAAAGGAACCTCACTTAGATAATGCTTCACAGATGTGTCCAGAGGTCTATTGTCTAGATGATTCTAGAATATGTCAAGTTGGCAATTATCACTCTTCAAGGTGCTGGCCCTCACCAACATCTGCTTATTTACTCTATTCCCATGACTCTTCTAGAAGCCTTTTCCTGTACCCTAGATCAGGTTTCCCAGAACCAGAGCCTGAGTGAGGACTCAGGCTCACGAGGGTATGAGGACAGAGGAAAGGAAAGAGTATAGAGCAATGATGGGTCTTTGCTGGAATCAGCTTCAAAATGCCTCTGCAGGGAACCCTGGGCATGGGTGAAACCAGAGTCAACCCACATTGAGCAAAAAGAAAGTTCAGCAGGCCATGGGCTAAGAGATGTCCTTCCATGTGTTTGATGTGAGTGGGTTACAGTGTTAGCAGAGGGGCCAGATGCTCTGGACTGGTAATGGGGGCCGAGGTAAGGCACTGAGAAGAAGGGTTATTAGAGTAAGTGGTGGAACAAGCATGTAACTCTCAAAGCATGCTTCAGGGGGAAGCATGGGCAGGACATTTAGGCACAAGCTCAAGATTCATATTTCACCATAAGTTAATCTCTCACACATGACTGCTAGATAAGGCAGGCCCTTTGGCTGACGGAATAGAATAAGGCGTGGAAAGCTGGGGAGGAGGAAAACCGTATGCTCTTGCCATGTCAAGCCAGGTTCTTCTCAATGGCCTGGAGAGTGGCAGGAAGAGCATAAGGAGTAGTGAGAAGTTGAGAGGCATTTTGTGGAATAAAGGCTTTGAGAGTTAGCGGGGTATGAGGCATGTGACCCTGAATGAGAGGTGGGAGAATCTAGAGGTAAACACCTTCGTGTTTACCAAGAAATAAGAATTACTCTTTCTTTCCTGTATTCTGTTTAGCAAATATTTTGATTTTTTATATAGAATTTCAAATAATTAGAAAAGTACAACACAGAAACACACACACACACACACACACACACACACACACACACACACACACCCCTTCCAAAGTCCGTCTGTGAGCGCTAGCTGTTTGGTACTGAGAACCGCTCTTCTCTTCTGCTTGGCGTTTGGAGGGAGGTGGAGTCTCCGCTCTCTGAAGCCTGCAATGTCTCCACTCCCAGACTCCAGAGTGAAAACAGTAACAGGGTCAAGGGACTCACAGCCCAGGCAAATGTTCCTATTAGGCAACAGGGCCCCCCGGGAGCTCAGGCAGGAGACTCAGGGTTAGGGTCCCTCTGAGCAGCAAAGAGGCAGGCTTGCGCCATCTCTCCACCACGTCCTTCCCAGTCACATCGTCACTGTGCTGATATTCTCCCTCCTGTTTCCACTCCTCAAAATGCAAAACCAGAGACATAGCTCTGTTTTCATTCAAAATGAAAAAATTATATACACACACCAACTTGTTTCATCTGAGAAAGCCAGAGAGGAAACTCCTGTTTACCCCAAATCTAAATAATAAGAAGGCTCTAAGAGCCAGAAGCTGTTTGGCATGGCACGGCCCTGGGAAAGAGACAGACATGATGGAAACTGACTGGATTGGAGAGTTAGTTCCCAAAGCCACTCCCCGTGGGCAGTCTGCAGCCTCGCTTCTGGCCCGGTCTGCACTGGTGAGAGGCCATGCAAGGTGACACAGCACTGAAGAAGACAACCTGCCAGCTTGTGTCTGTCTTTGCTGCTCTAGCGAAACAACGGAGGACAAATAACTTATCAAGAATGGGGCTGGGCACAGTGGGAGGGGCCTGTGCCCTCCTCTTCTTGGAGGCTGAGTGGGAGGACTGCGGGAACCGCAGAGCTCAAGACAACACAGTAAAAGGCCATCTTAAAGAAAAAAGGTTTGGGCTCACTGTTCTGGAGGCAGCAAAGTCCAGTCACAAGGCGCCAGCTTAGTGCAGCCGTTACTTTCCTCGTGTTGAGACCAAATACCTGACAAGAAACCACTCAAGGGAGGAGGGGCTGATTTTGGTTTGAAAGTTCAGTCCATCACCAGGGAAGCTGTGGCCGCAGGAGTATGAAGCTGCTCACTCTCATTTCAGCAGATCCAGAGCCAGAGAGAGAAAACTGGTGCTCAACTCACCTTCTCCTTTCTGTGTTTTTAATTCCTGGGACCCAACCCATGGGACGGTACCACCCACATTCAGGGCAAGTCCTCTCCACTCAGTACTCTCTGGAAACACTCTTGAAGACACACCCAAAGGTGTGCCTCAGTGATGCCCTAGGTGTTTATTAATCCAATCAGATTAACAACGGAAACTAACCCTCACTCTCAGCATCTGGCAAGGGCCCTTTTCCAGCATCATGATATGGGAAGGTGCCACATGGCAAGGCAGAACAATGTGTTAACCCAGATTCTTCTATAAAAACCATGGTGCAATCATGGGATGTCCCCTATTTAACTCTGCAAACCTCGTTACTTCCCCAGAGTCGATCCTCCAAACACCAGCAGTACACACAGGTGAGGATTCAGTTGGCATCACATTAACTTTAGGAGGACATATTTAAATCATAGCAGCTAGGATCTGGCTAGTGGAGCCCATCAGTCTTCTGTCCCTTGCAGGCAAAATTTAATGATGAAAGTGTATACCGTGTCCACTGCACATCCATGTGCCTGGCACAGTGCTAAGGTCTCAGCAGGATTCCACATAAATAAAAACAGCCCTACTGTTTGGTTTTGTGCTCATGAGGCAGGTGTTCAAATCATAGTCAGCACAGTGTTGTTGTGGGTGCACAGGGCTCCAAGTTCAAGGTGGTGAAGGAATTCTGTGTGTTAGGGCTTCCTAGAAGGCTTCTTTGGAGGGCTTTTTAGAGGGAAAAGAGAAATATATAGAATTCTAAGGATGGGTGACAATTTGACAGATAAGTATGGAAATGGGATGGGAATACAGGAGACAGACATTTTCATGGTGGATAGTCAGGAAGACTAAGGCTTACAGTATCATTTGTGAACTTCAGTTGCACAGTACTGAATGGAGACACCCTTTCCTGAAGAGGTTCTGTTGCAGGGTGCTATCTCATTTAAAAGACAAAGTGAACTGGAATGATCAGAAGTCAATACCCAGTAGGTAAAAACTAAAGAATACCCAGGCATTTCACCAAGATGCCCAGTGGAGAGGTTCCCCATGGAGGGGCAGGGACCAGGGATGGGGAACTGACCTGGGTGGTGACTACAGAGGTGTTTATTGTCCAATAATTCATGAAGTTTTACAAGCATGTTCTATGCTGTTGTATATTTTTATGGCTTATGGTGGCCCAATATGACCTCTTCTTCGCACGCTCTCCCAGAGGTGAAATGGCACATGTCCCGTATCTCTGGACAGGGCTTTTCACCATTAGCATTTAGTTCACTTGGTTTCCTTGTGATCTGAGCTGTCAGAGGACTTCAGTGAACTTGTGATCCTGCCTGAGGGAAGCAGAGGTCAGATGGGCTCCAGTCCAGAGACAGCCTGCTGTGGTTTAAATGTTACCCCATCCACACCAAAAGTTCCTGTGCTAGAAGCAGAATCCTCAGGTACACATGTTGCTGATATTTGGAGGTCAGGCTTTAGGGATGTAGTAAGGATTCAATGAGGCTGAGTAGAGGGCCCCACGATGGCATCACTGCTTTATAAGAAGAGAAAGAGTAATCCAGACTAATGACTCATTGTTGAGGTGATATACATTTGAGTTTTTTTTTCTATATCCCTAGTGGGACTTTAATGTTGTATTTCATAATACAAATATTTTAAATGAGAAGAAGACAGTGGCAGTATTAGCCAATGAGGTTGAGGGGGCCTGGAAGGAGAGGGTTCTGGAAGGGTAGGCTGGGCTCTGTGACTGAATTTGGAAGGTGGTAGGACTCAGCTGCAGGTTTGGCAGCAGAAGAAGAGAGAGGGAAGGATGTATAGATGGCTGCTCATGGCCAGAGCGAGAACCCAGGGTGGCCAGCACAGCGGCCTGACCAGTGGAGGGCAGGAGAAAGGGGAAAGAAAAGGGTGATGTGAGAGATGGAGCTGGCTGGCAGAGGAAGGAGGGAGAAGAGCCTTGGTGGGAATACTAAGAGGGTCTCAGGCAGGGTTAGGCAGAAACCACACCATGCCAAGGTAATGAAGGGAGACACGTACACTATACTTGATGCTGGGATATCTGCAGAGAGTCTCAGATGGGAGAAATATTGGAAGGCCCTCCCTGAGTTTCTGGGGATTAATTAAGAAAGCGAGGAGGGCTCTGTAACACAACAGACTGTGCTCCTCTTGGAAGGCGAGAAGCTTCATCCAAGCTCCTGCAGGGTTAGTTTGCCCCCAGCATTCATATTTAACATCCTGTCTTCTACTTGCAACCACTCAGCACCACTTAGTTGGCTCCCACACCCACTGTCTGTGAGTGACTGTCTTTCCCTCTATCCATCATCTTTATACCCCTGATGAAAATCTAGATCCAGTGAGCTCAAGAGAGCCATTGCTGGGTGTCAAGTCATCAGGGCATGTTTCTTCTGGTAGATTCTACCCCACTGACCTCCACCCATCATGAGTACAATGAAAAGCTTTTATTCCTTTCTTTGAATCAGGGTCTCATGTACTTCAGATTGACCACGAATTTGTGATGTAGTTGAAGATGATCTTGAACTTGTGATCCTTCTGCCTCCACTTCTCATGTGCTGGAATTACCAGTGAACACCACTACATCTAAATCAATACTTAGCCTCATATTTGAAATCCACCCATATTGTCTGGAGGCACAGCTCTGAACCACTGTGACAAATAGGGCTGCTGAGCCTGTGACTTTTAGTGGTGCTAAGCTGTAATCATAGGATTTACTCAACTTTTGAATAGTTTTATTTTGTTTATTAGTTTGTGTGGTGGGGAGAGGATGCATGCATGCTGGGTGTACTAGTGGAGGTCAGAGAACAACTGTCTATAGTCTGTTCTCTCCTTGCACTCTGGGCTCTGTCTGGGGATGGAACTCAGATCATCAGGTCTGTGCAGCAAATGTCCTTACCGGCTGAGCCATTTCTCTGGCCCCCTCACTCAGCTCCTATATTTGACTTCCTTGATAACGAATACCTTTGGACTTGTGTCAACAACTCAACCAAAACCATGTGAGTCATTCCAAGAACAACGTATAAATCAAAATCTTCAAAATACACTTGAAAAAATAAATATGAATTTGTTAGTGAGTGAATTACTTTCTGGTTTCTGGATTTAATTTGTAAGTGTGTTTTACAGACCAGAGCACAGAACTAAAAAATATGCTCCTGGGGGCCATCACAGGGCATGTAAGACAGCGCCACCATCCTTCGGGGGTCTCTGGGAGATAGTAGCTACAGGAAGTGTTACTCAAGGGGAAGCGTAGAGGGAAAACACAGTGCATAAAGTAAAGTGGGAATACTTGGTCCATGGCATCCTGATCTCTTGACCCAGCATGGACATTAGGGGCTGGGACAGTGATTACAGCCTTGTGCAAGTCTGAGATTCAAGTTCAGTAACTGGCTGCTGGCGGGTGCCCTGAAGCCAGGGCCAAAGGCTCCTTAGGACTTTGTTGTAGTTTCTTTGTGTTTTCTTTGGCTGATCCCACCAGATACCCTGAGGATATGAGCTACGAGAGTGGTCTTGGGACACGTTCCCAGGGCTGTACCAGGAGGTAACACACCAGCTTCTACATAAACAATAATTGAGATGAATGGCTGGACAGAGAAGGATGGATGCAGACACAGAGGCAACAGAGTGTAACAACACCCCAAGTCACAGTGATTCGGTGTTCTATAAGAGAGAATCGCACTCTCTTATATAACAACCTGCATGTAGGCAATCCAGTGCAAACACAATGGCTTCATGATGGGCGGACCCAGACTACGTCAATCTTATTTCTCCACTAACTCTGCACACTAAGAGCTAGTCTCTCTGTCAGATTGGTGTCTAAGAATTAACTGGAGCTAGTTTGAGTGTTTCATTACTGTTCTTGCACACAGATTGACAGATCTTAGGCACAGTACAACTTCTTCCTCCTCCTCCTCTTCTTCCTATTGTGGAATATTAGTTTAAGATGTGTTATATTCACTTATGCTGTAGAACATTTGTTTAATGATGCAAAGATGTATTGCATTCTTTTGTGTTACATTTGTTTAACTTTGTGAAGCTGTGTTACTTTGCCTGTCTGAAACACCTGATGGTCTAATAAAGAGCTTAATGGCCAATAGCTAGGCAGGAGAAAGGATAGGCAGGGTTGTTAGGCGGAGAGAATAAATAGGAGAAAAAGAGAAGAGAGGAAGAGTAAGAAAAAGGAGGAGAGGAGGATGCCATCCAGCCACACAACCAGCCACAGAGTAAGAAGGAAAGAAAGGGATATAGAATAGAGAAAGGTAAAAGCCCAGAGGCAAAAGGTAGACAGGATAAGTTAAGGAAAGTTGACTAGAAATAAGCCAAGCTAAGGCTGGAGATTCATAAGAGAGATAAGTCTCTGTGGATTTATTTGGGAGCTGGACGGTGGGCCTCCTAAAGAGTTAAAAATAAACAACAACAACAAAACTACACCTTCCTCCTCCTCTTCCCTCTACATTCTCTCATCCTGATTGGAAACCTCTGTTCTAAGCATCATAGATCTGCTGTAACAGCTGATTTTGCTCATCAGCTATGTTCATAATAACTTTGGTTGTTCTTTTCTCTTCCTTTTGTTTTATTTTTTATGTTTTTCAGCAATTCATCCAGGTCACTTCATTCTAGGGTCCTTGGTGAGCCTCAAGGACATCCAGCTCCCACATGCCTACTGTTGGAAAAACAAGGACTCCTTACTTCCCTGCCCTATTGCACAATTAAATTAGCATTCTTAAAACTTCCCAAGATGCTGTAGAACAAGCTCTCACCCACAATGCATCATGGTCTCAATGGGCCCTTCCATTGCTCTTTGCTGGAGTTCCCCAATTACTTGCCCTTGGTTTGTGCAGAGGACAGCCAAACTGTGGTCTCTACCACTTCCTCTTGCTTGATTAATTATTGTCAGACTTTGCTGTTCTCCAGACTAGAAATCAAGCCAGCTGAACTGGCTTTGTGTTCAGGGCATTTCCCTTTCGTTATGCCAAATCCATTCTTGACCCTAATTATATCAAATATGCTTCCATAATTTTCCACTAGGTGAATTACAATAATGCCCAGAGTGCAGTTCAACCTCTCCTCCTCACTATGACTCGATTATGAAGCATTCACAGATCTTAAAACATATGGGAGGTTTCTTCCCATGCTATTAAACTCTGGGTCACCTAAAATGCTTCTAGGGCTCGAATCTAGTGCCAGGACCCCACTGAAAGGAACTGTGAGAGACTGTGGACTGAATTTTAAACTTGGAGCCTCTTCAACAACAGAACCTGGGGTTCTCTCTCTCTCTCTCTCTCTCTCTCTCTCTCTCCCTCTCTCTCTCTCTCTGTCTCTGTCTCTGTCTCTCTGTCTCTCTCTCTCTCTCTCTCTCTCTCTCTCTCACACACACACACACACACTTTGGCTGTTTTAAGTATTCCCATGTTCCCTTTGTTCCCTGCCTCCCCTTTACGTCTGTCATCAGCAAAGCTCAGCCAGCCAGCGGCTCCTTCCCAAGGACAAGCCTTGGCTCTCCATCTCTGCAGTGCGAAGGGTTTTGTTTGCTTTTTGTTTCTGACCGTGTTCCAGATGGATGCTTCCGGCCTCCCTGTCTGCCGTGAGAGCCACACAGGCTCTTGCTTCCCCTCATTCTTCTTTGGGCACCATCTTTCTCTGAGCACCAGTGGCCAGGGAAATCTCTCCTCTAAACACATCCTGTCAGATACAAAGAGCAAAACATCCCAGACTGGAAGTGGGAACTGGAGTGGCTTGGCTCAGTTTCCTACTGCAGAAGTTAGCTGACGGGGAGGGGAGCTTAGTCCACGGAGATAAAAATGTCTTTTTGTGTGAGTTCTGAGGATCCGAACCCCAGTCCCCAGGGTTGTATGCCAGTCACTTTACACACTGAGCTGTGAGGATCCAACCCCAGTTCTCAGGGTTGTATGCCAGTCACTTTGCCCACTGAGCTCTCACCTGGTTTTTGTTATTTTAGTTTATTGGTTTTGTTTTTGAGACAGGGTCTTACCCAGGCTGACCTTGAACTTATGATCTTTCTGCTTTAGCCTCCTGAGTGCTGGAATTCCAGGTCTGTACCATATTACCAGCGACCAAAAGTGTCTTAATAGGAGTTCTTTGGGGTTTGGCTGCTGCAGCTCTCCCAAGATGACTTTCTGTACCATCAGATATCTGATTGTTCAGGATTCCAAGCCATGTTCTGTGAAAGACCTAAGACTGAGCTTCTTTTGCCTTTGATAGTTTAGTTGACACTTGACTCTGGACAGGGTATCACATCACATCCATAGGCAAGGCCATAGGAAAAATGGAAATGGCTCTGTTCAAAATATCAGCAGAATGGGTAAAAATAGTCCCAGTAGGTTTCTAGAGGCCCTTCAGAATCTGCTTGATTGTGATGACTTCTCTAAGTAGAGCCTGGCAGCTTGTTATACAAAAGGTATGTCTGAAGCCCTGTGGGCCAAGTTTTCCATCATTCTGTGATGGGAGAGAGGAATGGAGGGAGGAAGGGAGGAAGGCTGGCAGACGAATAGAAAAATCAAAGCCAATGAAAATTGAAAATCAACAGTTCTCACATGGGTAGGAACTGGATTTACAGCTAACAACCCAAGTGGGAATGCTAACTGGGATTTATATATCCATGCAAGCCTACGTGCCCTCCTTACATGAGCATTTCATGAGAGGGATCTAAGGACACATCCCTCCTTTTCTGCTTAGAAACATGTTGCATTGATCCTTTTTTCATTAGATGAGGAAACATGAAGAATTGCCTATTGAATAATCCTTAAAGACACTGTGTAAGACTGGAAATGAAATTATGTGAGAATGGATCATAATAAGGAACATTTGTATCAGGCTTGACAGCAAACTTCAAGCTTGGATAGACATCCATTCTTTTGATCTTCACAACAGCCCCACAAGGCAGATAAAACTGACAGTTTTTATTAATCTCATTATGGGATAGAAGAAAGGCTCCATGGGTGTCCAAGACTACAGACTGCCCTGTGTCCATTTTGTGGCTTTCCTTACATCATCAAGGCATAGCAGAAAGAGAACTCTGGATTAATAACTAAAGAGAGTTGGAGTTGGAGGAATTGGCCTGAGTGAGGTCTTGAATCAAAGGCCAGAAGGACCCTAAATATAATCCAAAGCTGTGTGGTCTTATAAACATGAAATGGGGCTTTATAAGTATATAACGTATAAAATGGGACTGGGCAAAGGAGGTTATTATGGGTAGGAGGGCAAAGAGTGATTACACTATTTCTACGGAATCTGTGAAGGCTTAGAGTCTAAGAAATCTTGTGAGAGAGGTCTTTGGTGAAGGGCTTAAAGCTTTCTCATTTGCTTTGACGTTTGAGTCAGGGCCAGGAATCCACTGATCAGCAGGGTCTCAATTTGAGGTTTGTCTGGAGTCCTTAGTACAGAACCTTTCCATTTCAGCAGTTTGTGTAGAAAATAACAACAAAATCTGGGCTGGACGTCGGCTCAGTTGGTACGGTGCTTGCTTCATATGCATGAAGCCCTGGATCTGTCCCCACCTGGATCTGTCGCCAGCCAGGTAGAAACCAGGCATGTAGCACACACACCTGTGATATTAGCACTCCAGAGATGTAGAGACAGGAGGGTCATTGGCTACATAACCAATTAGAAGCAAGCCTAGGATACATGAAACCCTGACTCAAAAACAAAACTGTGCATTGTAACAACACTTGTCTTAGTAAAGTGAAAAAACAAACAAACAAAAAACCTACACTAGAGGTGGGAGCCATGTCTGCTGGAACCAAGTGCAGCTTCCCCTAGAGGAACCTAGTCATCTTTCCTTGGCATTGGGGACTCTGGATTTGTTTCCAGCATAGGTTTTTTGTTTTGTTTTGTTTTGTTTTATCCTGGTTGACTGAGGCACATGGTACAGATATTTTCTAGCACTCCTGATCTCTTTGGCAGGCACATGTGTGTGATTAGGGCTAAGCATGCCCTGTAGTGGGACTCAACTCCAGCTGATGCATACGCTTTCCCACGTTGCCTAAGGCATGCATTGCTAAATGCAGCTTTGTTTGTGCAGTTGGTACGAGAGAACCAGGTAATCATAGCCTCAGACTTACGGATCCATGAGGATTTTCTGCATAGATAATAATTGGTTTTTTTTTGTTTGCTAAGCAAAGATAGTTTTTTTTTCTCCTTCCAAATCTGTGTATCCGTTAAATGTTTTATTACATTTATTTTTATGTGTATATTTGTGTGTCATGCATGTGAAGGTCAGAAGACAACATGTGGGAGTTGATTCTCTCCTTCCACCTTTACATGGGCTCAGTACTGAGCTCAGATAACCAGGCTTCTGCAATGCATGCCTTTGTCTGCTGAGCCGTTTCTGGGGTCAGTGAATACCTTTTTCCTAATAAAAGCTTCCTTATGCATCCACACACTGCACAAGTCACCAATCTAAGGCACTTGTGATAAGGTATAGGTGATTCTTGACTTTCCATCACATTTAGAGCGGTGTTGCAATCACACCCAGCAGCAGTCACCCCTATTTCCCCTCACACTAGTCCCTGGCGGCTGCTCATCTGCTTTCTGTCACTGTGGATTTAGCCATTCTTGACATTTCATCCAAACTGAATCTGAAAATATGTGGCCTTTGTGTCTGGTTTCTTTCACTTAGCATCATGTTCTCAAGGTTCATTTACTTTATAGCATGTACCATTAATTCATCCCCTCTTTGGGTGACATTCCATTGACTGGATAAACCATATTTGCTTATTCAGTTGATGGACATTTAGGTTGTATACACTCTTTGGCTCTTATGAATAATGCTGACAGTGAGCAGTTATGTGTATATTTTTGTGTAAATGCTGGCTGTAGTTCCATTGGGTATATATGTAGGAGTGGGACTTCCAAGTCATGTGGTAACTCTTGTCTAACACCTTGTAGAAATGCCAAACTCTTTCCCAAAGTAGCTCTAGCTTTTTGTAGTTCTTTATTGAAATAAAAATGCAAGTTTTACTAAGGAGTTAGCAACTGGTTCCACAGTTCCCTGAATATTTGTTAGTTTTGCTGGAACCATTGACATTTCCTGGTTTCATACCTTAAAACAAACATGCTAAAAGTGCCATTTAAAATATATACTTCTCCAAAAGGAATAAAACATTCCCAGCAGGTGAAACATTGTCCAGCTAAATTTTGATACAGAGAATGGTCAGTAAAGTTCCAGCTGATCAGCCTTGTTGGAGTGCAGCTGGGAAAGACCAGATGAAGAAGGGGAAAGAAACAAAGCGACACTGTGTAACTAAACCTATTTTATGAAGGTCAGAGACCTCTTTTTCTAAGGCAGAGAGTAGAGCTAAGCATCTATCTTATTTGGAAAGACAATAGCAGATGTTTAACAACTGGCTTGGGGTGGTGGAGCCCCATCAGGAGGGTTTGCAGATATCTGTGTTGTAACTGCCCTCACCAAAGTGATGCTTCTGAAGGTGTCCTTGGTACAAGATCTGTGGGACTGAATCTCAAAGCAGGACAGCACTGGTGAAGTGAAGCCTGAAACCTTCACTTGGGGAGAATCAGGGTACAGCCACTCATATAGAGCTGGAACCCAAGAGACCCAGGACAGAGGCAGAGAGAGAGGGTGGGGGGAGAGAGCACATAAAAGGTGGCTAGCCACCGATGAGAAAGAGTAAGTTAGAACAGAATGTCCCATACACACAGGGCTAAAGCTGGTCCTATCCGGCCCATTCACACACACATACGCTGTCCTCCTTCCTCAACTCCTTCCCATTACCCCACCTTCCCCAACATTCTTTAGGGTCCAAGTTTCTCCTTTGTAATGCAAATAGATGTCAGGAACAGAGGCCTGCCCTAGAAGGCTGCACTATAAAATGCCTGTGCAGGCTGCAGGGTCAAACTCTGATGGTCTGTGTGGCCTCCCAGAGGCTAACATGAAATCAAAGAGACAGGATAAATGGAAGTATGTCCTTCATCTTGGCATGAGCCTGTTTTCCATCCAGGAAGCTCATTGATTCAGCTAGACTGGCTGGCCAGCAAGCCCAAAGGATCCTCCTATTTCTGCTTCCCCAGAGCTGGGATTATAGGCATACACTACCACACCCACCTTTTTTTTAGATGGGTCTGGGGAACAAACTCAGGTCCTTGTGCCTATAAAACAATCAACTGAGTCATGTTCCAGTCCCCTAAAATTCAAACTTTAGCCAAAATAGGGCTATAGAAACCAGTATAAGCAATAGAGAAAAAAAAATCAGTTACTAAATTGAGAAAAGCAGGCCGAAGGCCATGAATGTCAAATAATATGGCTGACGAATCCTTCAGAGTCCAGGGGCTCTCTGGAAGAGCTGTCCCAAGTGACCGGTTGCTTAGGTGATGGGCTGTCTTCAGCTAACTCAATGGATAATGATCACCTTTTCCCCTTTCCTGAGAGACTCCGGGAGAATGAAATCCATATATTTTCAGCAGGTGCATGTATTTCCTTTGCGTATGAAATGAAACTAAGGAGATAATTTTAATGAATTATGGATGTTCACTTCTTCAGATGGGGAGACAAGCGAGGCTGATTCTCTTTCCAGAGAAGTCTCTCCATCTATCTAATCTATTAAGGAATAATTGAACAGGCAACAATCACTTCCATGAAGCATCTACTAATGATGCTGTTCTACAAACAGTCTCTGCATTCAGAAATGCCAGTTGCTAAAAATGGACCATGACATCACCGAGGGTGTTGGAGTCTTTAACAATTCACAGATCCAGGAGCTTAGACCCTGAGAAATGAGGGCTGTTTCTGTTTTCTGTTCCCTTTCTTGACAGTGCCCCAGATCCTGCCTCATTTGTTCTGAAACCTTTGCTTCCTCCCCCCAAATTCAAATCCTTTGTCTACTTTTGTGTCATGAATCTTAAAATGTATCCAAAAATACACCATTTCCATTAACTGATTCACATCCTTTACCTCATTCAGCAAGCTTCCAGACAGCTGACAGAGTGAGCACCACAGCCTGGGTCTATTACAGTTCCTTCCTTCATTCTTAATCTTGCAAATGAAAGGTTTGGATTATATATGAATTGGGGTTTGTTTCAGCTATAGTAGAAACCAAAGCAACACTGACTTTTATTAAATATAGGTTATTCTGTCCCCATGAGTTAAACCTAGGGCAAATTATACAGGCAAGGTAGCTTCATGACCACCCAGGACCCAGGCTCCTTCTGTATTGTTGCTCTACCATCTTCCAAACATGTCTTTTGCCTCTTAATCTAACATGGTGCTATTGCTCAAATGGTTTGGTCAACATGTATGCCATCTGTCCAAAAACATATGTCACCTGTGCTGGTTAGTTTTTTATCATCAATTTTACATAACCTTAGTCACCTGGGAAGAAGGGACTTCAATTGAAGAATTGCTTCAATTCAAATTTGGCTTATGAGCATGTCTGTAGGGCATTATTTTGGTTTCTAATTGATGTAGAACCATGGGTCATACAGTTTCCACCCAGGTGTTCATAGGCTGTATGAGAAAGGTAACTGTGCATGAACCAGAAAGTGAGTCAGAAGGCAGAAGTCCTTCAGAGTTTCTGCCTCCAGGTTCCTGTCCCTGACCTCCCACAATGATGGTTTGTGATCTAGAAGTATAAGCTGAAGCAAACTCTTTACTCCTTCTAGGTTGTTTTGGGTCATAGTATTTATCATAGCAACAGAAAGCAAACTAGACCACCATCTTTTTAAATGGCACCACTGGAAATCACACTCAGCATGTCCAGTTAAAATCCATTTCATAGCTGCGAGAGAGTCTGGGAAATAAGACCTATTCTGAGGAGCTCTTGAGCCATAAATTTGTTACCCTGAAGGAAAACAGAAGTAGATATTGGAAAGAGCTAGCTGTCCTTAGTTTAATTAGATTGGTGATTTTAAAATTGTGTTCTTTAATTTATCATGGGATGGGGAAGGACTTGTGGGGCCCCACTCCTCCCTGAAAATTTATATGCAGTTAATAGTTGATGGAGGAGGGAAAGACATTGTCAGTGGTGTAGCTACTGGTGTGGTGCTTATGCTCCTGTAAACAAACCCGAAGGGGAAATTGGGCCATACACATTAGGAAGAGATGAAAGGGAGCAGTTGTGAAGAGAAAGTAGATATCAGAAGTCGGAGGGGGACAAGAGAGGGCGATGGGAGGCAAACATGATTTAAATAAATTATATGCATGTATTGTCATGACAAAATCCATCACTATGCATAATTAAAATGTGCTAATACAACATTTAAAATGGTTTCTTTCACAGTCCTAGGCTTTAGGGGTGTTATACAGAGGCCATTGTGAATTTATGGGGCATGGAGGAGTGGGTGAGTTTACATATTTCAGAAAAATATTTTAAAATCAGGACATCTCCCTCTTGAAGTACAGTGGTGTTATGGGTAGCACTCATTACCATGAGTATGGTTACTGACCTGCTTGCTCTGCAGCACAAGGCTTGTTACAGGCCAGGGTCCCACTCCCCTTTTCATCACAGAATTCTTCTGTGTCTGCACTGCCACTGTCCTGCCGATGGCCACTATGTGCTATACTGGAAAGCTCCTAGTTTTTGCTTTCAAGTATCTTTTTGGGTCAGCAAGATGGCTCAGTGAGTCAAGACGCTTGCAGTTCAAAGTGATGACCTGAGTTCAATCCCCAGGACCAACATGGTAGAAGGAGAGAACCACCTTGGTTGTCCTCTGACCTAGCCCCACCCTCCCACCCCCCACTTCTCAATGTAATAAAAAATTAAATAACTTTTTGCTTAATTCTGTTTCTATTGCTGTGATAATGCAGCATGGCCAAAAGCAACTTATAGAAAAGTTTATTTTGACTTGAGTTTCCAGATACAGAGTGGTGAGGAAGGCATGACGATAGGCAGCCAGGACAGGAAGCTAGTAGGTCACACCTTTATTAATGCGCAGAAAGCAGAGAGAGCAAACTGGACACAGGACAAGGCTATACACTCTCTTGGCCTGCCCCCAGTGACATACTTCCTCCATCAAAACTGCACCTCATAAAGGGTCCATAACCTCCCAGACAGCACCACCACCTAGAAAATAAGTGTTCAGATTTACAAGCCTATGATGGACATTTTCATTCAAACCACACTTCTGAACAATAAACAGCAGAGTAAATGCCAATCAATCTATCACAAAGGACTAGAAAACAAACAAATAAAAAATGTATTAATTTGTTTCTGGGATAACAGGGTTTACTTTTCGTATAACTAAGAACATATGATGGGTTCATCTGTGTTATAGTCACATGTCTGTGCACATGTGTGTGTACAGTGCAGTCTGGCTTGTTTATAGCTAGTTTTTTGTTACTTGGCACCATACAGTAGACCTTTCTAGAACAATAGAATCTGTAACATTATTCTCCATGCTGATATTCCATTACACTATCGTGTTTTTAAAGTTCTGTTTGGGTGATATTCTTGATTATTTACTTAAGATAAATTCCTGGATGTAGAATATTGGGCAATTTCTTTATAATGTTTCAGATGGTTTGTGTGCATATGGCTGAATGAACTCATGGAAAAGTCATAATTATCTATACTTATACCTGTATATAAGGGACTCTACAGTCTAGTTTATATGTGGTACTTTGTCTCTTTAAAGTTTGGAAAAATCAGCAATATTCTGCAATTTGGGGGTCAGCTCACAATTACAGATCTGTCTATACAAAATGGTTGTTCCCCTCACCGCCCCAATTTTATTTTAGACAGGGTTTGTTATATCATTCAGGCTAGGTAGTCCAGGCTGGCCTGAAAATTACTAGATAGCCCAGGTTGCCCCTGGATCTTGATCCCCCTTGCTGTGATGGGGCTGCAGGTGTGCACACTGCTGGACCTGGCTCAGAAAGCTTAAACTCAGGATCAGAGGTCACCAAGAAATGAGGCAAATTGAAACCAAATTCAGACGCGACTGCCTCCTACACCTCTTCTCACTTCTGTGGCCTACCAATCCTCCGTCATTTGTGATCTGGGCTGGATTGAACATGGACCTTTTTTATCTCCTTACTGGCCCTCAGTACCACCTGGCCACACATGCTACCCATGCAGTGGAACACTCACCGCTTAGCTGGCTCTCCTCTTGCCATTTCCCCAGACAGATGTTTCCTGTCTTGATTTTTACACCTTTTAACCCAGTGGTCAAGCAGCATATTGAAAGTTCCTGGTAGTCCTACAGAATCTATGGCAGCTCTTTGAAGGGGAGGGTACGGTCAAAGCGGGAAATGCCAGATGCCCAAGATCACCAGGGCTTGGGCTGTGACGCTGCCTCTGTGTGCTATCAAGCTTATTTAAATGTTTAAAATATTTGGGGTTGGAAGGAAATGCCAATTATCTTAAAAAATAAGGTCCTGCTCTTGCTCCAAGTGTTTTTCCAGATTCCTGGGGTTGAAACTGATTGAAATAATAGAGATTCTCCAAGATCATGTGCTGTTTCTATCAGCAACAAGAGGGAACCCACACACTGGCCTGCGGTGCATCTATACACTTGGACATTGTGTTCATGATGTGTGCTAAGCATGAAGCAGTGCTAAGACAACTGTGTCAGGCTGTATGTGGCAGTATATGGCCATGGCTGAAGGATGCTATCCCTTTAGTTTCCATGTGTGCAGGTACGTGTGTGCACGTGGAAGCTGGAGGTCAAGCTCGGATGTCGGTCCTCAGGTGCCACCTATCTCGTTTGGAGAAACAGAGTCTCTCATTGGCCTGAAGACAGCTGGTTAGGTTAGGCCAACTGTCTGGTGAAGCCCAGGGTTCTGCCTGATCTTTCTCAGCAGAGCTGGGATTACAGGCAAGTGGCACCACTCAGCACTTTTGTGTTGGTTTTAGGCACCAAACTCAGATCTTCATGCTTACAAAGCAGGCCTTGATCCCCTGAGCCACCTCCCAGCCCTGGTTACTTATTTTCTTATGATATTTTGGGATGTAAAAATCAGTCATGTGAAACAAATTGGACCTATTTTTAGAACTCGCCAGCACTCATTGTGTGTGGCAGTTACAATCTCTATTATTTCATTCAGGCACTTACTCATCATGGGAAGCATCCTTGTTGAGGCCTTCTGGGGGCTATGCTGTGTTCTGAGTGTGGGGGAGACATCGAGGTAGACGCCCCAGCCCTGCTCTGTCACCGAGCAGCTGTCGTGACAGAGTGCCCCTCAATCGTGGTCTCAGCTGGGCCCCGTTACGACCAGCACTGGTGCTGGCCTTCCTGGCAGGTGTGAATTTCCCTGCCCTCTTAGTTCCTCTTGAGGTGAACTTGTCCAAACATCTGAGGACCATTTATACATTCTTCAGGGAAAATGACTGTTCAGGTTCATGTCTTGTTTTATTTATTTATTTATTTATTTATTTATTTATTTATTTATTTAGTAGTAGTAATGTTAATATTATTATCAGTTAGTGTGTGTGTGTTCCAGAGGTTGACACTGATGTCTTCCTCGGCTGCTCTCTACCACGTCTTTTGAGGTAGGGTCTCTCCCTGAACTTGGAGCCAGGCTGGCTGTCCAGTGAGCCCTGGGGGATCCTCCTGTCTCCACCGCCCCAGCATGGGGGTTACAGGCATGTACCACCACACACAGCTTTTTACACAGATCCTTTTCACACAGCTCTTCACGCTTGCCCTGCAGGCTCTCTACCCACTGAGCCACCTTTCCAGCTGGCATCCCGTTCTTCTGGTCAGGTTATTTGTGCCCCTCCCTGCCCCCGCCATTGAGTTATAAGAGTTGCTTATCTTTTGTATATTAGTTCCTTATCAGCCATATGGTTTTGAATCTGTCCATGGGCTGTCTTATCTTTTCTTTCTTTCTTTTTTAAAAAAGAAATTAAAGTTTTATTTATGAGATATATTTATACATTGTTGTTTTTTTCTTGTTTTTTCAATAGGGTTTCTCTGTGTAGTTTTGGTGCCTGTCCTGGATCTCACTCTGTAGACCAGGCTGGCCTTGAACTCACAGAGATCCACCTGGCTCTGCTTCCTGAGTGCTGGGATTAAAGGCATGTACCACTGCTGCCCGGCCGGGCTCTCTTTTCATTGTATGAATTATCCCCTTGGCTGTGCTGGGCAGAAGTGTGGGTTGTGGTAGGTCTTGAGAAGTCTATAGTTGTGATCTCATGCCACAGGTCACTCTGGAAGTCATTCTGACCAAAGCCTGCATGGAATTGTCCACATCAGCTGTGGACACCAGCAGAGACCATCCCCACAGAGGAGAGATCACACCCCCAAAAACTGTAGTTGTGAAATTGTTTGTTATCATTGAACGTTTTACTCTCAAAACTTTCGGAAGTATATGACACAGACAGAAACATATAAGGAAAACCCAGGCACTCCTTACTCAACAGATAGTGTAATTACACTATTCTGATCCCCTTCCTAGGCATCCTATTAACTCACCCACATCACAGCATAGGAAGTTTTTTTTATTATTATTAAACAATAGAAACAGTTCCTACCTCTTTTGTCTTTCTTTTCCATGTCATTGATTTGTTAAACAAACTAGGTCCTTTGCCTTGCAGGACGTCCTACACTCTGGAGTGTGGCATTGTAGCATTGCTTAGTGTGTCCTTCAGCCCTCTAGATTTCCTATCAGCTGGTAGAGGATCTAGACTCTTGATGAGATTCTGGGTCTGACTCTCTTAGGCGAGCATGGGTTCTCGTCAGCACTGTGCACACCACACTCCTCCACAAGCAGGCATATCTGATCTCACAGCGACAGGCGGTGGGTTTGGGGGGTGCCAGCCCCATCGTTCTTTGAGATTCATTCCCATCACTGTTTCTGAGACAGGCCATCAGGAAGCAGTGGGGTCAGAAGATCGGAGGACAACATTAACCATTGGCTAAGGACTGCCTGAGCCTTTGCTCTTTATTCCTGTCTGCATTGAGTACTTTTTGAAGTTTTCATAATAAAGCATGGAACAATAGCAGACAAGTTTATATTCTGAGCATCCAGAGGTTCCTAAAGCCTTTGTCTCATTAAGGATGACAAGTGGCATCCCATTATTCTGTCTTTCTGTGTTTAAAGTGGGAATCTTTCTGTAAGGAAACAATGTAGTTGCCCGGAAACACAGCTACAGCACAGAATGGGACTTGGTTACAGTGATTTAAAGTCCTAACCACCACTAGCAGAGAACCATATTCTTTTCTGAAGGACAGAGGTCAACATTAGGTGTCATCCTCAGGAATGTCTACCATGGTTTTTGAGACAGGGTCTTTCACTAGGACCTGGAGCTCACCGATCTGGCTAGACTGGATGGCCAGTGAGCCCCTATGGAGACTCCGGTTTCTACTCCTCATCTCTGAGACTGAAAATATATGCTGCCAAGCCAAGCTTTTCACACAGTGCTGGAATTGAACTCAGATTCTCATGCTGGCACATGCTAATGGAACATATCCCCAGTCCAGATTACAGGGCCTTAATTTACTCTTATTCCACTGTATTTACCCAGGTGCCTCCTCATAAGTTAATGCCCGTCTCTCCCAGAAAGTGGTTTTCAGGTGATTTCTTAACCTTCCTTCTGTTTCCCTTGCTCTCAGCACAATGCCCAGAGCATCATAACTCGTTGAGTGGATGTTAGAAGGCATGAAGCTTCTGGCCATGGAGCTCCAGTCTCCTTTGACGCAGCCACAGCTCACCAAGTAAGAACCCAGTTCTCTGTGTGCATCCAGGAGCTTAGTGAGCTTGGAAGGACTAGAGGGCTGTGGTAAATTGGATTGTCAACCTCAATGCTCTGCTCTTCCGAGTAATAGGATTGCACATCTTTGCCAATTAACCATGAAGTGTCTTGTCATCATGGGCAACACACACTGCCTCACCCATGAGTAGAGGACTCACCCATTTGACCTTTCAATCAATGGAATGTGAGTGGACAAAGAGTCAGATGAGGACTTTGCAGCTGTGGTTTGTCCTGGGGTTTGTGCCTTCTGTCTCAGCTATGAAGCCTGGATGACACTGTCTTTTCTGCCTGGTGCCTAACAAACATGAGTACAGCCAACTTGAGCCTATCCTGCAGCCTAGAAGTGATCCCAGCCACCAGCTGGTCCCAGCTTGTGAGTGACACTGTCGTCATCTTTTGACCCACAAACATGGGAATGAACTCTCACTGTTGGTAGCTACTGAGGGGTGGCTGGTTAAGCCACATCACTCAAGGAGGCATCGTTGAACACCAGTGACAGAAGAGCAAGGGACATTTAAGGCTAATGAAGCCTTTGGCCTCCAACCATCTACAAGGTTTACGCTCATTCTGCACTCACCTTCCCCTCATTGTTCTCTGCCTGCCTCAGGCTCTTCACCTCCCTGAAGCACAGAGGCCAAGGAGACTTGCAGTTTCCACATCCTGGGTTCCTCTGACCCCCCACGCAGGTATTAGAAGTGGTTTCCTCTCTTTCCCTTGGGTTTCACAGTGAATAGAGGGATGGTCATTAAGGAGTAAT
Source organism: Peromyscus leucopus (assembly GCF_004664715.2). Taxonomy (NCBI): domain Eukaryota; kingdom Metazoa; phylum Chordata; class Mammalia; order Rodentia; family Cricetidae; genus Peromyscus; species Peromyscus leucopus. The sequence goes on along the minus strand of NC_051069.1, from coordinate 110,725,622 downwards.
GAAGCAGTTCCAGACACCATGCTAAAGTGGTGGTGGTGGTGAGCACTTCTGTTTTTATTATTTTTACTTTTCATTTGTGTGTACGATGGGAGTAAGGGGTGTTTGTACAGATGCACATGTAAGTCACAAGTGTACACGCATGTAGAGGTCAGAGGTCAACCTCAAGAGTCTTTGCTCGGGAGCTATTGACCTTGTTTCTTGACAGGGTCTCTCACTGGGACCTAGAGTTTGGTGATTTGGATAGACCACCCTCTTGCACTGGAATCACAAGTGTGCTCCACACTCCACCATTCCAACAACATGGGTTCTGACTTCAGGTCCTCATACTTGCATGGCAAGCACTTTGCAGACTGAGCTATGTCAGCAAGATTTTGTTGTGTGATTTTCCTGGGGAGATGTGAACACCTATTCCCCCCTTGGTAGGGCACCAGCAACAGACCAAAGCTATGACTCCACTCAAGTCCAACTTGGTGAATCAGTTTACTGGGCTCACAGGAGAATGGGTAAGGGGTTATTCATAGGGCATGATGACTCAAAAGAGCTGCATCATCAAACTTCCACCTATCACAGGTGATGCATCAGAGCCCTGCCCGCAATTAACCTTTTACCTCCTATATACTCTAGCACCTTCTGAGAGCACATGCAGCTATGGAGGCAAGGTCTGGAATCCCAGGTGAGAGTCCTGTGATCCCCCTGCCTCTCCTTGATGAGGGAGTGTTAACATCCCCATTGCTGTGACCATAAACCCAGCTATAACTGTTTCTACCTGCTTATTATGTTGCCATGATTACTGGGGCAAGCAGTCTGCAGGTCAACACAGCAACCTGTTCTCCGTGATGCTCAGTGGTCATGTCATGCTCAGGTGCCAATGTCTCTTTACTCACGGAAAAACTCAGGTGCTGGGAGGTCAAGGAAGTTGGCCATCCAGATAACTTTCAGCCATCCAGATAAGATGCAGAGAGGATAGGTTTTGAACTAAGATGCAGTCTTAGCCATTGTCCTATGCTGTAGGAAGGGCAGGTACTCCTTTTTCTATATTTGGAGTCCATGCATCCACCACCCTACCCCACTCATCCCTTTCCAGTGTGAAGGCTTCAAGTTGCAAGCCAGGCCACAGAGGACACACTGAGGAGAAGACGGCACCATACTTCCAAGCCAGCACAGTGGCCTACAGATCTAGCTTGTGTACACCCTCATTCCTCTCCTGAGGGTGATGGTGAGAGGGTAGGAGGTAGTGAGTGTATTGGGAGGGGCACTTCTAGTGTGCTCTCCATGGCAATTACGTTGACCTTTAGCCACAAAACCTCCAGGCTCTTCTTCAAGTACACCAGACTCCATGGGAACCAAGAAGGACGCAGAAGGAATATGTGGTTATTGTTGAGCAGGGGAAGCTTAAGATGTTGTTCAAAGCAGACCAGGGTTTTTGTGAGGCTTTCTTTTCCTGCCTGGTTACAAAATTTCTCCTTGAGATATATTTCTCTTTACAGGTTAGGTTTTTCCATTTTACGAGAGAAAAGAGTAGTTTCTCTGATGTCAGGAGCCATATATAATTTTATGAGAATATTAAAGAAATAGAAAAGAGCAATAGGAAAGGAGTAAGAGGAGGATGAGAGAGAGGAAGAGGAGGAAGAGGAAGAGAGGAAGAGGAGGAGGAAGAGAAAAAAGAGGAGGAAGAAGATGAAAAGAGGAAGAGGAGAAGGATGAGTGAGAGGAAGAAAAAAGAGAGGAAGAAGAGGAGGAGGGATAGGAGGAAGAGAGGAAGAGAGGAGGAGGGAGAGAGGGGGAGGAGGAAGAGGAAGAAGAGGACAAGAGGAAGAAGAGGAAGAAAAGGAAGACAGGAAGAGGAAGAAGAAGAGGAAGAGGAGAAGGATGAGTGAGGAAGAAAAAGAAAGAGAGGAGGAGGGGAGAAAGGAGGGAGAGGAGGAAGAGAGGAAGAGGAGGAAGAAGAAGAAGAGGGGGAAGAAAAGGAAGAGGAGGAGGAAGACAACTTTCTTGTGTCTCCTGCTGTTATGAGTTACATCAAGGACTTGGGTGACTTGGGTTTCCTTCTGTCTTCTTCTCTCCATCCCTTCTAGACTCATGACCCCCACCACTCTGTGCTGGAGCCCCAGCAGCAGCTTGAACCTTCTCTAGAGCTGGTGTGGCTACTTAGAAGGCCTGATTGTAGGATGGTGAGCAGAACTGAGCACTTGCCCTAGTGAGATCATCCTGCTGAATGTCACTGCTCCTCAGGGGACTTGGGCACCTAACAAGCCAGTCTGTGCTGCTTGGCTCTGGTCACTGTCCCCAGCCTCCTCCTTTGGGCATATGGATGATAAAGTCTCACTGCCACCCACTGGTTATGCCCCGAGCTGCCCTTGCTTTGTGAACAGCCCGCCTCAGAGCCTCTTCTTTTGAGCAAGCCTTCTGCCTCCTGTCATGAAACAAGTGTACTTACCTGAGGGACATTTTTCAAGGCCTTTCCTTTAGATCACCCAGTGCTGAGAGCCTCCTTGTGATTTCTAAAGCCATGTACAAAGTGATGACTAAGATGAACTTGGGAGCCCAAGCGAAAGGCATTAAATGCTTGGTCTTGCTATACCAAGCCATGTTCCAAGATACTCCAGCTATGACTGCTTACAGTCTTCCATGAAGGCCATTCCTTTGCTACCAGAATTATCTCTAGAAGGTCCCAGTTGGGAAGGAAGGTGGAGAATTAGGTACAAGTCATGGCTAGTCCAACCCAAGATCTTTGTGTATAATGCAACACTTCAGACACTTCCTACTTCTCTGGTCTCAGCTTCCATGAGGCCTTTCCCATGCTTTCACTGACCTGTGCATCCTGATCAGGGGAATCATTTTTCTGAGCATCTTTGGGGTTCTTACAGCAGTGTGCATAACTCCCTTCTAGCCTGGGACCTCATGACTACACAGAATCCTGTTTACCTTTCACCTGGGACCTGCTGTCCAAGGTCACACCTTCGAGCCCTGCTCCAGCATGGCTTCCCCAGTGAGAGTCCTTCTGGAGTGTTGCCCTTGACTACTTAGCTTCATCAGGCTTCCTGGTCCCCACAAGCCTTGACATGAGGGGACGTCAGACAGGTGGGCTTCTTGGAAGGCGAGGGTGGGCACAGACGAGAGAGTGGGGCTTTGTCAGAGGCCTTATGCAGTCGCTGACCCACCGAGGTGCAGAGGGGTGTCGGAGCACAGTCAAGGAGATGGAAGAGAACTATTTCACCCCTTCAGGAGCCAAATGTGGAAAGAAAAATGCCAGCTCACTGATACATTATTACAGGAAAACTCCAGGCTCAGCCTCAGTCATCTGGGGATCATTTCTGAATTTATCTGTCTTGTTTAACTTCACCTTCTAGTGTGGGACCAGAGGAGCTTTACGCATTTATGAAATATTTAAAAATTCTTCTCTATTTCCATCAAAACATCACTGGAAGAATTCATAGGAAACTAATGAAGTGGCAACCCATGGGGAAGGGGGTGTTAGACCCAATGGACTAGGCAGCAATGGAGCAATTTCTCTCAATTAGTCCTTGAATATCAGTTTCACTTCAGAATCCTAAGGTTTTGTAACTATCCAAAAGTGATATTACATATTTAAAATATTTACATTTCCTAAAGAAAGCAGTAGCCCTCAACTTAAAACAATAAAACACCTACTTAAAATGAAGCAAAAACCTTAGGTCCATTTATTCTACTTTCATATGCAGAAAATGTGAGACTTGTCTAAGTCTCTCTAATAATGTCATCGTATGAATGAGGCTTTTGTCAGGGAGAGATGTTATGTAAGTGTTTGGTCCTGTACCCTGCTGGGCATGGAGGTACCTGCCTGTAATCCCAGAAACAGGAGACAGAGGTAGGAGGTTCAGGGATTCAAGGCCAGCCTTGAATACATAGCAAGTTTGAGGCTACCTGGACTACCCACTGATTGGTGGGATGGGTAGGAGGAGGAAGAGAGGAGGGAGGGAAGAGGAAAGGAAGGAAGGGAGGGAGGAAGAGGAATTAAATTATAGGACCCACCAGGCATACAAACCTTTAATCCCCTCACTTGGGAGGTAGGGAAGGTATATCTCTATGAGTTCAAGGCCAGCCTAGTCTACATATTGAGTTCCAGGACAACCAGAGCTATGTAATGGGACTCTGTCTCAAAAAAAAAAAAAATGTACAGGGCCCTAGTACTGATGATCAGTACTGGAAACTGGCCGTGGTCAGAAAGATAGGTAACTCGCCATTGATTACATGGTTTATACATACAGCAGGACCTGGTAAGCGAGGTCACAAAACCTGATTCTGCCCAGGCAAGGGCAGCCATCTACAGGTGTGCATGCCCTCTGGGGACTTAACCACCACACACAGCAGGAATTGGGAGTAGAGCAGCAAATTCAAGTACCTTGGGTAAACAAATTCCAAGCTCACCCTTAATGATTCTCCTGATAAGCCACTGTGAGAAGTGCTTAGCTCTCCCCAAAAATGACCATTGGAAGACTGGTATTCACTCAGAAGAACAGAAGAGTTATGTGTTTGGAGAGAATTGGCCACCACTGGCCTCAGAGGCCAGCTTAGAAAATGACTTGAAATAGTTGTATTGCAGTATTGATAAACAACCACCAAGTCCTAAAGTTTTGAGATTTTGCTGTAGAAAAGTTTCTGTACCCAAATCCTGGGATTTTGGTTGACCACCTCACCCTACCCCTGGTGGCAAGCAGCCCTTCCAATGATGATGTCCTTCTGATGTGTGGGCTATGGCATCTGTGCTGTCATTTCTGGGGACAACTTGTGTGAGCAGCACATCTGTAGACATGTTATCACAGGAGGTTCCTGCCCCCATCTCAGGTTAACTCTGAAGGCCCTCCTTTCATGGTGTTCTGGTAGTCCCCACCTTCGTCTTCAGATCTGACCAGTGACTTCCCTTCCCATCCTGTCTCTTGGTTGTGACCCCTAAGAACATTTGCCCTTTGGACTCAGGACCTCCCAGCTTGTCACTGTGACTTGCACCCCTTCTCTTATTCTTTCTACATCTGTTCAGGAAGAGGACCAAAGAGGAGGAGAGAAGCGACCAAATGCAATCTTCATGTCTCTCTAATCCAAGCACCTCTGCTCTCTGACTGCCTGCGGTTAGGCATTCTGGACATTTAGTGACAAGCCTATGTCAGGCAATGTGTTGTGGCTCTGCAATTTTATGGAATTCAGAATATATATGAACTTTAGCTGAATTATTTTCATATCACTCTTGTAAGAGCCAGGGTTCCCCACACCCAATGACCTGGACCTTTCTCTGGAACACCCTGGCTCCACCCTAATTCTGTGACTTGAAGGGCAATGCTAGGGCCAATTTGAAAAGGAGAGAAGCTATAGACAAGGATCGAATGGGTATCATGGCAAACATTGTTTCTGACTGGTCAGTTCTGGTTGTAGTCAATATTAAGCATCTGCCTTGTGTGTCTGAGCCATGGTTGTCGATGTTTCCATATTTTAAACAAATGTAAAGAGGAAACACCAGTCATATGACTACTGGGCCAGATGTTTCTAGCCTGTAGTCTCTTCTCTGCCAAGGCTTCCCTAGAGATTAGAAGACTCAGTTGCAGTGAGTGGATGATTTCATAAATTGTTCTTTGCCAGATCCTCAGAGGCCTTTGAATGCTGGGCACTAACAAAACCCAGAGTATTATTAGGCCCGTGGCCCATGTAGGTCGTTGCCCAGGACTGGTGTGGTGAAAAGCATACATACTAAAGTCAGACTGAGTGTGAAAGACTGAAACCCATTTCCAAACAGGAAGCAGGGTCTTGCTTCTTGACTCCCATGACCAGGTTTCCCACCATGAAAGGCATGTTTTATTAGTGTTTCAGGATTTTTAACAAATGAAAAAGCTCTCTAGAAGGGGGCTCCCCAGTAAAGCACAGAGGGGGTGGTCTTAGCTTCATCATCATTCGGATGCTGCATTGAAGTCCTTGGCTTTTGTTTTGCTTGGCAGCCCAGATGGGATGTGCTGTTCTGACTGTGCTGTGGAGCTTCTTCCATAGATGTCCAGGAAGGTGACCTGTGACAAGCTCTGGTTTCTTGGACAAGGTTCAGGACTGTGCTTTTGAGAGAACTTCCTGAACCAGGAGGGGCTCGGGTGCTCCCTAGGCATCCTGTGACAGTCTCTTCCTCTCCAACATGCTCCAGATGGAAGGTCAGGGTATGTGGGCTCTGCAAACCCATGGCCCAGCTCTATGCCACTATTCAGCTGGGATGCATCACACAGAGGAGTATAAAAGGAACACTGGGTGGGGGTGGGGGACATCGGCCCTGTACATTCACTCGTCAGGTTCTGCTTGCCACCTTAATCCTTTGCCTCACTCCACCTAACCTAGAGCAAGGCTGACAGCTGCCTCCCAGTTTCAGACTCTGCAGCCTTCCAAGTCTGTGGTCTCTGCAGGGGTACTCTTTTATTAGCCCTGTGGAGAATTTGAACCCTGCCTTCCTCACACAGTTGGCTCATACTTTACTGACACCATAAGAGGAGGCATCCTTGTGGTGAAGAAAAGAGGCACTTTCATTTTTATTTCTTCCTTTAAAAAAAAAAAATGAGACGAGGTAGCCCAGGGTTTCATATATTCCATGATGGCCTGGAACTTGCTATGTAGCCTAGGATAGCTTTGAATTCCTGATCTGCTCCTCCTGCCTCCACCTCCTGAGTGCTGGGATTACAGATATCTGTCGCCATGCCTGGTTTTATACAGTTCTGGGGATTGGACACGAAGCATCCTGCCTGCTGGACAAGCACTCTACCAAATGAGCCACATCCTCAGCCCTGACACACCCCTGTTCTCTCTCCTGGGAGAACTCGGATCATCAAGATGTTTACACATGGGAGAAAAGCTCCAGATTATAAAAATATACCCAACCTTTTAAAACCATAGCAACACAAGAGGCGAGAGCCTGCAAATTAAAGTGCATTTGAAGGATGGATATGGACTTCAGGTTTGAAAATGAAGTCTCAATGTTAAGTGAGAGGAAATAGAATCTGGCTTTGACTTTCACCAGTGTTACCCAGCTCAGAGCCTCATCACACTCTAAAGCCCAGGCTTAAAAAAGAGTTAATAAAATAAATAAAAATAACGAAAGCGTGGCACATGTGCAGAGGTCAGAGGGCAACTTACAGGAGTCTGTTCTCTCCTTCCACCATGTGGGCTCCAGGAACGGAACTCATCAGCAGGCTGAGTAGCAAGTGTCTACCTGCTGACCTCTTTTACTAGCCCAACACCCAGTCCTTAATAACATTTGTTGACTGCTTTAGGGGGTTGCTAGTTCCAAAGGCACTTCCTAGGTGTCCTAGCAGGTCACATAGCCTGAACCCCTGGCCACCCCGTCCCCTTTCCCTTGGTCTTTGCAGTCTGATGACATCAGTGTGGCTCATGCTGCCTGCCCAACCCTCATGAATGGCCAGGGTTGGTTTTTTGCCTTTTTTGCTGTGAGACTTGATATACTGCACCACAGTCAAGGATGCAGAATTTGTTCTTGCCCTTTAAATGTATTTAGCCATGAAGGCTAACAGGCAGGGCACAGAATGTTTAGGGTTGTGTTTGTGTGACCATGCATGTCCCTCATGCCTCAGCCATTACCCTGAGAAAAGGAAGCCCCAGCTGCCTAACTGGTCCTAAGAGAAGCCACAGGGGTGGACCTGGGAGCCCAAGCCAGCTGATCCAGGTAAACCTTGCTGACCTGCATGCAATGTGTGAGCAAGGAGCTGAGGCTGGAGTCTACTGAGGCATGGGGCTGCCTAGGAGTTGATGAAGCTCACTTCACCTTCCATTTGGAAACCTATGCAAGCAAGGTCCTGGGAAGAAGATTCCTCAAGTGAAGTCCTCTTCCTCTCTTTGGGAGCCTCGCTGGTGATGTCACAATCTCCATGACTCACCTCTCCCCCAAAGCAGCAGAGTATTAAAAATAATAGTCATTAGCACTCACCTGGGGTTTATGAGCAGCAGGTAGCTGCAACATGTGACCTGTTTAGGATGAGGGGGAGGGGAGGGTGACATCCATTTGACAAAGAGAAAATAAGTTCAGACAAGTGTGGTGACTCACTGGGACTGGACCAGGAAGCAGCTATCTGAAGGAAATTTAAGATGAATTCCTGATACCATGGAGATAACCCCCGTGTGTGTTTGAATTTTGAGAATGCCTTTATCATCAAGGGAGTACATACTAACTGTTGAAAGTTTTAAAAAAAAATACAGAAAGCATAGAAGTTTTCCACAATCTATCTAGTAGAATTTTTGTTTGTTTTGAGATAGTGTCTCACTGTAGCCCAGGCTACACAGCCTTGAACTCAGGATCCTCCTGCATCAGGCTTCCAAGTGTTGGGATGACAGGTCTGCATCACCCCTGGTTCTTAGTGGTATTTTTATTTTATTTCTCTTCTTTTTAAAACAAAGTAAACAGGGCCTCATGTAGTCCAGGATGGCTTCAAATTGTTTCTGTATATAAAGGCGACCTTGAACTTGGGGTCCTCCGGCCGCCACCTCCCCGGTGCGGTGATCACAGGCCTGACACCACCAGGCTTGGCTTATGCAGTGCTGGGGACTGAACATGGGGTTTTTGTGCAAGGTAGAAACGCACTCCACCTCCTGGGGTACATCCCAGCCCTCTTTAGTTATTTTAATATATGTATACTTCTTATATTTATTCAGTTAGAAACATGGTATATATTTAAGGGCTATTCCCATAGCATTTAACAGTTTATAAGAGAATTTCCAATTTGAGGCTGGAGAGGTGACTTAGAGGTTAAAAGCACTTGTTACTCTTGCAAGAGACCAAGGCTTGATTCCCAGAACCCATAGGGCAATTCACGATCATCTTGAACTCCAGTTCCAGAGGACCCGGTGCCCTCCACTGGCCTTGGTGGGCATTGCATTTACACAGTGCGCGGACATACATGTAGGCCAAATACTCATACATATAAAATAAAATAAATAAATCTTTAAAAAAGGAATTTTCAATGTATAGTATTATATTCTGTGTACTAATTCCAAAGTTGCCTTGGTAGTCTATCACTGGACATATAGTGCATTTATAACTTTTTACTGCTAAAACAGTGTTTTGGTGAACATCTTTGTTGATATGAGAGATAAATTCTCCACTCAGTGTGACACGTGGCATGATCATAATAGAAGCTAGTATAAAAGTCTGCCTAAGTTCCTTGTGACTTCCTTAGAACAACCTTGTAGATAAAAATTCCTGGGCTAAGCGTTTTTTAGGTCAGGTGTTTTGTTGTTGTTTTGTTATGTTTGTTACATGTTGTTGAATTGCTTTGCAGGGTGTCTCCATTGTGTTACTACCAAGAGTGTTGATGGTCCCTGTCTTATGGCCTCCTCACTAGCAGTAAGAACGCTCCTTAAAAGAAAGTATTGCAGTGGCGGCGCACGCCTTTAATCCCAGCACTCGGGAGGCAGAGCCAGGCAGATCTCTGTGAGTTCAAGGCCAGCCTGGGCTACCAAGTGAGTTCCAGGAAAGGCGCAAAGCTACACAGAGAAACCCTGTCTCGGAAAACAAAAAAAAAAAAAACAAAAAAAAAAAAAAAAAAGAAAAAAGAAAGTATTGCTCTTTTGATCAGTGAAATAGGACCATCCATTATTGCCTTGTTTATCTCTAGAGAGGTTCAAATTTCCTGCTTACTTCCTGTCAATAGCAGGATAACACAAGGGGCCACTGGGCCAGGGCCTAGTCATGGATGAGCAGATCGCCAAAGTCTCCACGTTGTGGATACCAGTGGAATCCCAGGATCCCGGCTCATGGGATGGTGCTTCCTACATTTGGGTGGGCTTTTTCACCTCAGTTAACCCAATCTAGAAACTCCCTCAAAAAAAATGCCCAGAAGTTTGTTCCCATAGTGATTCTAGATTCTGTCAAGTTGACAGTCACAGATTCTCAGCCCCAGAATGGTTGAGTGTTGACTTTAAGAAATGTATTTCTGGTCCTGTCTGGCGCAATTAAAACAATTTTTTTTTTTGAGTTCTATGACTTACACCAGGGACTTGCACATGTTTAGAAAAAGCTTGGCAATGAGCTAGGCTCCCACCCAAAGTACTTTTAAATGGGCAAGGTCCTTTTGAGGTAGAGATTCTGAGCTTTGGAGGGGCCCATCAATTAGCCAGTGAGAACCCTGGACAATAAGAAAGTACCATCAAGACAGCCAAGTCACTCTGTGGTCAGCTCTGCTGTCCTGGGCCTCCAGATCCACTCTGCCCCATGGTCCATGGTGGCCTGGGGCTGCCTGCAGACCCGTCTCTCCAGGAGCAAGAGGAACCTGAAGGCCTGTTTTTCATCTGACTACGCCAGCCACGAGACTGGTTGAGTTTGCTCATCAAGCCTGTGCATCTTCCCTCTGCCTGGCTGAGGCTCCTCCCTCCAGCCTCTCTGGTCCTCCCCAGTCCACCGTGCTTTGCTACAGAGTTAATTACTCTGTATTTTATTTTCCCAGAGAAGTCACACTCCTGTCCTTGACACAAACTCCCTGATTGTGGAAGTGGAATTTTACTATCTTTGTGACTTCAGCAGTGTGAGAATGAATGAAAGACCCAGAAGAATTTAGAGCACACCACAAGCAAATGAGGGCCTTAGAAACTACTGAGGAAAAGCAGCCAAGTGTCTCCACTTCCAGGTTTCATTGTGGGTGACAGAGTTTGAGCAGAGGAGAGGCCATGCATCCCAGGCCCGGATGGGCTCTGGTTTTGCTCTGATGTGATATTGTACTGAGAGACAAGTCTCAGCAAATATATAACCTTAAATTAAAGAAAACCGAAGCTGCCCATCTGTCTCTTTGTGAACCAGTGGTTCTCTCCGTGGTCCTGGAGATGGAACCTAAGGCATCACACATGCCAGGCAAATGCTCTACCACGGAGCCACTACCACAGCCCTCTGAAGTGGTGTTCTCAAACTTTCTTGAGGCTCAGAATTATCTGAAGTGCTTCCTCAGCCCAGACAGTAAGTGTGGCTACCAGGGTCTTCTGCCTCAGTATTCTAACAAGGTCTCAGCTGCTAATGCTGTTGTCTGGGGCCTCAGTTTGAGAACCTCTGTCTAATGCTTTCATCTGTCCCTGACAATACAGGATTGACCTCTCCAGGTCTGAGGAGCTGGCTGTTGTGTGAGGGCCAAACTCTGCTCACCTTCTGTCAGGCTTGGCTGTCTTTTCTTCATGAAGTCAGAAGTAGAACTGCCTACACTAGAAAGATGCCAGAGCTGAGCGTTGCTACTACAGGATCTGACACCTTATCAAGGCATCTAGTCTCTTCCTGGTGAAGCACGCAGAGCTCTGAGGAAGCTGGGGTTTAAGTCCTGAGACCACTCCCAAGCTAGCTTTGTGCCGAGGCCATAGCCAGGTGTCTCCCCTCCTCTTCCAGGCAAAGCTCCTGAACAGTCAGACTGGCTGCCATCTGTGGACCGTGTGCCCACAGGTGAGCACCCAGATTAAGACTTGTTTTCTAGAAACTTCCCCCACCATACTTCAAGTCAAATCCAAATTCCTACCAAGGCCCAAGGCTGCCAGGTTCCTGGGCCATGCCCCTGATCTCATATGTCCACTCTTGGGCCTGCTCTCTGCTGTAAGGGTGAATCTATTTAGTCTTATCAATAAAATCTAGGAGTCAAATATCGAGTTAATAACCTGAAAGATCAGAGAAGCAAAGGAGCAGCCACCAGTGACTTCTTACCTCTCCGGATCCTCTGACCAAATGGGCTAAGGTCCTGTCTCCACCTCCCAAGTGCTAGGATCAAAAGTGTGAGTCTCCCAAGTGCTGGGATTAAAGGTTTGAGCCTCCCAAGTGCTGGGATCAAAGGTGTGAGCCACCACTGCCTGGCTCTATGGTTAACTAGTGGCTAGCTCTGCCCTCTGATCTCCAGGCAAGCTTTATTTGTTAAAGCACAAACAATCACACAACACCCTGCTGTAGCTAGAGTTTTCCTGCCTGGCCCACAGTCAGGACAAATCTCTGTCACCGCCAGTCCCACAGCTGCTCAGACCCAACCAAGTAAACACAGAGACTTATATTGCTTACAAACTGTATGGCCGTGGCAGGCTTCTTGATAACTGTTCTTATAGCTTAAGTTAATCCATTTCCATAAATCTATACCTTGCCACATGGCTCGTGGCTTACCGGCATCTACACATGCTGCTTGTCATGGCGGCAGCTGGCAGTGACTCCTTCCACCTTCCTGTTCTTTCTTTTCTCCTCTCTGTTAGTCCCGCCTATACTTCCTGCCTAGCCACTGGCCAATCAGTGTTTTATTTATTGACCAATCAGGGTAATTTGACATACAGACCATCCCACAGCACCCTGCTGCCCCTCAGACATCAAGCTCACTTCCCACTGGGGTCTCTGCAGTAAGATCCCAAGCAGAACAAGAAGCTGGCTGACTCTTCAGACACTGCTCTCAGAAAGAGCTTGGTTTGCCCTTCACAAAGCACCCACCCCTCAATGATAACTTCCATCCACATCTCCTGAATACTTGTCAATATCTGACCTCGGTTTACGAATTCATTCACTAGGTTATTATCTGTCTGCCCCACCCCAGCATAAGTCCCACAAAGGCAGAAGCCTCATGTGCTAGCCCCAAGCACGTCCCCAGCACCAGGATCATGTCTGATACATTGTACATGACCCACAAAGATACGTGAATAAATCTGTGGGCTCTACCAGGTACCTTATGGATGACAACGTCTGAAATCTTTAAACCATGTATCCTAGAATTTGGCTCTAAAATCCAGAATCAGGTGCCAGGTTCACTTCCTCTCTACTTGTCCAATGGTAAGAGCTGGGCCATGATTAAGGCTCTGTCCCACCCTCACTGGCCTGGACAGGCCCTTCCACTTACATCCCATGTCGAGACTGGATACTTTTGGTGCAGCCTGTCCCCAGACTCAGTCTATGCTCAAAAGCAATGACTCCTGGGAAGTTTCCATGTTAGGAAAAAGGTTTGGAGCAAACAAGAGGTCTGGTGGTATTTTGCTTCTCTTTGGCCTTATAACTTGCACATGGCATTTAATTTTAGGTGAGCTTTTTGTCCTGTCATAGTTAAAAATAATAAGCCATTGCTTATATCCATAAGCAACTGTATCAGTCACTTTTTTATTGTTGTTACCAAATACCTCATAGGAGCAACCTAAGGGATGAAAAGTTTGTCTTGGCTCACACAATTCTAGGGATACAGACCATCATGGCAGAGACATCATGGCATGGAGATGTGAGGCGTCTGGTCACACTGTATCCACATGCAGGAAGCAGGGATCTGAGGAACAGGGCCAGCCTTTTCCATCTCAAGCACTGCTCTACAGTGGCCCACTTCGTCCATCTCTTAAAGGCTTTCCAACCTTCCCAAACAGCCCTACCAGCTGGAGACCAGGTGTTTAAACTCGAGATGACAAGGGACATTCCGTGTTTAAATTTACTTTTAATCTTGAGGAAGGGTATATGTGTATGTGAGCATGTTTGTGAGTGTGAGTGAGCACAGTGCTCATGTGTGGAGGTCAGAGACCAGCCTCGGGTGTGGGGCCTCGCTTTCTGTGTTTGAGACAGGATTTCACTGTCAATGTGGCTGTCGAGCTGGCCATGAACTTCTGGGGACTGCCCTGGTGCTGTCTCCCATCTCAGGTTGCAGATAAGTCTGGCTTTACGTGGATGCAGGGAATCTGAACTCACAGCCTCGTCCTTGGACAACAAGCATTTTCCCATTGAGCCATGCCCTGGGTCCCACATCTCACATTTAAACTACAATATCAATGAAGACAAAAATAACCTAAGGACCTCCCTTTGAAACAGGAATTCTGGAGCTCCGTGTGGGTCACTCTTTGCCTCCGTTTCACTGCCTTTTCTGCAGCTGTCCCTTCACAGTGGTTTGGCTTTCTGCTTGACATTGGGGAATTTTGATATGACTTAATAAAACTTAAGTTTGACAGCTATAATCTCCATCCCACAACACTTGGGGGAGGAATTAAAAAAGCTATCTCAGCTGACATCAGACTAGTGTCTCAACTGGAAGGACCCGAATCTGAGCTCTCTATGGTGATACTGTCCGTGCTCTGTACCTTGGCAGCGAACTGGAGGAGACAAGTCTCACAGAAGGCCCTGGATGCAAGGTTGCAGACTGAGCAACTAAGGATGCAAGGCGTCTACTTACTTTCGACTTTCAGGTAAGAACAAGCAATATTTCAGCATAAGTACATCTCATGAGATATTCAGGGCATGCTTACACTTAAAAACATCTGTTGTTTATTTGAAGTTCAAATTTAACTGTGCCCCATATTTTGTCTGGTAGTGGTGTCTCTGCCTAAGTGGGGCCCACTTTGATCTTTAAGCCCTTGGCCCTGGGAATGGACAGGCATGAAGATACTGGCATCTTCCTGACCCATCTTAGCCTTGAAGGGAAAATACTGAGAGTTCAGGCTTCTTGCCCACCTCCCAGGTCTTAACCTGCGGGTTGCAGTCACCAGACGTGACCTTCAGTAACCCATGTGCTGCTGGGACGCTGCCCACACAACCACAGACCTTGGAACCAGCAGGGCACTTACCAAAGCTTGATGCCAGAAAAATGCTCAGGTCATAAAACAAACCAGGGCAGGAATGTTTTATAGCTGTTGGGAGCATTTGATAGATAAAAGGCCTAGGGGACCCAGAACACTCCCCTAAATGCAGAGTGGGACTCCTGTACCAGCTTATTTATTTTGCTATTACTAAGCACTACTTTTATACTAATAATACATTGCAGTCCTGCTGGGCTTTTCATCTGGGGATATCTAGGTACTGCATTAGCATGAGACCGCACAGCCTTCTAACCCCCAGGTTATATAACTATACAGGCAGGTTTTTCAAGAGAGACATAAGTGAAGAACAGATGAACCTGACCTGTGTACCAGGCATTTAGTACATACTCCCCACCCTACCCTGGTAGCTTCTCAAGGGTGATGTCAGGGTTGCCTTCTGCAGCCTGCAAATCCCAACATTGAGCACCATGTCTGGGACACAGTGAGTACTTCAAAAATATTTGTTTAATGAGAGATGAAACCTGGATGAAAACTCTGGGGTCTGTCCTTGGTTTGGACTTCCTGCGGGTAGAGTGGGTGGCAGACATTGAGGGTCTCATGTCCACAAGTCCTCAGGCCTTTTCCCATCCTTGAACACACAAGCCCTTTGGGCTGATGGTACCTGTGCTTGTCATGGGGTGACAATAAGCTGCAGGAGCCATTGCCTGTGGACACTGCAGGCTTCCCTCACAGCGGGGATACAAAGGACCCAGAAACCCCATGCCTTATGGACCACCTGGTTATGCCATGGCCCGAGTCACTGAAGGATTGTTCCAACATTCTCAAGGGGACTTGGCTTGACATCAAAACCCTAGAGCAGTGGTTCTTAAACTGTGGGTCTCGATCCCTCAGGGTGTGTGTGTGTGTGTGTGTGTGTGTGTGTGTGTGTGTGTGTGTGTTATGACCCTTTCACAGAGGTCGCCTAAGACCGTAGGAAAACGTGAATATTTGTACTAAGAATCATAACAGTAGCCCAATTATAGTTATGAAGTAGCAACAAAAATAATTTTATGGTTGGGGGTCCTACAACATGAGGAACTGTATTAAAGGGTCTCAGCATTAGGAAGGTTGAGAACCACTGGTCTAGAGTCATCTAGGAAAAAGGAACCTTAACTGAAGAGTTGCCTCAATTGAAGACTGGCCTGTGGGCATACTTGTGGGGCGTTGTCCTGCCAATTTACACAGGAGGGCCCAGTCCACTGTGGGCAGAACCATCCTCTGGGCAGGCGGTCCTGAACTGTCTAAGAAAGTCAGCTGAGCATGGGCCAGCAAGCTGCATCCTTCATGGTTTCTGCTTCAAGTTCCTGTCTGAGTTCTTGCCCTGATTCTCTCAGTGATAGAATGTGACCAAACACACCTTTTCCTCCCCTAAATTGCTCTTGGCCAGAATGTTTCATCGCAGCGCACCAGAACCCTCCCCAATCTCACTTCCCCAACTGTATTTTAGTGTTTCCAGAGAATGCCTCCCAGAGAATCATTTTCTCTGGAATCTTCTTTCAGGGCATGCTTTGGGGAGAGACTGAGAGCATTGGAAGATTGCCGCCACAGCTCATTTCTCAGTTACGTCGACCCTTTCCTTCCTGAGCAGGAAGGACCTTCTGATAGAAAACAACCAGGGCTAGGGAGGTGACTCAGGCTCAGTTGATAGAATTCTTGTACACACATGAGGACTACAGTTGGATCCCAGGAACCCACATAAGAGCCAGGCACAGTGTTAGCTGCTCGTGACCCTAGCCCTCGGGAGATGGAGTTAGTGGCCAGCCCCCTAGCCCACACAGCAAGCTCAGGATGGTGAGAAACCCACTCTTAAAAATAAGTTCTTAAGTCATGACACTCAAGTTTGTCCCCGGCCTCCATGTGTGCATGCCCCTGCACACACCCGCACACACCTGCACACACCCACAGATGTGCTTTCATTTCAACTTGTAATTCAGCAAAGAGAGCACAGCCAGGACTTGCTGCCATGGAGACCTCAAGGTCTTCTGCACACAGGTGAGTGGTCCTTCTTAGAGGCATCCACTTGTGAGCTATCTTCAGAATATGTCCTCACCCTCTGGGAGGCCAGATCAAGTCAGGGCACCTGGGGAGATTAGGAAGGCCGAAATGCAAATGCGTGCTGGCCTCCTCTCTCCTTCAGAGCTGGGAACTGGTAACAAGAAGGTATGGACGCTGAACTAGTGGTGACAGCCATGTTTCCAAAGACTTTTGCAAAGGTGAGCTGCGTTCATCCTGGCCCCAAGAGCTCTCATTATAGAGACAAGACCCAAGCACTGGGAGAGGGAGCATGCCTGTTCCTCAGGCAGACAAGGTGGAATAGCATTTGGTAACTTTTCTGATTATACTCAAATGGCAAGTCAGCTGTCCTCAACCCCTGACATTTTATTGGTTTGTGATATTTTCAGGGGCGAGGGTGAGGCTGCCCCAACCTACTTTGGAGAAAAAAACATTTATTATTAACACTCGCTTAACACAACTTTCTAGGGTATTTGTGGATGGCACAGTCATACATCTGCCTTTTTATAGTGCTTTGTGGCAGAGCACAAGACCTTCTGGCTGACACCTCATAGATCATCAAAATTAAGGCCTCTAGGCAAGCATGGGTAGGAGGGTGGCACAGGGGGCGGGGCGCTGGGGGGGAGGGGGAGGCCGCAGGAGCGGGGCGCAGGGCACAGGGGGCGGGGTGCTGGGCAGGGGGGGGAGCCGCTGGGGCGAGGGGGGGCGCTGGGCACCCCCTCCCGCAGGGCACAGGGGCGGGGCGCAGGGCACAGGAGGCGGGGCAACTGGGAATGACTCAAACAGCTTCCAAGTTGATTTTCCTTAGAGAGAAGCCATTTTCATTTCAGAGCAAATTATTCTTAAGATGTTCCTGTTTCCATGGCAACTCACAACAACTTGAAAAGAATGGTTTTCGATGGCCATACAGCACAGTGACACTGCCTGCCTCATGGGTGGCTGGTGAAGATTAGCTCAGAGTGGGGACCATCAGCCAGCCAGAGGTCAGCTTCCAATTGCTTGGCATGCAATGCCTCAGCCCTGCTGTGAGCCTCAGGAAACTTGAAATCAGCCAACCCTGACCAACATAAGTAACCCATCACAGCATCAGAATTTTTGCTGAAGACTTAAAAATTATACTAACAGAAAAGAAAGAAAAAAAAATGTTCAATTTCTAAAAACTGCACTTCCATCATGGTCCAGCACAAGCTGACAGAATCTCTTTCATGTGTCTGTGGAAAGACATCAAGCAGCTTAGTGGTACAGGTTGGTAATCCCACGTAGCACTCAGGAGGCTGAGGCGGGAGGGTCCAGAGAGTCCAAGGCCAGCCTGGGCTCCTTAGCAAGGCTAACTCCTAACACACATACATACGAACACAGATACACACACACACATACACACACACACACACACACACACACACACACACACAAGGACAAGCAAGAGATATTCTTTTTGTTGTTTTGAGACAGGGTCTCTTGTAGCTCAGGCCTGCTTCAAACTCCTTAAGTAACTGAGGGTGACCTTGAACTTCCAATCCTCCTGCTGAATCCTCTGGGGTACTGCAGTTTTAGGCATACCTGGTTTGCACAGTGCTGGAGATCAAATCCAGGGCCTCATGGCTGCCAGGCAAGCACTCTACCAACTGAGCTACCACGCAGCCCTTGGCTCCACTACTCTTAGATCTGCCAGCCCTCTTCTCTCAAAGCGACCAGTGTGGCAGCTGGGAGTGCTCGCTTTTCCTCTGCTCTTTGGCCGATCTGGTCTGTTGGACTTGATCTGAGACACAAACCCACTTTGCAACAAAAGATTCCAGTGTTGAGAGGGAACGATGGTTTTATTGTTCCTGAGCCCTGGGACCAGCAGATACTTCTGAGGAGGAAAAGGAAGACCAATCACAAAAAAAGAGAACTCTGAGAAGAAGACAAACAGCCATTTGGGGAGAGTTCTTGCTTGTGATGACACAAATCCTTGTATGGTTCTGGCTGTGAGAGCGGCTGCCAATGTGTGCCGCGTGGAATGTGAAGCCAGTCTACCCGCGGGATCCCTCATCTTTTGTACTCCGTTAACAGCACAGTGGGATATCATCACAGTGCATCTCTATGTGCCTGTTGCTTTCCAAACAATATGTCCAGAGAAAAACAGCCACGTAACCCAAAGGGGAGGCTGGAGAGGTGCAGGAGCTGCCTCTGTGGCTACTGGGCTAAAAAGTACCTCCCCACAGGCAGTGTGGGGCACAGGACACTGAGGAAGAGGAAACCTGTGATCCAGAAGGATGTGAATCATTTGCTGCGATTAGAACAATGAGCCCAGTGCCTTCAGCAATGGCCTTCCTTCTTCCTCCCTCCCTCCCTCCCTTCCAGACCAGGGGCCATCTGGAGTAGTCCATCTTTAGCTGTCTAATACTTCTCAACTCTAAGTGATGGGCATTCAAATTTTTCTGTAAACGAAAATGTTTGTGAGAAAAATTAATACCCCATCCCAAACTGAATAAGTCAGTCCTCGTAGGGCTGGTGACTGGGGTGTCTCATGACCCATGAGCAGGTGGCAGACACTGCCCTCATCTGGCACCCCCTCTTTGAATGGTTAGGGAGCAAGGAGAATGTCTGGCTTTGTTGTGCATAAGGAGGAACCGATAGGAGGAGATGGGTGACTGGGAATTAACCTCACGAGGCTGTGGAAGGCCACTGGGCAGGGTGGCCCTCCACAATCCTCTCTGAGCTCTGGCCTTCCTCCACCCTCTCAAACACTTCCTCCTCTGCATACACAAGCAGCGACATGAAGTTGTCACTTCCCTCTGTCCAGCTGTCCTTCCTCACTGCTGATGTGGGCAGAGGCTGGGTGGTGCCTGGGAATGAGAGGGCTTCTCCTTTGACCGATGAACCTGGTGAGTGATGCCTCTCAGGCCAGAGGGCAAGGAATGCTCTGAGTCACATAGAGAAAAGGAGAGATTTGGGGCTGGCTACGGGACAATCAGTTCCTAATGTGAGGCCTAGAGACTGAGCTGTGGTGTGTGTGTGTGTGTGTGTGTGTGTGTGTGTGTGTGTGTGTGTGTGCATGTATACATGTGTGTGCATTTGGGTATGTATGTGTGTGTCTACATATGTGTGTATGTATGTGTCCACATGCATATGTGTTTGGTGTGTTTGTGTGTGTGCGTGTATGTATATATGCATGTGTACATGCATATGTACATGTGTGTGTTGTATATGTCTCTATATGTGCATGTATGTGTGTATTCTGTTTACTAAGGGACAAGAAAAATCCAGCCACTCTCAGGTAGGTAGGATCCCCCCCGCCCATCCCCCACCCTGTCCAGTACAAGGACAGCAGCTAGGGGAGGGTTCCTGGGGTTCTTATTCGGACCCAGTCAACTCAAGACCTCTCAGTACAAGAGCTGCCTTTTGCTGTTTTCCCTTAAAAAGTCTCTAATCCCCTGAGCTGGCGTGAAAGTAGCATTTGTTTGTTTGATTTATTGATTGAATGATTCCTCGTGTGTGTGTGGGGGGTGGTCGGGGAGCGTGTGTGTGTGTGTGTGGGTCACGGGTCGGGGAGTATGTCTTCCACCCCACTGAGGAAGGGTCCCTCTGACTATCTCTGTTGCTTCACCGTGTACTCCAGGCTCGTTCACCTACCTCACCACAGGAAAGCTGGGATTGCCAATGTGGCCTCTGGATCAAATGCGATTCCAGGTTTATACAAACTGCTTTTTTGCCCATTGAGCTACCTCTCCAGCTAAGGTCACGATGTAAAAGAAGTGAAGTCATTCCCTGGAAGGGAGAGATACCTAGAGCCTGACACATCAACCTGATCATGGCAACAGGAGAAAGGAAGTGTGCATCTTCCCCAGAGTTCCCTTGACCTGTCCTGAGCAGCTGGAGGTGGTTAGAGCTCAGAGCATGGACTCTGGCCAGGCCGCTGTGTCTTCACTTGGGTGGGGCCAGCGACATGCTCTGTGACCCTGAGTGGAATGTTTGTCCTGCTAGAGCCTCAAGTGTCACGTCTGAGTATGGGTGAAAGCTTGATTGACGTGCTGGGCTGCCAGGATTCAGTGACTAATGCAGGTAGCTTTACCTACTTCCTGGGCACTGTAAATACTCTAAGTATCAGCTGTAGGTGGCTCCAGCTTCATGGACATGTGTGAGACCTGTGAGTGTCTTGTTCTTATAATGCTCTGCTGTCACCACTGTGGAATCTTAATAATTTAATCTTCCATCTAGTGTTTTATCAGTGAAGTCCATGGCATATGCACAAGAGCAGAGATAAGTGAGCAGCAAGTGTGGTCATTGCTCTGTGGCCCATGAGCATGAACTCCAGGGGAAGTATTACTGAAGCAATACCAGGGAGGGTGCCACCCATGTCACTGACAGCTGCTGGTGACCTAGAGGGGCCATGCTCCCATTCAGCCATGATTTATCCAGAGTGGAGAGAGGAGATGATCATGTTCTGAGTGTAGCTGAGGAGCCCCACATATTTCTCTCACGTGACTTCCTGTTATGATGGCATGGTACCACCGTGGTTTCTTTTCCTTTCTTCCTTACCTACCCAGCAGTGAAATGAAAGCAGCAGCTGATGAATCACACACAGGTAAGGGAGTTGGTTAAGAATGTCTATGGGTGTTAGGGGTGTGTGTGTACCTTTGTAGTTAAGAGCACTTGCTACTATTGCAGAGGATCAGAGTCGATTCCCAGCAGCCATGTCCAGCAGCTCACAACTTCCTGTAACTCCAGCTCCAGGAGATCTGATGCCCTCTTCTGGCCTCCACAGACACTGCACTCAGATGCATGCATACATCTGGGCACACTCGCACACACACATTAAAATAAAATAAATATTGAATAGCTCTATTGTTCTCACAGGAATGAACTTTACACTCATGGGTAAGTGCTAAAATACAGATTGGGTCATTCTGGAGATCCATACCTAGCTTAAGGACTGTTATAGGTGCATTGGAAAGTAATATTGAGAACTATAAAGGCCAATGACAAAATGTAAATGGTGTGTTTGTTAATTCAACACTATGTAGCAAATTAAAAACATGGCAAGTGGGGCTGGAGAGATGACTCAGAGGTTAAGAGCATATACTGCTCTTCCACAACTGGAGGTCAATTCCCAGCATCCACATCTGGTGGCTTACAACTACCTGTAATTCCAGCTCCAGGGAATCCCACTCCTCTGACTTCTGTGGGCACCTGCACACACACACACACACACACAACACACACACACACACACACACATAATTTAAAATAAGAAATATTTTTTAAACCACATCAAGTCAGGGGGAAAGCACAGAATGGCAAAGCTTTCCATGCTAGTACCTTACACTGAACCTCTTGCTTTTTTCTCAACAAAGACTCCATGTCACTTTGCACTGGCCTGCGGAGACTGAGTAGCTGGGAGTATTTAAAGAGAAGAGTTGGAGAGGCAGAAGACAGTGTACTTCAGCTACTATCTGACTTCCTGGGGCGGGGTCTTGGTTCCCCCAAAGAGTCGCCTGGGCCCCTCAGTAAGCTGTGAACAAAGCTGAGAAAATGACCATGAGCGCGAAAAGCCTGCTGTTGCGGTGCAGGTTAAATCCAGGCTGAGAAATCTCTGGAGAGCGTCATGCAGCAGCGTTGCCGGCCAGAACTTGCCGGTGCCTGCCTTGCAGTTGAAGTGGCAGGAGCAGAGCTGGGTTGTCATTTTCTTCCCGGGATCAAAATCAGACAAATCTCCTATTTGCTTACCAGGCAATAAAGCGCATAACGCCAGTGACTGTCAGTGCAAATTACAGCTTCCAGCCTTCCTGTCGTCAGCTCTGTCTGCTTCTTGTCACGTTTCTTGTCAGCTTTGATGCAAAAGACAGCTTGCCCCGGAGCTGATAATCGAGCACGGAAGAGTTGAGGGAGGCGGCTATTTCAGAGATGTGATTCCAGACCCAATAACGGGAATAACCGCCCACAAATGGACTGTTCATGCTGAATTAACAGACCTCCTGAGCTTCCGTCAGCAAAAGCTCGTGACGTTAGCCATAGTGTGTCCTTTAATGCAAATGAGACAGCCGTCGGAAGTGGAGTTAACACCGAGCCGGAAGATGTGAGAGCGCTCTGGTATTACCAGTCATCTCCTAGTTGGGTCTCTAGCGGTGAAGCAATTACTCAGAGAAGAAACGTCTAGTCGCAGGAAGAGATTAATGAGCTATGTATATATATTCAGGACTGACCAGTTTAAGCAAAGGTTATACTATGAGATGATGAGAGCGAACTTATGAATTGTGACTATAACAGAGATATCTATATGTCTTCATGATGGTGCACTTGAGATTATGAGGAGAAAGCATTTTCACAAACAAAAAAAAAAAAGCCAAAGAGTTATGGCACACACGCATTAAGCGCTAAAAACTATAAGGTATTTTTCTTTTGAAGAGCCAGACGCAGCGCACTCGATCTGTAAAGGAATCTATAGTCGCACACTATAAATGAGAGCTGAGGGACGAGCATCGCCGCTCTGGCACACCTATTGTAGAGTGCCAGCACTTTCTCACGCGCGCTGTGCTATGTATAGTGCATGTGCTGGGTACTCTCTTCTTATGAGAGAGACTCATACGAGCACAGCACTGGAGCACCTACCACACCAGACGGCACGGAGAGAGCATCTATCAGGAGAGAATGTGTCTCCATTAAGTACTAGGCCACACAGAAAAACTCCTGTGCTATCATCAGAATAGCTTTTACAATGAATGATTTCTAGCAGCCTAGATACTCTACAAAAACTCATATAAAACATATAATAAATAGATGATCTGAGCTATGGCAACATGGCTTACTCTCATGAATGACGCAGAACTCCAATGAAGGAAGACCGTTTAGAGAAGAGTATGTCACCTCCTCACTTGAAGCAGGCGTCGCATCTCTACTGACAAGATCCTAGTACGATGCTAGGAAATCTGAAGATCACGGATGAAAGGTCGCCGAGAGCAAAGACACAGCCACGAGCTGTCACGTGAGAGACCACTGATTCTCACAAAGATGAGATGTAAAGTGGACAGATGGGAAACGAAGATAGATCTCTAGAGGCTTCGCATGATTTTCTCTCTCTTCTCTCTAGAAACTCTCTCTCTGAGAGGCTCGTCTCTCAGTCGACTCTCGTCGATCTTCGTCTCATACTGCTCCTCATTCATTATGCACACAAGCGGACTCAAGCCTCAAGAGGTAGAACAAGTATTAAGACTTGCCATATTCTGAAACTGGTAGCCCTCTGTGGGCACATCAGAGCAAGGACGGCATTTTAAAACTGTCTCACTTTGAATCAAAGACAATTGTTTTAATTGATAGAGGCCAATTTGGATTACACTTCCTGCATAGTCATCACTCTCAGATCTCTGATGCGTTGGACGCTACTAATAACTTTATTGGTTTAACAGGCAGCTTGCCTGGCCAGTACAGTTCATATAGGAGAATCAGGCGTGCCCTTCCTACAGCACCAATTAGGTTCTGCTGAGGAGAAAGGTAAATCACAAGACTGGGGTTTGCCCTTGCTTGTATCGAGACTTCATGCGAAGGATAAACAGGTTGCAGGACAAACTTCTTTACTATTGCCTTTATTTAAAGGAACTTGCTTTGCCTGACTAACATCCAGCTCCAGGAAATCATGATGAAGCTCATTCTGCAGCAGCTTCCAGGCAAACTGGCCACCTCAGATAGCTTGCATAACATTCTGGGCAGTACTCGCACACACACAGTACAAATTCCATCACCTAGAATAAGCTGAAATACGCCAGTTAGTCTCAGCAGAAGAGCTTCCTCAGTAAGGCCGACTTCAAGAAACCAGCAAGACGATGGACGTTCTATAACCTACACTGTTATTACAGCCTCTGGTTCCCAACAAATGCTGAGTAGCATGGGTTACCTATCTGCCCCTCGACTGGAGAGAACACCAGTCTGGAACCCTGCTTCGATTCTGGCATCCGTCCCATCCCAGTGCAGTTTCCTCGTATCATGCTCTTGTGAAACTCACTCTCTCAAGGATATCACGTTACCATCAGATCGTCTGCTTCTTCCGGACTTACTAGCTGAGTCTGTGCTCTCAGTCAGAGCTGAGGAGACGTCCCCCAGCATAGAACTTGAGCTCCATCGTTAAGAACTAACTGACATAAATACAGGCTGTCCTGGCGCACACCTTTAATCCCAGCACTCAGGAGGCAGAGCAGCGGATCTTTGTGAGTTAGACCAGGCCTTCACAGAGCGAGTTCCACGGTCCTAAAGCACACAGATGAAACCCATGTTCTCAGAAAAACTGTAAATAAATAAACATTAGCCAGTAGGATTGAGCTACTTATGAAATCCCAGAATGGAAGGCAGAGGCAAGGTCCATCCCTGGGGCTCATCTGAGCCTAGTTAGTCTACAGAATTCAAGCCACGCACGGTATCAGTGACGAGGCACCTGTCGTCGAAAGAACATGAAGTTAGGACAGTGACCAAGATTGATCTCTAGGCCCTGTCTCATGAATTAAAAATAAAAAATAACTCTCATCTCTCTCTTCTAAAATCTCCTGGGGCCAGGCAAGTCTCTCTGGCTCATTTCCAGTTAGTCTCTCTCTAAGACATTCATATGAGACACCGTTCCAGCCACAGTGAAAGTACGTATGATCCCCAAACTCCTTATTAACCCACTTTCTTGCCAGGAACTGGGTAGCTGAGTGAATGACTCAGGGGCCCCTATATTGAAAGATAAGACCCCACTTCCAGCCAGCTCCCATTCTCATGGATTTGCCAGGATTTGCTTATATCCATCTGTCTCAGAGCCAGTGAGGGTCAGCACACAAAAAATATACAGTTTCACTTTATCTACCAACCACACCACACATTTAAGACACCGGCACAACAAAGACAACAGAGGTCCAGAACTTCCTAGAGCTGCTGAGGTCCTGAGCGTCTCTAGAGACGGTTCATCCATCTTAGTTTCCTCAGCAGCTCTGCTCTCCCTTACGGCCGATGCCTCACCCACCCTGGATGTCCTCCACTTTGGCTTGGATTAAGACACTGCCCAGGAGTGGAATCTGGCTTGTTGGGAAGCCAGTGGGACCTGTAGAATTCAAGAGAGTTCACTACCACCCTCCCTGGAGTGGTGGTTTTGACCCAGATGATACAAGACTGGAAACAGATTTCCTACCTTCCTTTCTTGAGACTGTATGGTCTGGGTATCGGCCCTTCCTGTAAGATTTCTGGAAGGTTCCCATGCTAAGTGAACAGACAGCTTGGTCTCCCATCCCTGTTCCCAGGGCCGTACCTCCTGGGAAGTCAGTGTGTTGTCTGGAGTAACTTCTGTTCATCTTCTTCGCCCATCTTGCTTTCTGGAAGACATAGACAAGGCAGACAATAACGTCTGATCTGCACTCACAGACACTAGCTGTGTATTCAAACCAACTATGAAGCTGGGAGAACTCACTCATAAGAGCAAGAGCTGAGTCCCAAGAGTACCCGGGAAAGTGGTGGCTGGGTGGGTGTGGGTGCATGAAACTGGACCAAAGGCAGCTGGAGAAAAAGAAAGGAAAAAAGTGGGGACATGGAAAGGAGCATTGATGATGGGTCCCCTGGACCTGAGGGGAGAAGAGAGACTTCAGTTGGCCTAGGTCCCAGGCACCTGCCTCTGTGTGTGTGTGTGTGTGTGTGTGTGTGTGTGTGTGTGCGCGCGCGCGCGCGCGCACAGCTGTGTGTGTGTACAGCTGTGTGTGTGCAGTTGTGTGTGTGTACAGCTGTGTGTGTGCAGTTGTGTGTGTGTACAGCTGTGTGTGTACAGCTGTGTGTGTGCAGTTGTGTGTGCAGTTGTGTGTGTGTGTACAGCGGTGTGTGTACAGCTGTGTGTGTGCACAGCTGTGTGTGTACAGCTGTGTGTGTGCAGTTGTGTGTGTGTGTACAGCTCTGTGTGTGTACAGCTGTGTGTGTGTGTACAGCTGTGTGTGTACAGCTGTGTGTGTACAGCTGTGTGTGTGCAGTTGTGTGTGTGCAGTTGTGTGTGTGTGTGTACAGCTGTGTGTGTGCAGTTGTGTGTGTGCAGTTGTGTGTGTGTGCACAGCTGTGTGTGTGTACAGCTGTGTGTGTGTGCAGCTGTGTGTGTGCAGTTGTGTGTGTGTGTAGGTCAGAGGTCAACCTCCAGCATCATCCCTTCATTACCAATCACCTTTATTTTTTTGAGACAATGTCTCTCACTGCCTGGAGCTTACCACACAGCCCAGGCTGATTGGCCAGTGAACCCAGAGAGATTCACCTGTCTTACCCCTCACTGCTGGGGTTTCAAATGCCTGGTGTTGGCTTTCTCACATGGGTTCTAGACAAGGCATCAAACTCAGGCCCCTGGGCTTACAAAGTGAGCCTTTAATCAACTCAGCTGCCACCCAGCCTCTTCCTGTTTTTTTAAGATAAGGTTTTTCTAGTAGCTCAGGCTGGCATTGAACTCACAATGTTCCTGCCTCAGAGTGTGCCACCATGTCCGTCTTCCATGTTTATCACAGCAGAAACAACTAAGGAGGAAGGGAGGGAGTCTTTTGCTCCAGAATGTTAACTGTGGCCCCATAACAGATGATCACCAAGTAGAGTGACTAAAAACAGCACTCCATTCTGTTCTGTCATGGAGTCTGCAGGTCAGGCACTCAGGAGAAGTTTGGCTGGGTAGCTACTGCCTGGGTTTCTCATGAGGTTAAGGTCAGATAATGACTGGCGATACAATTCACTGAATTCTTGACTGGAACTGAATGATTCAGTTTCAAGAAGGCTTTTACAGGAGTCTTAGCAAAGATCTTACTATCTGCCTGTGAGGGTTTCTCCTTGGGAAGTTAGAATGTTCTCATGATGTCATCAAGAAGGAGAGAGCAGGGAACCGAGTGCAGGAACACCAGTGTCCTTTATGACTTGGCCTAGCTGTCCACCCTACCCTATCAGTTACCCACAGAGCCCCACTCAGTGTAGACAGAACCTGCATACAGTACACAGCCGCCAGGAGGTAAGGATCCTCAGAGGGGTATAGACAAGATCTAGCCCAGTAGTAGTTGAGGAACAGAAAAGTCAGAGAGCGTATTCAGCTTGCTCATAACCCATGATTCAAATGGGGCCACAGTTAGCACATCTTATGAGTTCCCAAGAGGATCATGGTCCATAAACTGGTACGAACTGCCATAAACTGCTGATGAAGAAGGAGAGAAGTTGTGGGGAGGGGGACCACTTAATGAAGTAATTACAGGAACCCATCTATCCATTTACCCAACACATATCCATCCATCCAACCATCCATTCATCCATCTATCCATTTATCTGTCTATTCATCCATCTACTCATTCATCCATCTATCTACCCATCTGTGTATCCATCCATCATCTATATATATATACATACATACATACATACATACATGTTTCTAGCCACACTTACAGAGTACTGACTTCATACCTGACACTGTGCTGGGCCCAGCACAGAGATCAATGAAAACATGCTCTGCTCATATGGTCTTCACACTAGAGGAGAAGACAGGGGTGAGTTGTGTAGGCCCCTCCCCATGATGGAGACACTGCAGCCCTGACAAGCACTTTGAAGAGGAGGCTGAGTACAAGAGTGCATAATACTGGGTTTGTTCCCCAAAGAAATGATGGCTCATTTATCACCTGACAGCCTAGAATTATGTTCTAGTATTCATGAAATAATGATTTCTATTCAGATTTGTTTTTTTTTCCAAAATATTGTATTTTCTACCTCCATCGGTTCTATCTGAGTTTCTTTTATATCTTCCATTTCTCTCATAATTGACTCCGTGTTTCTTGGAACATCCTTGAATGTATTATTGAGATTTTGAATAGCTATTTCAATGTCCTTCCCTGCAAGTTTCATGGCCTTGGCCATTCCTTGGTTTTTTTCCTTTCCTTTTCTTTTTTTTCTCTCTCTCTTTTTCTGGTTGTGAGTCACCTGTTCCTGCTTTGTTTGCATGTCTGATGCTTTCCTATTGGATGTCAGATAATAGAAAGTTTACAGAGTTGGCTTTGGAGTTTGTTTTATTTCTTTAAAGAGTGTTTAACTTCAAGGTGGTGAGATGACTCAGTGTGTAAAGTGTCTGATGCACAAACATGAGGACCTGAATTCAGATCCCCAGTACCCACATAAAAACCTGACACAAGGGTACATGTTTGTGACCCCAGCATTGGGAGGAGGGCTCAGAGACAGGTGGGCCCAGGAGCTCACTGGTCAGCCAGTCCAGTCCAATGGGAGGGCTTCAAGTTCAGTGAGCAGCAGGCAGGTCTGTCAGGCGTTTTCTTGATTAACAATTGATGGGGAAGGGCCGAGCCCATGAGGGGTGATGCCACACCTAGGCAGGTGGTCCTGGGTGGTATTAAAAAGCAGGCTGAAGGGGCCCCCAGCTGGATCAGGCCCTCTGAATAGGTGAGACAGATGATTGGCTTGATCAGTTTGGGAGGCAACTAGGCAGTGGGACCGAGTCCTGTGCTCATTGCATGAGTTGGCTGTTTGAAACCTGGAGCTTATGCAGGGACTCTTGGCTCAGCCTGGGAGGAAGGGACTGGACCTGCCTGGACTGAGTCTACCAGGTTGATCACAGTTTTCGGGGGAGGACTTGTCCTGGAGGAGGTGGGAATAGGGGGTTGACTGGGGGTAAGGGTAGGGGGTGGGAGGGGGGAGAATAGGGGAACCCGTGGCTGATATGTAGAACTGAATGGTATTGTAAAATAAAATATATATATATAAAAAGAATGGCTACGCTCCCCCCCCCCAAAAAAAAAGCAGGCTGAGTAAGCTTTGGGGAGCAAGCCGGTCATCATTCTCCTCTACGGCTCCGGCTTCAGTTCCAGCCTCCAGGTTAACTTCCTGCCTTGAGTTCTGCCCTGACTTCCCTCAGTGATGGAGTGTGACCTGAGAGCTGTAGGCTAAAATAAACCCTTTCCTCCCCAAGCTGCTTTTGGCCATGGGGAGGCAATGGAAACCTAACTAAGACAGTGAGAGGCTGTTTAAGAAAAAAAGTGGAGAGTGATAGAGGAACACATCTGACATCAACCTCTGGCTTCCATGTGCACACATGCACACACATACACACTACATATAGACATATACTATGCTACATACACACACAGCACACCCACATACTACATGTACACATATACTACACACATTCTCTCTCACACACAAAGCACACTCGCTTCCTACACATACACTACACACACGCTATACCACACACACACATCACATTCACTACACATACACATATACTTCTCTCTCTGTCTCTGTCTCTGTCTCTCTCTCTGTCTCTCTCTCTCTCTCTCTCTCTCACACACACACACACACACACACACACACACACACACACATACCATCCACAAGAGTGTTAAGAGTGTTATGCTGTGGGATGTCCTGTATGCTGTGAATATATGTTGCTATGATTGATTGATAAATAAAATGCTGATTGGCCAGTAGCCAGGCAGGAAGTAGTGTGGGCAGGACAAGAGAGAGGAGAATGCTGGGGAGAAGAAGGCTGAGTCAGGAGACGCTGCCAGCTGCCACAAGGAGAAGCATGATGTAAGATACGGGTAAGCCACGAGCCACATGGAAAGGTATAGATTTATAGAAATGGGTTAATTTAAGATATAAGAATAGATAGCAAGAAGCCTGCCACGGTCATACAGTTTGATTAATAATATAAGTCTCTGTGTGTTTACTTGGGGGACACAAGTGGGAGAGATTTGTCCCGACTGCCGGCAGGCCGGGACACAGGAAAACTTCAGCTACAATGTTAGGCTTTGTCTCTGTACACAATTACTTTGACTGTGGTATTTCCAACACTTGCTTTTCCAACTTTGTTAGGGGCAGGCCCAGACCATCTTTAATTTAGACTAATTTATCCCCATTAGTAAAGCAATACTCTTCTAAACATGGAACCCTGTATCATACACTTTGGCTACATCTATGCCTGCCAAGAAATGTCTACCCTCACTTTCAAGTCTATGGAGTGCTTTGAGGGATGTTGATATTAGTTCATCTTTAAGGGTCTGGTAAGATTCAGTAGTTAGTCTCTCTGGTCTTGGACTTTTCTTTGTCGGGAGCTGTCTTAGTTTCTTTTTCTGTTGCTATGATAAAATTTCACGGTAAAAGCAACTTAAGAGAGGAAGAGCTTGTTATGGGTTCACATGTACAGTGGTCATGAAAGAGAAAGTCAGCAACCAGAGTTTGAGGTGGCTGGTTACAGTACATCTAATGGAGTGATGATTGAATGCGTCTCCTTTTTATACGGTCCAGGATCTCACCCCAGGGAATGGGGCCACCACAGTGGGCAGGCTTCCCACTTCAGTTAACTTATTTAGATAACCCCACACAGCATGCCTGAGGCTAACCAGACTTGGATAGTACTTCACAGTAGTGTCTGGAGGCTTGTCTCCAAGGTGAGTCTGAATCCCATAAAGTTGACAACATTAATCATCACAGGACCTTTTTATTACTAATTAATTTTACCACTTATTATTGATCTGCACTAGCTTTTTCATATTTCCTTGGTTCATACATGTCTAGAAGTATTTTCATTTCTTCTATGTTTGTCAATTTAGTGATGTATAAGTTTAAAAAAATATTCCCAGTGATTCTCTGGATTTCAGTGGTAGCTGTTGTGATATCTTCTTTTTTGTCTATAAGTCTATGATTTTGAGTCTTCTGTTTGGTTAGTTTGACTAACAGTTTGTCTATCTTGTTAATCATTGTAAATGAGATCAGCTGTGTTCAGGGTGGTATGGCCATAGACTTACTAATCTTTTCAAAGAGCCAGCTCTTTGTTTCACGGATCCTTTGTGTTATTTGTTTAGAATCCATCTAACTAATTCAGCTCTGGTCTTTTTATTTCTGATACTGGCTTAGTGTTTTTCTTGTTCTTCCCCTGCCCAAGACCTTGAGCTGCATCATTATGTTATTTATCTGAGACTTCTCTGATTTTTTAATGCAGCCTCTTGTAACTATAAGTTTTTCTCATAGAATGACTTTGCAGTATCCCATGGATTCTGTTATGTTGTGCCTTTTCACTTGATTCCAGGATTTTTTTAAATTCCCCGTAATACTCCACACTTAACCAAAAGTGTATTGTTCAATCTCTACACTCTTGCATAACCTCCCTTGTTGCTGATTTGTGGTTTCATTCCATTATGCTATGATATGACACAAAAAGTTATTTCAACTTTTTTCTTACTTTGTAAAACTTACTAAATTATGATCTATTTTGGAAAAATCCTATAAGCTTCTAAAAATAAATTCTATAGTTGTTGGATGGGGTGCTCTGTACATATCTCTTAAGCTAATTTAATCTATAGTGTGATTTTACTGAGGTTGAATTTTAGATATTTTGGGCTAAATGGCTCATTTAATAATGAAAATGGTGTATTAAAGTCACCTCATTATTGTTTAGGACTTTTCCATTCCTGTGGCATTTGATTTAGGGAACCGAGTGCATTAACATTTGGTGCATATATGTTTACAATTGTTATATCATCTT
This sequence comes from Peromyscus leucopus, assembly GCF_004664715.2. Lineage (NCBI taxonomy): Eukaryota > Metazoa > Chordata > Mammalia > Rodentia > Cricetidae > Peromyscus > Peromyscus leucopus. The sequence goes on along the minus strand of NC_051069.1, from coordinate 110,693,575 downwards.
AATATACTGCTTCCTTCACCAATGTTACCTCTCTCCACTGTCTCTTCTAATTTTATCTTGAAGTTGACTTTGCCAGATAGTATAAGTACTGTGTGGTGGTTTGGATGAGAATGTCCCCATGGACTCCAATATTTAATACTTGGTCCACAGTTGGTGGCACTGTTTGGGGAGACTTAAGAGGCATATGGGTCTTGCTGGAGGAAGTCTGTCATGGGTAGGGTAGGGGGGGCTTTGAGTGTTTATCGTCTCACATGTCCAGTTTGGCCTTTTTGATTCCTGCCTGCATTTGAGGATGTGAGCTGTCTGCTTCCTGTTCCTGCCAGCACGTCTATCATCTCCTGCCATGCTTCCTGACACAATGGTCTCTTATCTCTCTGGAACTGTGTGACCAAATACATTCTTCCTTCTATACACTGTGTCTGATCGTGTTTCATCACAGCAGCAGAAAAGTAACTAATACACCCTGCTTGTCCCTGGGGTCCATCTCTCAGACCATTGTTTTCCACTTTTCACTCAGTCTCTGTGTGTTTTTGCTGCTAAGATGTGTTTCTTGTATCTGTTTTTTAAAAATTATTTTTTCTATGTATATGAATGTTTTTCCTGTGTGTATCTCTGTCCACCACATGCATGTCTGTGCTCACACAGGCTAGAAGAGAACATTGGATCCCTTGGGACTGAAGTTATAGATGGTTGTGAGCCACCATGTGGGTGCTGGGAATTAAATTTAGGAATTAAATTCAGAGCAGCCAGTGATCTTAATCACTGAACTATCTCCAGCATCATCTTTAAAAAAATACAGTCAACTGATCTCTGTCTTTTAATTGGAGGATTAAAACTATCAATATTTAGTTATCATTGAAAAGCAGGTGCTAATTCTTGTCATTTTGATGTTTTGTAAGGGATCAGCTCTTTTGTTTATCCACTCTTCTAGCAGATTCTTTCTGTACTCTAGTGTTTACCTTCACTTCTGTGTGTAAGATTCCTTTAAGTGTCTTTCTGCAGAGTTTCCTGGAAGATCTTTATTTCTCCTTCAACTTGGAAGAACAACTTTGCTATATATAGTAATCAAGGTTGGCAGATATTTCCTTTCAGGGTTTGAAATACATCATCTCCCCCATCTCCTGACCTTTAGAGCTTCTGTTGAGAACCATGCTGGTATTCTGATGGGTTCATATTCACAGAAGAGTTGGTTCCATGCCCAACCCCTCTGGAGAGTTTTGTTATTGGAAAACAGATTTCTTCCTGTAAACTCATGATGACCATCCTGCTTCAGCCTCCTAAGTGTTGCAATTGTAGGTGTGAGCCACAGTGACCAACAGGCACTTCTCTCTTGCAGTTTTCAGTATAATTTCTTTGTCTTATACTCTTGGCACTTTGGTGTGGGAAGGTTTCATGCTGTTGGGGTTCTAAATGCACCATAGATCTATATGTCTACTTCTTTACCAAGACATGGCTCTTCCTTCAGTCAGTAAGTGATTGCTTTGTGAACATGAGGTCCAGATTCTGACCCCCAGACCCATGTTTAAAAAAACACGCCAGATGGGGCTAGAAGAATGATTCAGCCCTTAAGAGCACTTTCTGCTCTTCCAGAAGACCTGAGTTTTGCTCCCAGCACTCACATTGAGTGTCTTGCAACTGCCTCTTCAGGCTTCATCAAGGAACCCATAAACACATAGTGGCAACCACTCACACAGACATATACACACACATAAATAAAAGTCTTGCTTAAAAGAAAAGGCTGAGACTGGAGGATCACAAAGCAGAGGTTAGCCAGCCTCTGATAAAGAAAAACAAACAAGAGAGAGGCACAGTGTATGTTTGTATGTGTGCTGGCAGTGACAGTGTTAAAATGAGCCAGGTTCGATAACACACACCTATAATCTCAGCATTCAGGAGGCTGAGGCAGGAGGATTGCCAAAAGGATGGTTTCCAGTTTAGGGCAATTACAAATAAGTGGTCATATACATTCATGGAAAAGTTTTCATATGGGCATATGTTTTCTGTTTTCTTGGATAAATACCTTGGGATGGAATGGCTGGCCATCTGGTAGGTACATACATGCAATTTCAAGGAACCTGCCAAACTTTCCCAATAGCATTTGTTTTAAAGCCAGTTTTTGTTTGTTTTTAGATCCATGTAATGGTGGTATGGATAAACCTGTGAGCTACTTGGATATAAATGTTCGGCTTTTATTTTGATGCAATAAATACTCCATGGCAACTGTCACTTGATAAGTGTAGTGCCAACCCCATCACTGTGGAACGTGACTCTGGACAAGAGATGGAAGAATCGGAAGGGAGAATGGGAGGCCCGGCCTGCCTAATGGCAGCAGGACAATCCAAACCCTTAGACATTTTGCTTTGAGGCATTTAAATGGAAATAAAAGTGGATTTATTCTTTTTGGATAGTTCATCTTTTTCTTGTGATTTTTTTTTTTTTTGAAAATATAAAATGTTAGGTCAGAACTGTGTCTTGAAGTTTTGATCTACAATCCTTGATGTGTGGGCTTTGAAGCTCTCTTGTCTGTGAGTACATTCTGCTTTGTTTCACCTTTTCCTTCTGAACAATGCCAGTGAGCGGGGAGGAACAGTCCTGGAGGGTAAGTCGCTTTTCTTGGATTCCACACAAATCTGGCTTCAGGCTTCATTGAGCTGTCACAGGCCAGGACACACCAATGCTCACTCTTTGTGAACCAGGCTCTGTGTGCCAGAGTGTGAACCAGAGACATGGCGGAGTCTCTCTCTTTTTAAGATTTGTTTTGATTTCTATTTCTGTGTATGTGTGTATATGATGCAGGCCTTGGGTCCCCTGGAGTTGTGAGCCACCCAGTATGGGTGCTGGCAACCACACTCGTCTTCCATAAGAGCATTTGGTGCTCTTTACTGTTGAGTCATCTCCCCGGCCTCTGAAGATGGGGTCTCTTAAAGGCATTTCCTTTTCATACTCTAATGGTTCTCATAATTGGTAATGTTGTAATGATGCGCAGAGAGCCTCAGATGCCACACGATGAGAGAAGGGACACAGTGTGGCGGGCGGTGCTCACTCACTCCTCTTCGTCGTTCTTCGTCACCCTAACACCCAGAAAGAACCAGATGGAACCTTTGGCCAGGCATTGGCTATCCCGATTTGAAGGCAACAAGCAGTGTCTTTGTGCTGTACAGCTAGCTCCTGCCCGTGGCACTTTAGAGGGAGTGGCAGTTCCTCTGGAGATGATGGCCAGTCTTCCTCAGAAGTGGCCCAGGCCGCATGCTGCATGTGTGTCCATATGCTAACTTCTGCAAATTTTCTGTAACTCAATTGCATGATTCTCAAGTATGAACTTTGTAGAAGATAACATCTTGGGTTCTATTTTGCTTATTTTTTAAATGTTTGTCATTTGTGTGTGTGTGTGTGTGTGTGTGTGTGTGTGTGTGTGTGTGTGTGTGCTACAGTGCACACGTGGAGGTCAGAGGACAACTTTGTGGGTTTGGTTCTCTCCTTCCACCTTTACATGGGTTCCAAGGATTTAGCTCACATCATCAGGCTTTTGCAGCACAGCACACGCGTTGCCAGCCTGATAATGATGTTTTGCCGTGTTGGAAGATTGACCTCACCAGACGGCTCCCCCTACCTGCCCTGCTTGATCACTGTTTTGTGACTGGAGGTTCAGCACCAGTTCCTTTCTCATCCTCACACACGACTTGGCTAATGTATGTGTAAGGAGTCCTCCCAGGCACAGGCACCACCTGGTGCTGGCCTTGGCTCTGTCCTTCCCTAGAGGCAGAGGTCAAGCTCCCCAGCCTGCCACTGAGCCTTCTTACCTGGGTCTTGGTCGGTCTCCATGGTCATATCCAAACTCGCTACTAGAGATAAGGAGCTTGACACAAGACAGAGCTGAAGGGTCATCATAGTTGATGGCGGACCAGGGAGAGAAAGGCCAACCCCTGCCTGGTGTTTGGCTTCTCTGGCTGGTAACAAGTGGAGCCCCCAAGACCTCTGTTCTGTGGCTTCTTCCTTTTCAGGGATGCTAGTCATGCTGGAGAAATAAGCATCCCATTGATATTATTGGCTCCCAACCCATGGCACTGCAGCCGAACAATTGTGGTTGTCATGGCAGCAAGCATCATTTCATTATCAACTGTGGCCTTTCCCCTTTGCTGGGAGATATTTGACATGATTCTCATCTTTCGCTCTGGTTCTGTTCTTTGTCTTCCAGGGCTGGATTTCTTTATTTCATTTAATTTGCATCTGTGTGGTGTATGCTGTGTGCACGTGGGGGTTGAGTGTCACGTGTGCCCGTGTGTGATCTGAGAAGGCCAGGGAAGATTCGGGTGTCCTGCTTTATCACTCCACCTTATCGCTTGGAGCAGAGTCTCTCGCTGAACCTGGAGATCGCGATCTGTCTGTTTGGTTTGGTTGGTTGGTTGGCCACTGAGCCCCAGCGGGCCCCAGCGGCCTCCTCTCACGCCATTCGCCTTTCTCTGAGCCTCCTTCCCCTGCTCTGGAGTTACAGGCACACGTGACTAAGCTGGGCTTTCTTTTCTTTCTTTCTCTCTTTTTTAAAGTAGGTGCTGGGGATCTGAACTCAGGTCTGCATGTTTTCATGGCAAGCATTCTTACCCACTGAGTCGTGCCCTTAGATGAGATGAGCTTGTGATGGTCTGCATGGAAGTCATGGTGTAGGGAATACAGGTGATAGAAGACAAAACTTTGTGCTGGAAGAGGAAGTTGGGTGTTGGGAGGGACGGTCACCGAGAGACAGGTAAGGAGTGGCCTGTGGTGAGGGAGTGGGTGCCTCCGGATGCACCTTGTTCAGATTCACAGCCCCTCTGGACACCTCCCTGCTCTGAGTTTGGTGGTCTGGGCAGTGGCCCAGACCCACAGGCTACTGGAGAGCAAGAACAGCCCTTGCTCCCCATTTCCCTCTCACAGGCTCTCCCCCACACACCTCGATGCAGTCAGCAATCCATTGCCAAACAAACACACGCATGAATAGGCATTCAAGCACTTTTGAAGGAGTTATTATTGAGCAACACTGGGAGGGACTGATTGATAGGACTCAGAATTACGGGAGACAGATGGTGAAACTCACATGTCGGTCTGTAGACTTGATCTGAGAAGAGCCGCTTTGCAGAGCAGTGGTGGACACTACACTGACTGGGAGCAGGGATGATCTGGAGGGATGTTCCTCCAATTCTGGCCATTTCCTCTCCTGTACCACCCCTCAGATGAGGTAGTAGAGGTGGAAGCGAAGCCAGTGTCCTCAGCAGGGTGGTGGCTCAGCTTCCCTGGTGTCTTTGGTTTCTGAGATACCCTAACTCAAAATGCTCAGGCTCCTTTCTGACTTTAGAAAATGGCTTCCTTTCTGCTCAGGGCTACCCCTTGGCTCCCCTGATTCAGTATGCTCAACAGCATGTGTGTGTGTGTGTGTGTGTGTGTGTGTGTGTGTGTGTGTGTGTGTGTGTTCCCAGAGCCTTCCTGTTAAAGCACACTTGATCTGCAGTTACTACTCAGCAGGGATATTTTCAGACCCTTTGGAGGGAGCTCAGGCTGGCAGCACACGGAACAGTCCAGATACTGACTGACCATCAAGACATTCGGTCCCGGGCCTGTTGTGTGCAGTACAGGTATTACGTCAATCCATTCCATATTTAGATCCACTCAGCCATTCAACAACTATGTGTTGAATGCTTCTTCCATGCACCCTTCCAGGAGCTGGAGATGGACCAGGGCTCCTGGGGGAAGACTCCTCAGCCCCACTACCATTCTGTGGGTTGGAGACAGAACAGTAGCATGAGAGTTAGGGATAAGCTCCAAAGAGATAGCACAGATAAGAAGGACTTCCACGAGTAAGGAGGAGTATCCAGAGAAAGGGCACATTGTGTACTAGAGCCCTGGAGTGTCCTAGGAGCAGCTGGGAGATGGGGTGACACTGAGAAGTGTGTGGGGGCGTCAGAGATGACACAGGGGTCGCAGTGTCTGATCACAGAGTGCCTTGAGGGCTAGTGACAGAATTTAGCTTTTCTCTGATTGAGAAGGGAAGCACCGTACAGTGCCAGCTAAACGATGACGTCAATCACAGGCAAGAACAGATGGGAGCAGGGAACCTGACCAGAAGCCACTGTACTAACCTGGGTGAGGGATGAAGGCTCCGTGGGTGGGAGGATATCAGAGAAGGGGAAAAGAGTTGTGGCTTGCAATAAAGCCACTGGACATTGGAAATATTTTAAGTTCAAAATGCAAGTTATACACCAGACCTTCAGACTTAGCAACAGTCTACTGGGGAAGACTGGTCCCTTCCTCACGAGCACACGGCTTTCAGTGGGCTTGGGCTGCTGACCAGCATTGTGAGAGAGCACTTGGTGCCATAGTATGGCTAGTCCTGAAGAGTTTAAAATCAAAAATCAAAGTATGCTTCTTCTGGATGTTCATCATTTTTGCAGCATCTTAAATAATCAGAAAAACGTGTTGTCAATCACAGACCATCATCCACAGCTACAGGCAGACCATGGGCTCCCCTGGTGGGAACATGAGCCAAAAAAAAAAAAAAAAAGACCAGGGACCACTTCGAACTGTACCACCCTGAGGCTGGAGACACAGCTTTCTGTAAGGTAGGGGAGACTGGGGAAGACAGAGCAGAAGCTGGTTTTAAAACACCGAGTTTAAGATGGTATGTAAACGAACAGGCTGTCCAAAAGGCCCAGCTGAGGTCTGGAGAGAAGCTGGGTTGAGATATGAACGTGTTGTGTGTATGGCCACCAAGGGCAGACATGTGGGCAGAAAGCAACTCCAGGGAGCCAGCCTCCCAGACAGACTTACAGGAACCATACAGCTCCCAATGCTAACAGCCTAGGAAGGCTGGAGTGGTATCTTGGAGAAGCAGGGCAGGATAGGTTAAGATACAGTAGGCAAAGAGATTGAACTGAACTCAGGGTTAATGATGAGAACACAACCTCAGGGAACTGGCACACACTTTCCCTGGAAGGACGGGACAGCCTGGGACCACAGACAAGTGGGTGATAGACGAGAAAATGGGAGCAGCTTGCTGCTAAGCCCCAAACCCAGTTTCCTCTGGTAGGATGACACACATTTACAGTGGGCAGGACCTGTTGTAAGTACTTCCCTTACACTACTCCATCAATCCTCACACCCATCCTAGGACCTGCTCCAATTATTACTCCCACAGGGAAACTGAGGCACAGCAAAGTTAAGCAACTCCAAGGTGAAGATCACTTAGCCAGAAAATAGTGTAGCCATTGTTTGTGCCCAGACAGTGTGACCCCAAAGCACTGTCTTACCTTTAAGCCACCCCCCCTAAACTGGTCCTGCTTGCCTGCTTGGTGACAAGATGGTCTCCTAGATTAGTAAGAGTCCCCTGGGGATTTGCTGTGTCACAGCCCAGGACAGCTTGCAGGGAGATTGTAATATAATTAATATAGCATATATGCATATTATATAAATGGGGACAGCTCCTTCTGAGAAAGAACAGAATACAGGGTCCCACTCTTTGGGGACCAGTTACCTGCCTGGTACTGCCACAGCTGACTCTCCACGACTTGACTCGGGTCAGAGCACCGTAACATGGCCCTCTTCTCCCTGGGGCCAGGGACCCCAAAGGTGCGAGGTAAGTCACACATCAAAGGGTCTACAGACATTTTTCCAATTTGTTTTCAGCATGCAGGTGATTCACTTGGCTAGAATAACAACCCACAACTGTTTGCAGGAACTTTCTCCAGGGTCTATGGCAAACAAAAGGTACAAGTCCGACAGGCCGGAAACCCTCCACCCTTAGAACCCACATCTGTCAATGGGTGTTTCCTAGGGACACGTTTATCACACTCAATGAAGGACCAGCCCAGGGCACCAGGAGCGAAGCCACCTGCTCCTCGGTTTGCCTGGAATATTGCCGACTGCCAAGCCTCCACCGAGCCAACTCCTGGTGTGTGACCAGAGCTGTCGCCGCGATGCCTGCCTGGCTCCCAAAGAAGCCTCGCCCATGGTTGGCACCTGATCAGTGAGGTGAAAGGTCGTTTGAACTGAGCTGGTCATCTTGACTTCTCCAGGACATGACCTCAGGCCAGGAGAAAGAGGACACGGCGGCCCCTGGAGGACTTGTCCCCACGGCCCACGGCTCCTAGAGAATTGTCTTGTGAGCTTTTGGTGTATACAACTGCATCCATGCTTAGTTCACAGGGAGGCTACACTCTGCTGAGGTCTGGGTCTCTTCCTCAGTCCTTCCTTGCGTCTACTCAGATCCTGGCTAGTGGGAGGGGCCCAGAAGTAGGAGGCCATTGCATCCTGTCAGTGCTGTGGTTCGTCACTAAGGAAGCACAGGTCTTCCTTAACCACGGTGTGTGGAAAAGGACCGCACCCACTTCCACAAGCAGTGCTGAGGAGATGGTGTGAAGGGCTCCGGTGTCCTCCCTGTACCCCTGCTTCTTCAGCCACATCTCAGAGGTCAAAGTGTACAGCTTCATATCTAGCTTCACAAAGTGTGTGTGTGTGTGTGTGTGTGTGTGTGTGTGTGTGTGTGTGTGCGCGTGTGGAGGTGCACATGTGTGTGTATGCATGTATATGTATGTGTTCATGCATGTGCAAGCAAAAGGACCACCTCACATGTCTCTCCTCAGGCACCATCACCTTTCTTTGAGACAGGACCTCTCACTAGAACCCACCAGACAGACGAGGCTGGCCAGCCAGTGAACCCTGGGGACTGGCCTGCCTCTGCCTCCCCAGGGCTGGGATTACCAAGTGCTCAGCTTTTGATGTGGCTCCTTGAGGACTGATTTCAGCTGATTGCATGACAAGCAAGCATGTGCCTTACTAACGAGCTGTCTCTACCCCTGACCTTGAGATCTTACAAAGGCCAAATCAGGGTAGAGGACGGAGCCCCGGAGTCTGTTTTTAACAAAGCTCCTCAGTGTTTCTAACAGGCGGTCTGGGTTCGCTAACAGCGGCCCGGAGGAGCCAGTGGCAAGCACTATTTGCCTTCCTAGACCCCTCACTGGATCTGATGTTCCCATGGCAACAGAGGCAGCCGCTTCCTCCCCTCCTGCTTACTCTCACCTCCTTCACTCCTTCGATGGCCAGGGCTGTTTTTCCTTCTGCTCCGGGTGGAGATGATAGGCAATTCCTTGAGCATGGGGTTTGTTCAGCCCATCAGTACTGCCTGGCTCTGGTCACCCCCCTGGAGGCTCCATCTTGGTCTCAGCTGAGGCCACCAGTCTGTTCCAAGGAGATGCAGGGAAGACATACCTGGAAGATGTGAGAAGTCTGGCTCATGCCCAGCTCAAAGTCTGAATCTAGGCAGTGTGCATGGCTGGCAGCCCACCACCCTTCAGCGGTACCAACTGACCTTACTCCCTAGCTGCTCCACTGTGGGAGCCATGCCTGGCCTCTATCGTGGACAGAGGTGGCAGTGAGGTCCTGTCAGAAGCAAAGCAAACCCGCTGAGGACCAAAAGAAGGTTCTGACTCCTACTGTCTTCCTGAAGATAATGAGAGAATTAGACAGATCAGTCCCTGAGCAGACACATGGGCCAGAGGAAAACAGGAGTCTGGAGAGGAATGCATGCCAGTCCTAGCTGTGGGTCACAGAGAGGAGGGACCCAGAATGACTTGCACGAAAGAAAACCCGAGTCCCTTTGGCTTTGAGTGAGTACTATGGCCTCACCACACTGGCCAGCATATGTAGTAGACTCCCTCCAACAGTCTGGTCCAGTTTGATCTACCCCTGTATCCTGTGTCTGCATCGTCTGGAAAGCTTGTTCACAACCTCTCTTTCCTCAAGCCTCCCCATTTCCAAGACCCCAGGGAACAAAGCAGGGCATTTTGGTTGGAGTTACTGGGTGAAAACAGAAATCACCTGGATCTTACAGGACTTGAACAAGGAAAATGTGTACAAGAAAGCCAAGAACAGATCAGGGAAGGTGGGCCATCATCCAGGGTTGCTTTCAAGGATGGGCATTCCTGGAACAGTGGGTGGGTTTAGACTAACATTCTACCAACATGGAAAGCCTTTCCTTGTGAAAATGGACCATGGTTACTGCAGACATGGATGAGAACAAACAACGTCATTGCTGCTCTTTAGACATTCTGGAAACACAGCCTAAGCTAGAGGAGTCCTGCTATTTGGGGTCTTTTGGAACTCTAAATAAATTTTAAAAAAAAAAGGAATCTGATTTCATCCTAAGATCTGTTTTTCTTTTTTGTTTTATGTCTCCCCCTGCTCTGACACCACACACACACACACACACACACACACACACACACACACACACACACACACACACAACACACACACACAAACAACACAAACAACAAAAAAAAAAAAAAAAACAACACACAAAACAACACACAAAAAAAAAAAAAAAAAAAAAAAAAAAAAAAAAAAAAAAAAAAAAAAAAAAAACACATACACACACACCACACACACATACACACACACACACACACACACACCCCACACACACACCACCCCACCACACCACCCCCCCCCCCCCCCCACACACACCACACACACACACACACACACATACACACACACACACACACACACACAACACACACACACACACACAACACACACACACACCCCTCTATCTTCTTTTCTCCTAGAATCTCAGCCTTGCCTCAGTTTCCCTGCCTCCGTGTGTTCCTGTGGTTTAAATTCCAGCTCCAGCCTCATAAGCAAGTGTCACCATATCCTACAAGCAGCGGCATCCTTGTCACTCCAGGCGAGTGCGGGCTTCAGGGACCTCCTCTACAAAATGCATACTCATCACCCCCTCATAGGGTTACTGAGGAGATGAAACGGGATCCCAGGCACCAGGTGCTCGTCCCCCATGCCTCCCTCCACCCACGACTATACCTGGACATGCTCTCCCGGAAAATAACTCAAAGGCCACACCAAAACGACAGGCATGTCTTTGCTGGAGCGAGTCCCTTCCTGCCAGGCCCTGGATACCAAGGCCTCTCTTGTGTCTTCCTCTGCTTTTCAATGTTCCCGGATGCTCCCACAGGCCACCCGCTGGCTTATGAGGAACAAGAAGCACAATTCTCTGGTGTCCTGAGCGAGCGAGCGAGCATGCTCCAATCCCAGTCCCGGGTCCTTCCACAGTTGTGCTTTAATCACCAAACTACACAGCAGGTGTGAGGATAAGGACTCAGGCCTGGTGTGCTCAGAAGGAACATGTGGAATGACTCAGAAACAGTCCTTAGAGTCAGGATGAGGACAGCTCGAACCCTGACTCTTCGTCCCCAACGTCTGCCATCTTGGGGTAAGAGCCCTCTGTGAGCCTCGGTGTTCTGTCTGAAAACTTCAGTGATGAGGCCTTACTTAAGGGACTGGCTGTGGATCGCAGCAAGAGATACACGTAGTGAGGATGCAACTTCCCCTCCCTCAATCCCAGCCTGCCCCATCTCCAGAGCCGCAGCAGGTGAGAGCATCACTCACCAGCATAGTGTTCTGCACACCTCGGGACTGCCGTCAGTCACCCACCACAGCCCTCCAGGGTAGCTTATATTATCACATTCTGTTTTGATTAGGAAGCATAAACACAGAGAAATTAAGCCATTTGTTTAAGGTCCCCCAACATGCCAGAGCTGTGAGGGACATTGCAACCTGTGGGCATTCTCGGCTCAGCTCCCATGGGTCCAATTTCCTCACAGAGATTTGGAGTTGGAAGTCCCATATTCCAAAACAGACACAGGGTTCCAGAACCTTCATGAATTATACCTTGCAGTAGAGGCCCACAGATATATAGAAGAGTCATATCTGATCTACCGTACAGGCCTTTGCAGGGTTGGGCAACCCAACTTCTGCTGTACCTGCCTTCTTCCTTCTTCATCCACTAGCAACAGCACTGTTCTCTCTTTCTGGAACTTTCTCCAGCCAGCACAATGAAAGGAAGGAGCAGGTGAGCAGAAATTGTGTGAAAGTCAGGACAAGAGGCTTTGGTCACCAGGCCTGAGCATGTTTGCTCTGCTACCTGATGGTCAGTTTTTTTGTTTTTGTTATTTTGTTTTTTTTTTTTTTTTTTTTTTTATGTCAAAGACTTAATTTGGGAGGACCCAGTTTTCACCAGGGCTCCAACTGATGAGAACAATGTATTTTACGGGCCATGGAGATGGATCATCAGGAAAGTGCCTGCTGCACAGCATAGGACCTGAGTGTGGATTGCCAGCATCCACACAGAAAATTGAGCACTGACTCATGCAACAGGCATCACAGTGCTGTGGAAAGGTGGAGACAGAAGGATCCAGAGGACTTGCTGTTCAGGGCTTGCTACCGTTCATCAGAACTACTAAGCTCCAGGTTCAGTGAGAGATCCTGTCTCAAAAAATCAGGTGGAGAGTGGCTGAGGAAGATCTCTAATGCTGATCTCTGGCCTCTGCATTTGGGTGCATACATGTATACACATGTACACACACACACACACACACACACACACACACACACATACACACACAAGCAAAATGTGTTTTAAAAACCAACAACAAAAACAAACGTCAAACCCATTCTGGGCTGCATCCTGGCCTTGTCCTTAAAATAGCTTCGAGTCCATGAGTACAGTGTGTGCACACAGCCAGGATTTCCTGCGCCTCTCCTTTTCCTCTTCGCCTGGGAGCTGGTTACCCCACCCCCACCCTACCTCATTCATATCTGTGGGAATGTTCTGGAAAGTAGTAACGTTTGGGCTCCAGCTAGACACAAGTTCAGACTCCTGCTCAGCCGTGAGCTTTCTGTGCTGACAACAGGCAGTTACTCTAGCATTGGGATTTTGCCTGGGACACCTGTGAACGTGAGAACAGCCCTGGCAAGGTGACTGGGCGGTGAACAGAGCTGGAGGAGAGCCCTTCCCCAAAGCTAGATGGGGGACCCAGACCCCTCTGTCTCTCCACTGCCTTCACCTCAGGCATCATTCCCACTGCTCAGAGCTCTCCCTGTGAGCTGGACAAGCCCTGTCTCTCCAGGGTGCCTGTGTCTACCTACCTGAAAAGCACTGACCAGATCTGGGTCTCAGAGGGTGATATTTGTCTAGATATAGTGGCTCAGAGACACTTTGAGACAGCTTGAGCCCAACATCTGTCACTAGGCCAGAAACACCCAGTGTACACTCAGACCATGAGCTTAGGGTACCATAAACTGCCCAACTCCCAAAGGAGACTCATGGCGGCCACCAGGGCAGCGGCAGTCAGGCCCTCAAGACGACTTTCGCCTTCAATGTAAGTCACACTGTTGCCCAGGTGACTGGTTAGCCAGTCTGTGTATCCACTGGGTCTCCTGGTCCCCAGCAAGCAGAAGCTGAAGGAAGAGGTACTCTTGGGGCTAAATGCAGAGCATGCAGTCCCTCCCTCCACCCCCGTCCCTGGAGAGGACACACCACAGCCAGGGTCCAGAGAGCAGGACTCCACTCCTCTCAGCTCATGACTCACATTCAGCCCAGTTCAGGTCATCCCCCAGCTGCACACAGGCAAGGCTGTAATGCGTCTGGCCTCCCCAGGCCCCTAAGGATGGTTCACAGGAGCAAGGAGGGGTGAGCATACAGCTTGATGAACATCCAATTTTGTACCTGGATAGTGCCACTAACTGTTCCAGAAAGTCCATGAGAATTGGCAAAGGTCAAAATTCTGTGTGCGTGAGGATTAGGGCCCACGTGGCAGGAGATACCTGTGCCCGTGTGCTGCTGATCCTAATCTGCATCACTGCCCCTCCCCCATGCCCAGAGGGCAGACTGTCAGTGTATGCAAGCAGGGAGGGGCAGCATGCTCCAGAAGCAGGCTCCACATGCCTAGGGCTCCTCACAGGGCAAGTCAGTCAGGGGCGTGGATCCTGCTGGACCATTTGAAAGCTTCCAACAGAGACTAGATGACCGCTCTGAAGGCTATCCTGACCATGACTGGGACTGCTCTGTGTCTCCCTGTTCTGGGACGCTGGGCTTGTTTTCTTACGTAACCTGGTCTTGCCATCTTCCAGGGCACCTGGTCTACCACATGGTGGCTGAGGCCAACGCTCCGGGAGGGCAGGGGGTTGGGAGGAGCAGATGGCTACTGGCTGTGGCCCTCCCTTAAGGAGCCAACTTGGAGCAGCCCATTTCCTGCACCACTATGGCTTTTCTGGCTGAAAACTGAGAGCTTCCTGGGTAAAAAGCCTGGATAATGTCGAACTGATCCCTAACCCTGAGGACAGAGCAGACCCCCTCCTGCTTAATTTTGTGTGTGAGGTAATAATTCATAGGGTTAAAACAGTGATCAGTCTTGTGAGATAATAATTCATAGGGTTAAAACAGTGACCAGTCTTGCGACCTTCTGGCTGGTCCCTCCCACTTCTCTTATGCTCCTCCTACAGGGAACCGCTTGTTTTAGTCCCCATACCGCCTTCCAGCATTTCTTCAAACATGTGTTTCCGTTTTTGCCACATCCCTTAGATACACAAAGGGTTGAGTGTGGTGTCCCCTTGTATCCGCAGGGGTCGGGGAAGAGGCAACTGGCAGCTGGAACTGGACAGCCCAGGGCATGAAGAGACTGTTAGCCAGGATAGGGAGTGGGGAGATGAGGACAAGAGGGGAGCCAGGGAGCAGAGAGGAAGAGGAGGACTGAGGGCCTGCTGCTGCAAAGGGGGGGTTGGGGGTAAACAGCACTTCATACCTGCCAGTCCTGGCCCTCTTCCAGCCTCAGGCTCTGAAGCAGGCACTGCTGGCAATGACATCTCAGAAGTCCCAGGATGAGGAGGCCTGCGGATCCAAGTCACCTGAATGGACCTAGAGCATTTTATAACCACTGTGGAAATCAGTGCAGAGGTTCCTCATGAGACAAAAAAGAGAGCTACCATATGACCAAACCAGACAACCCAAGGTGTGGCCCCCACAGGAATCTAAGTCAGCACACCGCAAGAACTGCATGGCCACGTTTACTGCTGCTGTTCATACCACGGCCATCAGCAGAGAAAGCACAGCACACAGGCACAATTGTATTCAGCTACAAAGAAAGAAGATGGATGGAACCACACATCATCACGCTAAGTGTGATAAGCCAGACACAGAAAGACTGCCATGTGCTTCTCTCACACATACGTGTTCGTCCATGTGTGGGTGTTTGTATGTATGTATGTACATGTGTAGGTCATGAAACTAGAAAGGGGACCATGGAAAGGGAGAGGGTAATGGAGTGAGTGTGACTTGATTGTGATGCTGGTGTGAGGAAGGAAGCCCCTGGGCGGGGACAGGAGGAAGGGCAACAAGCCCTGAGGGGAGGATGAACCAAAACAAAGTAGACAACACAGACGTATGAAAAGTCAAAACAAAACCCACCCTTTGTGTGCTGACTTTAAAAAATGAAGAAATTAAACGATAAAGTAGAGGAAGATGTGGGTGGCCGGCGGGGGAGGGGACCTCAGGCTCTATACTGTGGGTTTTCCACTGTTGTGTTCAGATTCTCATCTTCCCCCAGCACTGCTGCTAAACCTGAGGATGAGGATGGCTGCTGCCCACTCCAGCAGGGGCTAGACCAGGTCCTGGTGTGCTATGGTGTCCCCAGCCTGTGTCCCTTCAAAATCCACACATGCATCTCAAACCCCCTGTACATTCCGCCTGCACTCGGGTGCTCCTCCAGTCCCTCCCGAGGACTGCTGAGAGTCACGTTTGTGTCCCTGACTCTTGTCCTGTGCTCTTGTTTCTCTTTCTCTCTTCCTGCCTGGATCCTGGGCCACGGCCTCGTGCCTCGCCATCCTCCCCAGGCTCTGTATGCTCACCATGCATGCAGTTCCCCAGCCTCATGCTGTGCCTCAAGATGTCTCCTTGGGCGTGGGGACAGCTAAGGGATGCCCCAGCACACAGCAGAACCCAGCTGAAGACTTACTAGTGGAGTCCACAGGACTGTCTGAGCAGGACGAAGGGGCTATCTCACGCCTGCACCATGAGGTCCATCCTCTCGCTCTTCTTGTCGCCTCTGTTCTGCAGTTCCTCGGTGGTACTTGAACCCTGAGCCGCACAGCATGTCACTTTTGTTGTATTTTGTCAGTCTACCCTGCTCTGCATGGACCTCCTACTCCCCAGAAATCCCTTAGTGTTACGGACAGTTAGCCGTAAGGTCTCTAACTGTCCGTAACCATGACACTGTTTTTATTTCCATGTTCACTTGGCTGTTCCAGTGGGATCTGGGGGAGAAAGGAGTGTGTCCTTAGCCACACTCAGCTATGACATGCATATTCTGCAATTAGAATTACTTCATGAGAACAAGTTGCCAGATGTGGGGTCATTGGATCAAGAACAGGGAAAGTTTCTGAAGCTATCAATACATTTGCTAGCTGTGCACCAGCCTAGAAGTGGAGAGGGAAGGCATCAGGAGGGAGCTGTTGCTGGTCCTTCACTTCAGCTGCACAGCCTAATGAAGAGACCTTTCTGGGGATAGAGACATAACTCAGTCAGTAAAGAGCTCACTACTGCAAACCCAAGAACCTATGTCTGATCCTCAGAACCCACATAAAAGTGCCAGGCATGGTGGCAAGCACTCCTGATCCAGCCATGGAGAGGCAGCGATGTGAAGGTCCCCGGGGTTCACCATCCAGCCAGACTAGTCTAATAGGTGATATCGAAGCTAATGAGAGAACCTGTCTCAAAGGACCTAAGCATGACAGCTGAGGCTGTCCTCCAGCCTCTGCATGTGCACACAGACATGAATGCACACACACATGTATGATTTAAAATTTTAAGGAGATTGTTCTGAACCTTAATCTCCTCAGTAAGCTTGGCATGTTGTTTTGAGACGGAATCAGCACAAAAGGATGCAGTGAGGCTGAACTGTGCAGAGCATCTTCCCAAGTCCAGCCTTTAAACGGGACCCTGAAAACTAGCAGTCAGCAACAGTCCAGATAGGTGGCATCAAAGAACGTGGACTCAACTGCTCGGCAGGCGTTCCTCTCCTCAGTCATTATCTTCCACACTCTAGGGTAGATCACTGCCCATCTCAGCATCTCCAGCTCCATAGACAGAAGCCTTCCCGCTGCCTCCCTGTCATGATTCCCTCGGAGGTGCTTGGGGGAAATCCTGCACAGACACGAGGCAGCTTGATTGGAATGATCAGTCCTGGGTCCCCACCTCAAGCCAAACTGAGCAGAAACAAGACGTGCTCCTCTCTCTGAGCTCCCGCATGTGCAAGCACCTGTGGAAAAGGTGAGAAAACACCTGGTGCTGGGGGGAGGGGCTCGGTGGCAGAGCGTTTGCGTAAGGCCTGGGTGCAATCCAGCACCCCACCCGGCAGAGAACAAGGCCTGGTCCTCATTCTAGGCCAAAGCCCAGAAATCTAATTTCTTCCTCAGCTGGGACAGAGGTGCTTATGGCTTCTTTTTCCTGTTTGACTTGTTCACCAGAAATCCTTAACAAAGCTGTTCCAGGGATGCACTCTGGCCTCAGCCTCATGCTGGTCTGGGCCCAAGACACCAGAAAACAAATGTTTCCTGTGCATCCAGCTGAGAGGAAGCCATGGATGATGTTCACAAGCAGACTCCAAAGCCATTGGCTCAGATGCAAAGGCCTGGTGGTATCAGGATGCGTAGGAGATAAGAATGTTTTTTTAAGGACAGTTCAATGGCACAGGGGCAGATTTAAAAGTGCGTACTTCCAGAATGAAGGCAAGCCAAGGAGGTGTCAGCCAGGGGCCAGCAGCATGAAAGGTCACGGAAGCAAGGCTCAGGCAGAGAGGGATGAGGCTGTGTACGGTATGAGGGGGAAACTTATTTTATTTTTTGTTTTTGCACTGAAGCTTGGGAGCCCAACTCAGGTCCTCGAGCCCTTAGGGACCGACCCATGCCCTCAACCCAAATTTAAGTCTTTGTTCTGTGAGCTCAGGAAGTTTTTGAGGCCCTCTAGTGAAATTTCCATTGTAGCTATTGTATATTTCAATTACAAAATTTCTACTTGGTGCCTAAAAAATAATTTCTATCTATTTAAATTATTTACTTGGTGGGACATTATTCTGACGTTTTCTTTTCATTTTGACATTGTTTCCTTTAATTGTTTGAACAACTTTGTAATAGCTATTTTATTGTTTGAATAATCTGTAATAGCTAATTTAAAGTCTTCATCTAAAAATCCAACATATGACCTTGGCAGGATCACGATCTGCCTCCCCCCATCACCAATTTTACCATATTTTAATGTTTCTTTCTATGTCCCATGATTCTTTAAACAACAAAAAAACTAGAGTAGGCAGTATAAATGCAGCAAATATAAAAAGGGCTCCTTTTTAAAAATGATTTGTTTTTATTTTATGTGCTGAGTATTTTGCCTGCACACATATATGTGTATACATGCACTTGGAGAGGACAGGAGAGGGTATTGAGTTCCCTGGAATTGGAGTTACAGTTGTGACCTGCCATCTGGGGGCCAGGAATTGAACTTGGGTCCTCTACATGAGCAGCCAGTGCTCTTAACCACTGAGCTCTCTTTCTAGGGCTTCTTATTGTTACTGCTGAGTTTGTGGTCGCTGCTACCATTGTGTCTTGTGACCCTTGTAGATGACTGAGGTGGTCTGCATTTTCTGTAGTGACAGGTGACGGCCACTGGTGATCCGCTGGATCCACTCAGCTGTCAGCTGACGAGGCCAGTGATTGCTTTGAGTGTGTTAAGCCCACAGGTCTTCTTCCACCCTTGTCCAGGGACTCTGTGTGGCCTGAGGCATGTCTTCACCTCTGCCTTAGCTTTCTTTTGCTTGTGAAAAGCTTCATGGAAGGATAGGACTTTCACACACACACACATGTACACACACACACACACACACACACACACACACACACACACACACAGAGGCACAGCACCTTCCAGCATATGATATGACTTTCTAGATCCCCAGGCAATGCAAAAGCTATATCTTCATCATAAATTTTGGCCAACCTTGTTTATATCAATGTTTTATTTCTAAAATTTCTATTATATTTTATATTAAAACTTTAATTTTTTATATGTTTTGCCTGCATGCATGTATGTGTACCACAGTCATACCTGGTGCATACAGAGGTCAGGAGAGGGCACTGGATCCCCCAGAACTGGAGTTGCGATGGTTATGAACCACCATGGAACTTTTTTTTTCAGGACATGGTTTCTCTGTGTAGTCCTGGCTGTCCTGGAACTTGTTCTGTAGACCAGGCTGGCCTCGAACTCACAGAGATCTGCCTGCCTCTGCCTCACGAGTGCTGGGATTAAATGTGTGCATCAGCATGCCCAGCTTACCACAGAACTTTTTGAGACACTCCAAATCCAGTCTTAGGATTCTCTGCAGCTCAGATGTTGACTTTCTGCTCTCATCTTCTTTATCGTGAGGAGCCTCCATCTACCCACCACTCAGTGTAAAATAAAGGACATGCCCAAGTGTCTGCAAATACCATCTTATTTAAAACCAGTCGAGGCGGCTTTGATGTGTTTGATGCTAAAGGCCAAGTGAGCCTTTTGCTCTCTTTTGGTTGATGAGACGGAGCCCCTTATCACCCTCACACTACAAGAGCTCTTGTTGCAAGATGGAGTCCACATCAGTCAGCTCAACCTGGGTTTCTCCTGACACCCACAGAGAGGTCATGGGAGTTAAGTTACTTAGCACCTGTGCGCTGACACTTGCCCTTCTCTGTGATTCTAAGATCTGGGATCAGGGAGGCTGCAAGCGAACTAGTGCTCAGAGAAGGAGTACCTGCAGACACACACTGGTGGGACTCCCCTCAGGTGTCATCTGGAGCACCTGCAGACACACACTGGTGGGACTCCCCTCAGGTGTCATCTTAACTCTACAAAAAAGCCAAGACCCTTGTCCTCAGTGTAGCTGTTCTCAGCAGCCTCTGGAGAGCACCAGATGCCACACCTCTGCCAATTCTTTGTGCCAGGGCTGGTTGGCAGGGAGTGTGGCCAGCAGCAGATGGGGCAAGGGGCAGAGAAGAGAACATTCTGAACCATTTTTGCAGAGTCACATTTCTAACTTAGTCAAAAGTAGACTCTTTAATAATACATAGGCTTTAATCAACCAAAGGCTTGCCATTGCCAAACTCTAGCATAAAGTCGATGCTCACATCTGGGCGGTAAATCCCTACAAGACAGCACTCACCATGGAAACGCTGACACATCCTTTCCTTCCCTCTTGGGAATGAAACTCCTCATTTCAGTGTGGTTTTCTTTATTTTGAGCTGGAATCACTTACAAGCCCTGGAACACGTCTCGTCTTGATAGAAAACTAAATGCTGCCCCCTGTCAGGCCTCAAATGGAAGTGTCCTCTCATCACAATGGTGCACATCCAGGTTTGGAAAACCATGGAGACCAAGAAAAGAAAATCCTGCAAGGTTTTTCCTATTTCCTAGGAAAGGTAAGGAGGGGAAGTGGGAAGGGAAGGAAAAGGGAAGGGGGAGGGAGACACTCAAGCCACTGCGAGCAGCTGGAGACTGGGCCCCTGAAGGAATTCTGGAAGCAGCATAGACTCCTGTGCCCAGTGGAAACCTTTCAACAGGGATTCCCAAAGCATGCATTGCAGACAAGCATTCCAAAGAGTGCTGTAGATGAACAGTGAAACTCCAGCTACCGAGTACAACTCAGATCAGGGTGTAGACCCCTAGAGCCACACAAGTGGCCAGGCCCCTCCCCAGAGGACCTTCTAACTGCAGACTCCACCCACAGAACACTCTAACTGCCCTAACTGTGGACCCTGCCCCCACCCTACAGGCTAAAAAGTCTGGACATGAAATCCCACCACTCTCCACCCTGAAAAGTCCACCCCCTTCCCAAGAAACTCTGTAAAGCCCTCCATCCTGTTCAATGTTCTGCTGTTTCTCGCCCAAGCAGAGGCAGCCACCCTCCTGTTTTTTCCCTCCCAATAAATCTCTTGTGTGAGGTTTGTTGTGCAGTGTAACTTTGTGGTGTTCCTTGGCTCCCAGCTGCCGGGATACCTTTCCATCCCAGCTGCAATGCTTACACAGGGGTTCAGAGGTCAGGGAGGGAAGTGTCACCTAAAGACCAGAAGACAGCAGCAGGGGCCTCTGAGGAGGGCAGGGGAGGAGTCCAGCCGCCTTTGCTACGCTCACCCCTGAGCCACTTTAAGTGGAGCGCCCAGTGTCCTGTAAGCGCATCGAGATACCTTTGCCTGGTGTTGGTCCTTTCCTGGCTTCCCTTAGTGAACCTGGAGAGTCTATTATTTGTGACATAAGAGCATGTGTGTCCACTGTAGAAGAATCAGAAAACTGATGGCCTAGTTGGCTTTCTGTTGCCGTTATAAAACACTGACCAAAATCAACTTGAGAAGGAAAAAAATTGCATTCTGTCTTACAGTTACAGTTAACAGTCCATCACCGAAGGAAGCCAGGAGCTCAAGACCAGAGCCTGGAGTCAGGACCTGAGGCAGAGCCCTTGGGGAATGCTGCTCACTGGCTTTCTCCAAAAAGCTTACTAAGCTCTGAGCACCCAACAGCCTTTCCAAAAGCTCCAAAATCCTTCCAAAACAATCAGGTCTGTCACAGCAATAGCCCACACTCTGATGCCAATATCTGCCCTAGTTCTGCCTCTTGTTGCTGCGGTAAAATGTTGACGCAAGCCAACTTGGGAGAGGAAGGGCTTGTTTTGCCCACAGGTTATATATAGTCCACCACCAAAGGAAACCAGGGTAGAAGCTGAAGCAGAGCCATGGAGAAATGTGCTCCCTGGCCTGCTCCCTGTGGCTTGCTCAGCTATGTTTTTCATACAGCTCAGGCCCATCTGCGTGGGGATGGCACTGTCCACAGTGAGTGGGCTGCCCCACATCAGCTAGCAATCAAGAAATCGCCTCACAGACAAGACAAGCGCAACTGCCTTTGATGGAGGCAGTTCCTCACCAGAGGTTCCCTCTTCCCAGGCAGCTGTTTTGTGTCAAGTTGTGAAAAACTAACCTCAATTAGGCAGAAAAGCAAGCAGAGGCCCAGAGGCACAATTCCTGTGGACACTTTGGTCCTTCATGTGCCATCCCATATAAAGACTTGGTGATCAGAGTCGATCTACGTTTCCTGAACTGCACTCTGTCCTGTGGCTCCTGATTCTAAGTAGCAGGCTTTCTCAAATAAAACACACATTTTATCTAACACAGGCCGAAGAATCTTGAATTTTTCCTAAAGCTCTTCTGACATCTGTTGGACCTTTACGGGGTGTGGCAGGCCACAAAAATAAATGAGTTAGTGAGGAGAGGAGAAAAGATTAAACTTGGAAAATACTTGTTATTTTTAAGATCTGAGAATTAAATAAACCCAAGAGTCAGTAAGTTTTGCTTTGAGGATGAGCCTAGAAGTGGTTTTAATATTCCTTTGAGCAAAAGCACAGAGGTAAAGGGTTTATTTGTTTGCTTTTGAGACAGGTTCTGTCTACAGAGTCCAGGCTGGATTGAACACATGTCTCTGCCTCCACCTCCTGAGTAGTGGGATTATAGTTGTGTGTCATCACACCCAGCAAATAGTTTTTAAAGCATTCCCCAACTTTGCGAAGGTAAACATATCCAGGACCAAAGCTGAGTAGAGAAATCTGTGTCTTGTGGGAGCTTTGACTAAGAGATGACACAGGAAGACCCTCATACCAACCCCACTAGAAAACCACTTGGCTTTCTCGGGAACTGTGCTATTAATGGCCTGCAGCAGTAGCCATGTTGAAAGCTCACGGTAGCTCTAGGAAGTGAGAGTTAGAATTGTTCTCACTGACCTTGGAGCACCCAAAGGAGGAGGTGCCACAAAAGAACATTGTTTCCCTTGAAGCTTTTTCCCAGCTGTGACTGCAGCTTGGCTTGTTTTTCAGGTGTGAACTCAGAAAGGATTCGTGAGGAACCCAAGAGCACGTGGTAGAACCATCACTACCCCACAGTGCCAGCCTCACAAGCTTCCAGCCCTGGGGATTTCAAATTAGAGAAGATGAAGTTCCCTGCCCCAAGTTTAACATCTAAAGTCCTGTGCTGTCTGAAGGGGGCGGCGACAGATGCATGACCTACATCTTTTCAAGACAACGGCTTGCCCGAAGGCCGACAGCTCCAGTTCTGCTGTTCGGTGGCTAGAAGGCCTATCGGGTAGACCAAAGCTCTATGTGCAGTCCCGGGCCAGAGTGCTCAGGCTTCTACTCTGGCTCCTTTGGCTCCCATAGCAAGAAACGGACAGTCCTCTGGGTCTCCAACAGTGTGACAGTTATCCTAGGCTGATGTCACAGGCTCTATCTGAAGCATTTATCTAAATTGTTCTATTATCAATAAAAACTCAGGAGTCAGATATTGGAGTAAAAACCCAATAGATCAAGAAAGTGGCAGAGGAATGACCAGCTGACCCCTCTCTCTACACTTCCCAGGTCAAAAGGGCCCTCAAATCTCTCTAAGCCCTCCCCATTCTTTCCCGTGCCTCTCTATCATATCCTGGGTCTTCCAAAATCTCTATGGCTAATTCCACTCAGCTAGTCATTGACTCTGCCCCCTGATTCAAGGTTAACTTGATTAACAGTCTCTGAGTGTCACGGTGTCATCAAATATCCTGAAACATCCATCTTTGCCATGTAGCTCCTCCCCAAGGCACCCTGAGCACTGTCCTTGAGCTAACAGGAAAACAGAGAAAGGGCCACACAAGGAAAGCAGTCACTCAAAATGTTCCCTATTTCATGGCTGGAAGTCTGTCACATGACCATTTCTCTCTGGAAGATCTGGAAATGTGGCCTACACAGGAACGAAAGAGCGAAGAGCCAGGTGAATGTGTCAGCTCTGCCTTGCTCCTGGATTTCACAGCGTTGTCTTGGAGATCTGAAGATGCTTGTCCCTAGTTCTTCCTTCAATAAATGTGTCCCTTGCTTCCCCGTCTTCCGGCCATCTCCCTGCCTGTGGGTACTGCTGCTCTGCCCTTCACACTACATACAGCTCATGGTCATTCCACAGATGTCTGTTACCTCAACCCAGAAGAGTGCTCTATACTTACTTGTGCTTCAAAACTGTGCTTATAGAGCTGGGTCTGTGGGTACAGAACTGTAATAGCAATTACTCAGAAGGCTGAGGCAGAAGGGTTACAAGTTCAAGGCGTGCCTGGGCAGCAGAGTGAATTCAAGCCTAGTCTGAGTAAATTAGTAACCCCCTGCCTTTATTTACAAAGGGGCTCCTGTGTGATTGAGTGCTTGCCTGGCTCTAAGTTTCATCCCCAATATTGAAAAGAAAGAACAAAAGATAAATAAAACTTAGGGACTTTTACAACCCAATAGGTAAAACCTGAAAAACCCAAATCTGCATTTAGACACAGGAATCTTATTTCCCTCCCACCACCTCCCACCACCTCCCACCACCTCCCGCCTCTGTGGGGCCGCTGTTCTCCATAGTTATTACCCTGTCCAGAAGAGGGTATAGTCTCACTTGATTCCATGTCATCCCAACACAATGACAGAAATAGGGTCTGGTTCCATCTTTGGCACAGAGTGTGAAGATGTCAGGCACTTGGAGCTAGAGACCAGCCGCCTGGCCGAGCCCATGGCCGAGAACAGAACCACAGCTCCTGAGGTCAGAGTGGACTCTCACAGTACTGGAACTTATTCGGTCGCTGAAGTGTGCCGACCCAGGCAGCTTGACTTTCTCCAGGGGCTTCTGTCCTGTCTTCCTCTCCTTGTGTGCCCTGAACCTGGAAATACCTGTGAGTGGGAGTGTGCCTGAGATGCCAGGAAGCAGGTCCCTGACTGATCTATTAATGTGTTTATTTATGTTATATTTTCATCTTTATGCAAGAATGCAGTGTAGTTTGAACACATTCTGTCCCTGTACCCACTTCTCTCCCTTGCCGACCCCCCACCCAAGTCCCCCTTTTGTCCCCTATGCCTAGATAGCTTTGTTTCTTTCCTCTTATCTGTTCATATGATTTTTATGTATCTATATAACATCTAGGACCCACAGAAAACATGCCACATTTGTCTTTCTGAGACTCAGTTTGCTTAATGTGGTTATGTCCAGTTGCAGACACTTCCCTATTAGTTCTTTCTGGGATCAAATTCTTTGAAATTCGTCGTGTTTGGGATGATAGATTGCTACATAAGGGAGACAAGTTTCTGCAATGCCCACAGTTGAACACAAGAGTGCGCTTTCAGAAGCTGCCCGGGCACAGCAGGCCTCCCGTGGTTGTGAAACAGGACTCTCAAGTTCACTAACGTAATTTAAGGCACAGGGTAGTTCCTTTCCCTTCCTGGGCCTCAGTTTCTTAGTTGGAAGATGCAGTGGTCCTTGTAAATTTGAGTCACTTCGGTTGGATAATTAGACTCCGCGGGGCTGAGAAGAACGAGTCTATTGCCGAGGTGCAGTTCCACGATGTGCCAGCAGAGGGAAGCAGGCAGCAACCAGCAGGTGCCACCAGCGTCCTGGCCGAGGATGGATTTCCCGAGGGTTAAGATGTAAGGTTGTGACCACAACAGCTCCTCTAGCTGCCTCTTCTTGTCATAGCATGGGCTGAGATATCCTACATCCCTGCTTCTGTTGGTACCGGGCGGTCCTGTACCCTTTTGGCCTCCTTGTTTTCTGAAACTTTTGATACCTGGATTTCAGCTCTTGTCTCTTGCAGCTGAGGACCTCATACCCTCTGACTGGTGCCTTCTCCGCGTGTATTCTCATCCCGTGTCTCCCCCTTCCATCCCTTCATAATCTGTTTCAGCCTTGCCTCCTTCACACTTGCCCCGACCCTCAGTGCACCCTCCCTAGGGTGAGGAATGCCAGTGCCCCCCAACACAGAGTAGCTGGCTGCCATAGCGGCTTCCCGGGAAGATGAACCCGTCCTCAGCCATCTACATGCAATGTCTCAGGTTCTAGAGACACTAAGGACTTTCTCCGTAAGTCCACTACAGCCACATTCCTCCCACACCTGTTCTCTGGTGTTTCCTAGACAGTCTGCCGGGAACAGGGTGGTAAACACAAAGTGCCCTTGCCTCTTCTTAACCGGCCCGCCTTCTCCCACCCTCTGGCTCTGCAGGTACTAGAGTCTGTTGCTTTTCAATAACTCACTTTAGAGGTCAGCTCTGTGGGCCTCTTCTCTTCAGCTGCCCGCCCAGTCCATCCCTCTGCCCATGACTGCGCTTCTAGTCTAATCCAGTTAAATCAATAGCATCCATTTTGGGGACTTAAGCAAAGGGGCAACTGTGTTAAGGATTTCAGGCCTCGCCTAGTGTGGAGCAGAAATTGCAGCATCAGAAGGGGAATGGGATAGAATGGCCAGCTGTCCTGTCTAGTGTATACTTGGAGTGAACAAGCTTCACCCGTTGTCCCCGGTCACTCACTTGTGGTGGCTTCGGGCTGACTGTGGACTCTGGTGCACATCCCCTCCTAAGCTGTCATAATGAAGGGCAGACAAGCCCTAAAGATGAGGGTGTTGATGGGCAGGAAGAATGGGCAGAAGGCACCCCAGTCCGCCACAGGATGGTGCACATCCCGTAAACCCTATCCCCCTGGGCTCTGCACTTGCCACCCTGGGCTGTTGTGCTGTACGGCTCATTGGCCTTCTCCTCCCCCTGCCCCCACCCACGGTGAGTGCCTGAGGTTCTCACAGCTCAGCCTCGGCTCCCCTGGACTTTTTAATTGATTATTATTGTGCATATGTGTATGTGGATATGAGGTGGGGGGTGCCACGATGTGTGTGGTGGCCAGAGGGCAGCTTTGTGGAGACAGTCCTCTCTTTAACACCGTTTACATGGTTGCCAAGGATCTAACTCAGGTCATCAGGATTGCACAGCAGATGCCTTTTCCAGCTGAGCATCTCACTGGCTCTAGCAAAGTGTCTTGATCTGGCGTTTGTGGCTATAATTGAATACCTGATGTTGACAATTTATGAAAAAAGGGGGGGTTTCATGAATTCACAATTGGTGAGTTGGAGTGCTAAACAACCAATTATTGTGTGCAGGCTCTGACAAAGGCCTTCCTTGGCTCCATCACCTCACAGAACCTCACAGTAGGTTTGTGAGTAAAAGTAAACCATCTCAGTGCAGAGACTACAGTGCTGAAGTCCCTTCCAGGGCATACAGCCACGACCTAAGAACTTAAGGTCTACCTCAGACAGGTTCTACCTTCCGACATGTCACACAGAGAACCAGTCTTCGAACACACAAGGCTTTGGGGACACTCTCAACTCATATCCAAACCATAGCAGGAGGACTCTCAGGACCGATAACCATGGAAAGGCAAGCTCACAAGCAGGAGACGGGCAGAAGGGGGGGTTGTGTTGAGCTGTGGCTCCAACACACCCTGGCTCTGCCTCTGCTCTGAGTTAGGGCAGCTTTCTTGAGATGGCAGTGTTTCCAGCTGGCAGGGGATGCACTTGCTGTCTGATGTAACGCACACCATCCGGTTTCAGGCCCCACACTTTTATTGCTATGTGACTAGGGGTGTCAAATAGATTTGATGATTGCTAAAATAAATTCCATTCAGGGAAGGATCCCATTGCTTATTTCAAAGTCAGAAGTCGTCCGTATTAGCCGACAAGCTTGCCTTGCAGTGTGTGCACACCCACCCTGTGTCCTCCAGGTTGGTGAGCTGGCCTGGATGACAGGGTGCTTATTGCTCACGGCCCCTCCCCAGGCCACCATGACTCACATGCTACTTGTCATTATCTACTAGGACTTCCCTTTCTTAACTGCAACAGGGGCTGTGCTGGGGGGGAGGGAGGTAATTTGGGCCACATCAGGAAGGGCAGTATTCAAAAACCCTAGCAGTTTTAAATAACCACAAAGTTTAGGGAGCCCAGTGCATAATTTCAACATTGCCTTTTGTGTGGGGGTTTCTGTGTCATGGGTTTTTGCAAATCACCCCGTGTTACCCTGCAGCTGCTCGAGGTTGCAGTAAATGTGGACAGCTGACACCTGGGAAGGGGCAGGATAAGGGACAGGAAGGGCAGGCGGTGGCTCTCCTCTGCCTACCCTCTCTGTACTGAGTGAGGGTGTGGGTGGGGACACACAAAAATAACCTCAGAGAGATTGGAGAGGACAGCTGACCTCAGAGCAGTCTTCCTGCATTTCTAATGTGCTAGCAAAGCACAGACAACTGTACCCGCTGTGCCCTCTTTGTCCTCAACTCCCTTCCCTCCCCTGCAGCAGGACTCCACGGCCGGCCGGCGGCCAAGCACAAGCCCCAGGCAGGTGGGATGACCGCAGGCTGGAGCTAGAGACTGCTCTGGTCCTGCCTGTGAGTGGATTGGCTAGCTGGTTAGAATCCAGATGCCTCTGCTGTTTCTGAGACATTCTCTGAACATGCATTAAAATCCGGAGTCTGCTGGATCTCTGGGTTTTGCTGGCTTCTCAGCCTGAGTTCCAGGCCACCAAAGCAAAGCTTCATTGCTTATTTGTTTATTAGCACTAAGAATTGAACCCAGGACCTCAAACATGCTAGGTAAGTTCTCCAGCATTGGTACAGTCTACCCCAAGGCTTCGTAGACAGTGGGTCTAGGCCCCATATGAGGTCACATAACTGAATGTGGGTCATGAGAAATTTGGCAACAGCAAAAGGTGTCTCACACTCAGCAACCAAAAATTAACTGAAAATCAAATGAACAATACACCTGAGGTCTCTCCGAAAGCACTGCCAGTTATATTCTGTGACTCTGCAGCAGCCTTGACTCGAATATACCGCGTGTTCACGTTGCACTGTGCATGATACCATGCCGTTCACCGGTGGACCCTGAGACACCCTGCTCAGGTTTGACAGCATATGATATGAACTGCAGCATTTTCACTATGCATACAAATTTTTATGCTCTATACTCTGGAAAGAAAGTGTTTATGTTCTCCAGTCCTTATTCCTCAGTGTGTATCAAATTAGTGCATCTTGGGATGTATTGTGTAAGAGAAGCAAGCACGTCCACCTCATTAGTATGCAAATGTGCTTTTATCTTTACTAAATGGTAAAATTATATGTATGAAGTGATAAAATTATATGTATATCAAAGAACTGCTTTATGCTATTTGGGGTGTTCTTGCAAGCCACAAGAGGGTTTCCGCATTTGTGTGGTGGTAGTGGGGATTGCCATTGCTTGTGGATGCAGAATCCAGTGGTTTGTTTCTGTCACCTGCTTCCCAAGGCTCAAACTCAAGTCTTCAGGCATGGTGCCAGACTCCTTAACACACTGAGTCAGCTCACTGGCCCCACCGTTTTAAAATATATTTCTTTATGATTTATTATCAGTAAATGTCTGATTTATAAAACCTTTTGGGGGAGTGTAACAGCTCTGGATCTCACTCTGTAGACCAGACTGGCCTCGGAATCGCAGAGATCTGCCTGCCTCTGCCTCTCAAGGGATGGGATTAAAGGCGTGCGCCACCAACGCCCAGATATAAATCTATTTTATATACCTGTATACCCAGGGTTGTGTAAAATATTCTCAAGTGAAAGGGGTCATGGGTAAAAAGTCTAGGAAACCTGAAGTAAAGTAGCATCAAGTGTAAAGAAGGGAGAGGAGCAGGACACAGAATCCCACTGCCACTACCCAAATGTCAGAAACCTCTGGAGCTCAGGAGGATCCCTGGACCTGCCTGTCTTCTTGGGGAAAGGCCCAGTGACACTTCCCACTGTCCTTGTTTAGAGTAACAGCCAGTACTATTCTGAATAAAAATTTAAACAAATGGATAAACATAGCATATTAAAGGAACCAAGGGGCTGAGAATGGTTGATTGGTACAGTGCTTGTCCCACTGTGGCAGCATGCTCCTGTGATCCCAGTGCTGGGTGGGTGGACAGCACCCTGAGGTCACCAGCCAGCCATTCTAGCTAAGGTGGCAAGGTCCAGGTTTGGTGAGAGGCTCTGTCTCAGCACACAGGTGGTGTGTGGTCAGTGAAAGGCCTCACAGCGCAGCTAGCCTTTTCTGCAAATATATTGAGGGATATATTTTTGTTAGAAGCAAAAGCAGTGCGGAGGTAGGGATACTTCAAGAAGCCGAAATGATGAAGTTAAGCATGATTTTCTCACATGCTTTTTTATTTTGTTCTCCCACCTTGCTCTGCCTTCCTGAATCTGGAGACAGGCCCCAGCCCTAAGCCCACAGTGGGTTCTGCTCTGCCCCCACTCCATCCCCACTTGGCCATCAGCATCTCTTCCAGCTCTCACTGTGAGCCTGAGTCCTGGTGGTTCCTGTATGAGAGCTAATGGTGGCAAGATGGGTTGAGCAGATACCATGGATGTTCAGGTCATGTGGAACACCCAAGTATAGATGTAACCAACCGTCTTATTAAATAAGAAACACAGAAACAATGTAAAAGAGAAAGCCCAGAGGTCAGAGCTCAGAGCTAAAATCTCACCCTTCCTCCTGCTGTCCCAGCTTCGCGAAAAGAGACCTACTTCCTGTCGGTTCGTTTTTTTATAGTATGTTGTTCTGCCTTCTCATTGGTTGTAAACCCAAACACATGACTGCCTCGTCACTGTCTGAATGTACAGCCCCCTAGGTCTTAAAGGCATACGTCTCCAATGCTGGCTGTATCCCTGAACACACAGAGATCTTATGGGATTAAAGGCGTGTGCCACCACCGCCACACTCTTGCTTTGGCTCTAATAGCTCTGACCCTGAACACACAGATATCTATGGGATTAAAGGCGTGTGCCACCACCGCCACACTCTTGCTATGGCTCTAATAGCTCTGACCCCCAGACAACTTTATTTATTAACATACAATCAAAATAATAATTCAGTACAATTAGATTACCACCACACCCAAGTGTGTGTGAACTCCTGGATCTGCTAACATCATTCTGTACACTTACCTCACCAGCCTTCCTGGAAACTCACTCCTGGCAGAGATGGCTCCTTGGGGACATTACAGCAAGAGTAATTGAATGAGCCACCCAGCTACAAGCCCAGCACCAGAGAGCCCGTCCCTGATAATCCCAAGAAGATAAAGCTGCGTGACTTTCCATTTTTCTTTTTTAAAAAATCTGATACAGTTAAATTGTATTCCCTGGCAACTAGCATCCATGGAGTTGTCATGGTTACAGGTGAGCAAGAGACTGAGTGGTTACTGGCTAGACTCTGAGCTCATTGAGCTGAACATCTTAAAGACACACTGACTGTCTTCTTGTTGTGGCTGGAAAAGACCCAAAGGTGCAGAGCATTCCCAGCCAGGTCCAGTCTGCAGACAGACACACAGCAGATGTGGACAGTGGAACCTCCTCAAGCAACATCTCCATACTTCATCTGCTCATGCCAGGGAGCAGAGGACAAGTGCTTTGTGCCACTAACTCCGAAGGAAGAGACAGGTCAAGCCTCGGAAGAGCTTCTTGGTAAGAAATGAGAAGCAATGCCTCCCTCACCTGCCAGGCTGTTATCTTTCAGATCCCAGTGGGGGCCCTGGCTGCAGTTCTGCACTTCCTGGGAGTCACACTGAAAAAGGCTAAAAGCAGCTACTGGGATTGCATATCTGTCTGTCTGTCTGTCTGTACGTATGTATATATGATTTTTAGCTTGGTCTGGCCTTGAACTCTCGGTCCTACAGCCTGAGCTCCTGAATGTCAGGGTTACAAACCTGTGCAACCACAGCCAATCTAGAATTAATTTTAGTGATGTATATTTAATGATGCGGTATATATAAAGTACCACATCAACATGCTGTTGCGGGGTGTCCACCAGAGAAGACTACTAAGTCACGGGTTTAAGCTAACAGAAAGCCTTCACTAGCCAGCCAGCGACTACACTGAGTGTTCCGGATCCTTTCTTGGTGTGAGCTTTTAAGCACAGAAACCATGTACTGGGTTCTCATACTTCAGTGAGCAAGAACAAGCTAGCCAGGAAGGGAGCTACAAAGCCCAAAGGCAAGGCTCGTGCGTTTCGGGATTTCCCCAGAGCTATGGACTTGGATGGATTAGATGAGGTCTTTGTTTTCGTTCTGGCAGGCAGTGATGTCTGTGGACCCAGTTCTATAGCCTGAATGGGGTCTCCATCATATCGTCAGTTACTAAGGTCTGGGGCCTGCTACAATGTAACACAAAAACAAGACATTTCACATTAATTTTTTTTCATGCTAAACCTTTGGATTGTGCTGTTTACACATCTCAGTTTGCTTTGTTTTAAGACACACTTACTCTGTAGCCTGTGCTGGTCTAGAACTTAGTATATAGTCCAGGCTGGAGTCCTACTCGTAACAATCCTCCTGCTGCAGCCTCTTAAGTCTTGAGGTTACAAGCATGAGCCACTTTATCTGGCTTATTTCTCAATTAACATATAATTTGTAAATGTGTTATCAATATTAAGAATATATAAAATTTACAGTTTAAAATACTGATTTATGTGCTCAGCTAAATCCAAATATTAAGTGTTTTGGACACAAAACTGTCTTAAACTTTAAATTCAGAAAAATCACATGCATCTCTCCCATCTCACTAGGCTGCCAAGGCTCTGCAGCCACCCATGCTGGCGACACCCATGCTGCACAGCAGGAAGCTGGGTCCTGATTCTCAAAGTGATGTCCTTGGCCCAGAGTGAAGACCCTTCCTGCATAAGGCCCTGGTGTGGCTGGTGAGCCTCACGCCTGTGGAGCCGACATGGCAAGTGTTGTCCAGGCCAAGTGTGTGGGGTGATCCCCTGCATCACAACCTGGTCTCCACACATCAGGGCCATCCCAAGCATGCAGGTAGCTTCAGAGCGTTAGAACACAAGGTTCTTGGGCATTCAGGGCACAAAGCAAGCTCGCCTCATTCCATTTCACACCGGTGTTGGCCCTATGGTGGAAACAGCCTCAAGACCAAACGACACAAGGGTCCAGGACTCCGCTGGCCATGGCTTGTATGTGTCGGTTGTTTGTAAGGATACCTAGCTTGACTCTGCCTCTGCCCACCTCATGGTCTCCTGCACTGCTCCTGTACTGGTAGCAAGGGGTACACCCAGAATGCCGGCAGCTCCCCAGGACAGTGGCATCCAGAGCATCTGGCAGCTGTTCATCCTTCTCCTGGATCCCATAGCTCCACCACAAGCCTGATTCTGTGTTCCTGAAAATTCCCAAACCTCCTTTTTATCATATTTAAGAGGTCTGAGTAGAAAAAAAAGGTTGTTTTTAATAGAACCCCATAAGTGAGAGAGCCCTCACCTAGAGAATGCCCTCATCAGATCTGGGCAGGTGGAGAGGCAATGCCTGGGCGCACGTGGTCGCTGTCCATTGTCCTGAACAAGGGCCTCATAGAGCACAGTTGCCTCTGTCATACCCGGAACACTGGTGCCTCCTAAATGGCTTCAGGTTCTGAGCCTCAAAGAAAGGAGTGTGGCTGAGGCCTGGAGAGATCAAGGCAAGGCAGTATCTAGGCATAGGCAAGGGTTTTCTGGAAACTCTCCAGCAGCACCGGAAATCACAGCGAGTATAGACAAGTAGGATTGCGTGTAATTCAAAGTCTTCCTTGCAGTAAGCAAACAACAGAGTGAAGAGAACCACAGAACAGGAGAAAGTCTTTGCCAGTTATACTGCAGAAGGGGATGATATCTAGAATATATTTTTTAAAACTCAAACAATTAACTCTCCAAATAATCCAATTCATAGATGAAAAATGAATCAAATAGTTTTCATAAAAAGGAGTGAAAATGGCTAATGAATGTCTGAAAAAATATTCAACATCCTTAGTCATTATTGGGGAAATGTCAATCAAAACTACACTGATATTTCACTGTCACCCTGGTCAGAGTGACATTTACCAAGAAACAACAACTGAAGCTGGGCATAATGACACACACCTTCATCCCTAGCACCAGAGGCAGAGGCAGGTGGAGCTCTGAGTTCAAGGCCATCCTGGGCTACAGAGTGAGTTCCAGGGCAGCCAGGACACAGAGAACAACAACAAACAAACGCAGGCAAGGAGGTGAGAGCAAAGAGCCATCCGCGGTGTTGGTGGGAATGTGTGAGCTAGCACAGCCAGGACAGAAATCAGAATGGAAGCGCCTCATAAGACAAAAATCAGAACTACTCAGTTCTTTGTACTGTTCTGAACATATACCAGAGGGCATCTAGTCAGCAAACTACAGAGATTCCAGGTTTAATACAACATCATTCACCAGACTCACATTATGGAACCATCAGCAGGAAGGTGGACAGACAGAGGGAATGTGTTGTGTGTGCACAGCAGCGATCTATCCAGCTATCACTGCAGTGGCTGCACTTTAAACTGCTAGTTACCTGGCCACTGAGGCTGGAGCCTAGGGGGATTCTGTTCCCCCAGACAATGGCTCTGTTGCTGCCACTAAAGGTAGTTCTAACTAAATCTCTATCGTTCTAACAAAACCTGATATTCAAAGGCTTGGGTGAACACCTGTGAGCTCAGAGGGTTGGAACAGGAACTGGCTAACTTTCTCTCTTTGCTGGCATCCTGAAAACCACTCCCCTCCACACTGCCCCAATTAAAACACACACACACACACACACACACACACACACACACACACACACGTGTGCGTGTGCACGTGCCGCCGCACACGCGCGCGCACACATGCACACGCGCGCGCACACACACGCACATGCACACACACACACGCACACATGCACACGCATGCACACGCACACGCACGCACACACGCACACGCACACGCACACAGCTCCTTTCTGCTACTTCCTGTCAACCAGTTACTAACCCCACCTCTCTGAGCCCAGGTTAATTTTAATTAATGCAAATGCAACACATCTTTATACAGTTAACAAATACAGCATGAACAAATGTAACACACTTTTACACAGTTAAAGTAATATTCCACAGCAAAAATAAATGTAACACCTCTTTACATAGTTAAAATAATATTCTACAACAATAAAGAAGAACAAAGTTGGGGCTGGAGAGATGGCTCAGAGGTTAAGAGCACTGACTGCTTTTAAAGGTCTAGTTCAATTACAGAACACATGTGCTAAACATCTTAATGAATCTGTCTTTCTGTGTCAGACACACATACAAACAGAACACTGCATACATAATAAATAAATAAATCTTTAAAAAAAAAAAAAAGAAGAACAAAGTTATGCCACCCACATGAAAATTAATAGGACCAGAGATCATTACATTAAGAGAAATAAACCTGACACACATCAGATGTTTCCTTTCCTATGTGGACTCTAGATTTAAACCTGATCTGAAGGTAGAAGTAGAGGACATTCAGCAGAGAGGAACATGACGATGGAGGAACAAGGAACAGACATGAATGTCTGGAAACAATAAAATCCTTGATTCTGTACTATGAATACAGATAGCTAAAAAAAATTAAGACAAAAGAATAAGAAAGATGACTAGAAGAAGGCTACAGAGGCTGTGGCAGGCGACCTGCTGAGGCTGCTGGGTGGGAAGTGAACGGAAGATGGACTTCTGTCCTCCCAGAATTTTCTTTTTCTTTTTTTCTTTTTTTCTTTTTTTTTTTTTTTTTTTAAGATTTATTTATTTATTATGTATACAGCATGTATGACTGCAGGCCAGAAGAGGCACCAGATCTCATTACAGATGGTTGTGAGCCACCATGTGGTTGCTGGGAATTGAACTCAGGACCTCTGGAAGAGCAGTCAGTGCTCTTAACCTCTGAGCCATCTCTCTAGCCCCCTCCCAGAATTTTCAAATGACAAGAACTGCAAACTGCAGCCAGCCACCGCTGAAAGCCAGACACCGAGGGTGAGGAGCTGTACACCTAGAGTGTGCAAATTCCATGTGCACACCCACGAGAACAAGCAAACAAATGCCAGCTCAATCACCAGTTGCCTGGCACTGGCCAGGCTCACACTTGACAGAGTCATGCCACAATGTGTCCAGTTTCCTTCAATTTATATTTTCTATCTGGGTAGAAATTGTTTGATTTTTACACCACAGTATAACAAATCATATTAAAGGTTAGAGCCCATGACTTATATGATTATTAGTGTGTAAACTTCATGTGACCGTCATTGGAGTATGCTTGTCTAGAAGGAAGATGCTCCCACCCACTCACGCTCGGCACATCTCTTTTTCAGATCAGAGAAAAATCCATCTATTACAGTTTGGGTGTGAAATGTCTATCACAGGCTCATGTGTCTGTACATTTGTCTCCCAGCTGGTGGCACTGTTTGGGAGGTCACTGAGCTTTTAGGAGGTGGAACCTAGTACGAGGAAGTGGGTTCTGGGGGTGGGCCAGGTTGTGAGGGCTGCAGCCCCACCTGACTCCCGCATCTCCCTGATCCAGTCAGGTGTGAAGCAGCTTCTCTTCCCTCTGTACCGGGACGGGCTGTTCCCTCAACCCGCGGGCCGTGCTGACGGGCTGTTCCCTCACATCGCGGGCCGTGCTGACAGGCTGTTCCCTCAGCCGTGCTGGCGCCTTCCCCCATGCTAGCTCTTATCAGGCCACAGCTCAGGCCACAGCGAAAAGAAAAGTGGCTGATTCACCATGTGACAGCAAGTGGAGGGCGGTGGGCCAGGAAGAGATTGTTAACAGGACTCAAGGGAAATTAGATGCCTTAAAGTCGTTGTGCTAGTCCTTGTTTCAAAGAAAAGGTCTCCTCTTCTATTGTGTGTACATGTACTGTGTTTGTGCATGTGTGCGCCTGGGAACACACAAACAAGTGGGCACACTGCGTGTGGAGGCTGGGGCTGCCATCAGGTGTTTTTGCTTTTCGGGGGGGGGGGCTGCCACCCAGCTCCAAATAAATCACACATGGAGGCCTATTCTTTTTTTTTTTTTTTCAGACAGAATTGTTATGTTTTATAGGGCATTATATCACCCTGAATTTTTTCTTTCCATTTTTCTTTATTAAGAAATTTTCTACTCACTCTACATACCACAGATCCCCCCTCCTCCCACCCTCTAGCCCTCCCTCCCAAGCCACCCTGTATCCCCACATCCCCAAAATCAAGGTCTCCCATGGGGAGCCAGCAGAGTCTGGCACACTGAGCCTAGGTAGGTCCAAGCCCTCCCCACTGCATCAAGACTGTGCAAGGCATCATACCACAGGCACTGGTCTCCCCAAAGCCTGCCCATGCACCAGGGACGGATTCCGACCCCCTGGAGGCCTATTCTTAATTATAAATGCCCAGCCTTAGCTTGGCTTGTTGCTAGAGCTTTTCTTAAATTATCCCATCTACCTTTTGCCTCTGGGATTTTCCCATTCTCTTACTTCTATAAATCTTATTTTCTTACTCTGTTGCTGGCTGGGTGGCTGGGTGGCTGGCCCCTAGTGTCCTCTTCTCCTTGTTCTCTTGCTCTTTTCTTCTTTTTTTTCCTCCCAGAGCTCTCCTTCTATATATTCTCTCTGCCTGTCAGCCCTGCCTGTCCTTTTTCCTGCTTTGCTATTGGCCGTTCAGCTCTTCATTAGCCCATCAGGTGTTTTAGACAGGTACAGTAACACAGCTTCACAGAGTTAAACAAATGCAACATAAACAAAAGTAACACAGCTTAAAATAATATTCGGTAACATTCAGGTGCCCTCCTTAATCACTCTCCGACTTACCTATCTTTTGAGACATCTGGTCTTTCCCTGAACTGGAGCTGTTTCAGCTAAACTATCTTACAACAATTCCAGACCCTGCTGCCTCCATCTCCCCGGCACTGGGAATGTAGATGGATATCCCTCTCACCTGGACTTTTATGTGGGTGCTGGGGATCGAACTCCAGGGAGGTGTTATCACAGGAAAGGCCGGGAACCTGCGGATAAGCAGTTTCTTGATCTGTCACCCCTCTGTCCCTGTGATGGAAACAGGCAGTCTATGGAAGCTCAGCAGGACCCACCCAGCCCCGCCTTGGAAGTTCTTAGACCTGGCATCATATTAGAATCACATCTGAGCTTTAGGGAATGGAAAAGGCACCCACAACCCACCCCAGGCCAGTCAGACTCAGAATATTTGGGGGCAGACCCCAGACATGGACATCTTTAAATGTGCCTTCCAGTGATGGACAGCCATGGGGCTGAGCCCGAGCTTTTCACACTTAGGTGTGCATCACTACCACTCAGTGGACTTGTTAGGAAGACCGACCTCTACCAGAAGACATGACTTGGTAGCTCTTAAAGGCACTCAAGTTCCAAGCTGATGCTCCTAGCCCAACCACCACTGTAGGAATGCATTTCTATACTGCTCCTACAGATGCGCCCTGGCCTGGCTCTTCATACCCTGCAGGTTTCTTTCTTCCTTTTTTAAAAAAATTTATTTTTAAAATTTAAAAAATTTATAATTTAAAAAATTTATTTTACATCCCAACATCAGTTCCCCCGCCTTCCTTTCCTCCCAGTCCCCCCTCCCACCTTCCTTCTGCCTGTCCCCAATCCTCTCTTCCTCCATTTCTATTCAGAAAAGGGCAGCTCTCCCATGGACATCAACAAAACATGGCATATCAAGTTGCAGTAAGACTAAGCACCTCCTGGTATTAAAGCTGGACAAGGCAACCCAGTATGAGGAATAGGGTCCCAAAAGCCAGCAAAACAGTCAAATACAGCCCCCAATCCCACTGTTAGGAGACCCACAAGAAGATCAAGCTACACAACTGTCACATATATGCAGAAGGCCTAGGTAGATCCCATGCAGGCTCCCTGGTTATTGGCTCAGGCTGTGAGTTGCTATGACCCAGGTTAGTTGTTTCTGTGGGTTTTCTTGTGATGTCCTTGACCCCTCTGGCTCTTACAATCTTTCCTCCCTCTCTTCAGCAGGATTCCCTGAGCTCAGCCTAATGTTTGGCTGTGGGTCTCTGCATCTGTTTCCATCAGTTTCTGGATGCAGCCTCTCTGATGACAATTGGGCTAGGCACCATTCTGTGAGTATAGCAGAATATCACAAGGTATCATTATACTGACATTTTTTTCTCCAGTCATGTTTGGTTCTATCCAGGTCTCTGGGTCATCCAGCCTCTGGGTCCTGGGCCTCCAGGCAGTGTCAGGGGTGGGCTCACTCTTATGGCATGGGTCTCGGGCTGGACCAGTCATTGGTTGGCCACTCCCACAATCTCTGTGTCTTCCTTACCCCAGCACTTCCCATAGGCAGGACAGACTGTAGGTCAAAGGTTATGTGGCTGGGTTGGTGTC
Source organism: Peromyscus leucopus (assembly GCF_004664715.2). Taxonomy (NCBI): domain Eukaryota; kingdom Metazoa; phylum Chordata; class Mammalia; order Rodentia; family Cricetidae; genus Peromyscus; species Peromyscus leucopus. Next base: position 110,654,657 of record NC_051069.1, on the reverse strand, counting down.
CCACTCCCTCCACTGGAGGTCTTGCCTGGTCACAGGAGATGCCAGTTCAGGCTGCATATCCCCTGCTGCTTGGAGTCTTAGCTGGGGTCATTAGATTCCTGGGAGTTTCCCTTGCACTAAGTTTCTACCTCACCCCAAATGCCCCCCTTTCCAGTCATCTCTTTCAGCACTCTCTCCCTCCATCCCTCCCCCACCCGATCCCTCACGTTCCCAGCCCCAGCCCCCTCAGCACACCCTCCACCCTCCTGTGTGGCTTTCTTTCTATGGTTGCTGTTTTTCTCTTGGATCCTCTTGGATCCTGCTCCGGCACCAGACACCATTGCCAGAGTTTCTGCCTAGGATGTATGCTTTTCCCCATCAAGCTGAAGTGGACTGGGGTCCCTGCCTTGTACTGAGTCATCACACACTCACATCTTACTTGACAATCTTCCCACAAGACAGAGTCATTAGGAAAATGTAGGAACTTTCTGGAGCTCCATGGTGGTGTCATTTCCTGGCTTCATGGTTAAAGTCCAGCTTTGTCCTCTATCTTGGAGCTCAGTTCTCTGACTCATAGAGTAAAGGAATTGGATGACATTGTTGCTAAGTTCCCTTCCACCTCTATAATAAAATAACTTGTTATCTTAAAAAGTGAGCAATTAGCTCACTTTACTGGTTCAGATTACATCCACCTCAGTGGAATAAAATGTATTAATGTTGGAGAAAGTAAAAACATGTACCCATAGCAATAAAAAAATTATGAAAACATAGAAAGTGGTCCTTTTTAAATGTCTGGGCTCATCTTCGTGGTATGTAAGGGAAAGTAGTTTTGGCTGAGGCTGCTGAGTCAGGTCCCTCGTCCCGTTGTTTGTGATTCCCGAGAACTGTGGTCACATCTCAGCCTCTTGCCAAACACTGAGTATTGAGAAGGACCAAGGCCTGCAAAACAGTGTGTACACAGTGACCTCATTTTCATATGCAGTTCCTACCTCCAGGGAGGGAATTTGCCAGAAATCTACCCAAGGGCCGCCTGACTGGTGATGCTAAGGTGACTTCAGGTGACAGTTTTAGCTTTGATGGCTTTACTTCTGCCTGTAACAGGTGCTATTGTGCTTCAATAAGAAAAGCACAATTATGACTGAGCAGGAAAAGGAAACCCAGACATCTGCCCGGGGCGGCCTGCCCCAGGTACTGAGGAGAAAAGCTTTCTCAGAACACTTTATTTCCAGACCAGCACACCATGAGGAGTTCGAGCCGTCGGGACTTTGCCCAGGTGTCATTTATCAGCCACCTGTACCTGTGTGCTGGCCAGCAGCATCAGCTAGGTGCAGCATCCATCTTCAATGTCCCAGGGAAAGCAGAGGGTCATTTTCTGTCTTCAGGCTTCTGTGCCTTGCACACACCTTGTTTGGGTGTGGGAGACTCTCTGGTTTCAGTTGTCGTCTCAGCATGACTTTCTTGGCTCCTGGAATTGCTAGTTTCCACGATCGATACATGTGGAACATGTGAAAGTGTGGATATAACAGAGCCCATGTTCTTGCAGTCCTGTCAAATCCATGAAAAGAACAACCTCTCAAAGCCCCTAGGCAAGTTGGGGATGTGGGGTAATCCTATTCTGGTCCTCACAAACCTGCTTCAGCCGGCCTGTGCACACAGGAACAAGTCCTGCGGGGCTCCACAGAGCCAGCCCCTGTGGACACATGGATGTGTGAGCTCAACAAATGATGCTCCCTTTGGGATCCTGAAACTTTGGGTGGTTTGAAGTACGATGTCACTGTATAGAGAAGACTAAAGGCTTGGGCATGCTCAACAAGTGAATGGCCAAGGTTGACTATGTGTTTGTTTTACATACATTAAAAGAAAAGAGCCAGATTTGGAAAGACAGGTATCACATGCCTCAACTCATATGAGGAATCTAGACTTATTTATACACTTATATAGAGCAAAAAAGTAGTTGTGTGACTACTGTGGAAGAGAGGAAGCAGGAAGAGGGGAGGGAAACAAGAGAAGGTAGTGGGCGTGAATATAAAGTAAATCCACAGTGTAGTCTATAAAAATGGCATAACAAAAACCATCATTCTGTACAGAATACATACTAATTAAGAATATCTCTTTAAAGAAGAGATAGAAATGAGGGCAGAGCCACAGAGGCTGCTGAAGATGTGTATGGACAAAAGTAAAAGCTACTGTAAACCAGACACTGAGGGTGATTTAAAGTAACCCTAATCTCACCATCTAGAGAGCACGAGGCACATGTTATTATGGGCAACTTCTTGGTAATCACCGTCACCATCTTACAGACGAGGGAACAAGAAACTTTCCCAGATCAAACAGCTGCTGAGTGGTGAGTCTGCCTGGAAACCAAGCTTCTCTCATTTCAAATTCATCTGCTGAGCTGCTTCTACTGAAGCATTTATAATGGGAGTGTTATGTAGGTAGAGAGATGGAATGGGTGTAGTGTAGACAGAGGATGGGGTGGTGTGTAGACAGAGGATGGGGTGGTGTGTAGACAGAGGATGGGGTGGTGTGTAGTGTAGACAGAGGATGGGGTGTAGTGTAGACAGAGGATGGGGTGTAGTGTAGACAGAGGATGGGGTGTAGTGTAGACAGAGGATGGGGTGTAGTGTAGACAGAGGGGTGGTGTGTAGTGTAGACAGAGGATGGGGTGGTGTGTAGACAGAGGATGGGGTGGGGTGTAGTGTAGACAGAGGATGGGGTGGGGTGTAGTGTAGACAGAGGATGGGGTGGGTGTAGTGTAGACAGAGGGGTGGTGTGTAGTGTAGACAGAGGATGGGGTGTAGTGTAGACAGAGGATGGGGTGTAGTGTAGACAGAGGATGGGGTGGTGTGTAGATAGAAGGATGGGGTGGGGTGTAGTGTAGACAGAGGGGTGGGGTGGTGTGTAGTGTAGATAGGTGGCCAGCCTGAGACTGCTCCTCCATACCTGACTCATTCTCTGTCCAACAGATCATTGTTTTCTTAAACATTTGTCTTCTACACCCTAAAATCTGCTTGGCATGTTGATTCACCCTTTACTCCCAGCACTCAGGAGGCAGAGGCAAATGTGAGTTTGAGGCCAGCCTGGTCTACAGAGTGAGTTCCAGGTCAGCCAGGACAATGTAGAGAGACTCTGCCTCAAAAACAAAAGCAAACAACCACAAAATCCACTGATGCTGGACACTGAGGGCATCATGCCCGGAGAAACAAGGCAATCAGGAAAAGCAAATGCTGGGCTAGAGAGAAGGCGCAGTGGGCAGAGACACTTTCTGTGAAGTCTGATGGCCTGAGTTCAATCCCTAGGGTGTGCATAGTGGAGAGAGAAGTGATGCCTGCACACACACACACACACACACACACACACACGCACACACACACACACACGCACGTGCACACGCGCACGCACACTGAGTTAATAAATAGACACAGAGAGTAGGCAGGCTCACAGGAAGTGTGAGGTGGCTTCTGGGCTGCGGGGGTCACAGCATGAGAACTTACTGTCTGATGATGGCTTCCGAGTTCCTGTTTTACAAGATGAAGGGATTCTGTAGTTGGGAAGTGGTGTTGGTTACATTACAATGTATTTGATAGCACTGAACTGTCCGTCTAACGACTGATCTGATGAATTTTGTCAGTCTACATTACTACAATGAAAATTTAAAAAATAAAATACGATCATGTGACTTCCTAACGCACTCCCACGCTTCCATGTTTCTATGTCTCAGCAGAGGTCAAACCTTGATGGCAGCTTCCGTGTCTGTGTGCTCTGCCCCAGGCTCAGCCTCTGGTCTCAGCCCCAATCCTTCTTCCTGCTTTCTACCCTGAATGCATCCCCGCCTCCCTCCAGCCTCCACAGGGATAACTTGAGAAGCCCAGTTCCTCTAACAGGCGTCTGCTGCAGCTCTCCCACCCTGGACCCTCAGATGTCCTTCATCTGCTGTCGCCCCTGGGTTAGCATGTGCTGTGTGCTTACCTGACGATCACTGCTCTCCCTCTGCAGCAGCCACAGTGTGCGGCTCCCTGTAAAGGGAGGGTGCAGACACCACAGCAGCCGTGCCCTCTCTCCAGAGCCTCCTACGCTGTAGAAGGCTTCCCCAGGCAGACGCCTGGATCTTCAGCACTGAGGATCTCTGTGACTTTCCATCAACGTGTGTGGAGAAGAAGGAAGTGCTAATGAACCCAGAAACAGCCCAGGCCCCTCCCACTCACTAAGTGAATGACTGAAGAACATCAGCCTCCAGAGCTCTGAGCTGAGACGGAGCCACTGTGTCCCTGAGGGTGGCATGAGTTCCCTGTTCTGCCTCCCCTTTCTGCCTCACTTCTTACTCCTTGGTTGTAGTTTCCTGGCACCACCTTGTTGTTAGCTGGGCTGGGAACGCCAGAATTGAGACAGGAGCATGGAGAGAACTCTGTGCAGAGTCTTTGAGGAGATAGAACAGGGAAACAGGCTGTGGTGATATTGTGTTCCCCAAAATATTGTGTACCCTAATAAATTTATCTGGGGTCAGAACAGAGAACAGAACAGCCACTAGACAGACATAGAGGCCAGAAAATGGTGGCACTCACACCTTTAATTCTAGCCTTCTGGAGGCAGAGATCCATCTGGATCTCTGTGAGTTCAAGACCACACTGGAAACAGCCAGGCATGGTGACACACACCTTTAATCCCAGGAAGTGATGGCAGGAAGCAGAAAGGTATATACGGTGTGAGGACCAGGAACTAGAGTCTGGTTAAGCTTTTAGGCTTTTAGCAGCAGTTCAGCTGAGATTCATTCTGGATGAGGACTCAGAGGCTTCCAGTCTGAAAAAACAGCATCAGCTGAGGAATTGGCGAGGTGAGGAAGCTGTGGCTTGTTCTGCTTCTCTGATCTTCCAGCTTTAACCCAATACCTGGCTCCCAGATTTGATTTTATTAATAAGACCTTTTAGGATTTGTGCTACAACAGGCAGCTGATACTAGATTTCCTACCCAGCCCAGGGAAGCAGTGGCATTTCTGCTCTAACGAGCTGACCTTGGTTTCCCTCTTGGGGCATGTTCTTCCTCTCTGAAGTGGAGAATTTTATTTATTTATTTATTTATTTATTTATTTATTTATTTATTTATTTGGTTTTTCGAGATAGGGTTTCTCTGTGTAGATTTGCGCCTCTCCTGGATCTCGCTCTGTAGACCAGGCTGATCTTGAACTCACAAAGATCCGCCTGCCTCTGCCTCCTGAGTGCTGGGATTAAAGGTGTGTGCCACCACCGCCCAGTGACGTGGAGAATTTTAATGCATAGATGAGGTCACTTACTGTCTAGACCACACTGGCATATCAACCTTCTTACTGTTTTTGCCTTAACAAACTGTCTCTTTCACAATCCAGGATCACATATTTGATGGAAAACAAAATACAGGACAGAGTGAATTAAGGAGTCTTGTCTTCGCCCGACAACATCAGGCCAAGGGCTGGCAGTGTCTTCTGAGGACCTGGTGGGGATGGTGAGGGCATCTGAAGAACAGGACAGAGCCCACCTCTGTCAACCCAGAATCCTTCAGAATGTTGGCTGGGTGATTGCCCCATCCAGTGTGGCCATGAGCCAACAAGGGTCAACCGCACTGGGAGACTCTCTCAGAAAGCAGACAAGCAGAGCCAGCAAGCCTTCCCCTTCACTTTGACGGACAAGGGGAGTTAATCCCTTGTCTGAATGAAGTCATGTGGTCTGAGACTGTACATTGCAGACTCCCCAAACATTGGCAAATACCCTAAATGCTGGACGAAGGAAACAGTTGAAGAACACTGTCTGCAATGTTCGTCTTCATTGTCCTCGTAACACACTCTGGGCATGTCTGTGAGAGCGTTTCCAGAAAGATTTAACTGAGGAGGAGAGATCTGCCCTCAGCATGGGCAGCATCATCCTGTGGGCTGGGCCTGAACCAAGTGAAAAGGAGAAAGCTGAGTGCCAGAGTTCTTCCTTCTGCTTTCTAAGGGCTGCCTCACGCTCCTGCCGCCACGCCATCCCACCACGGTGAACTGTAACACAGTCACAGCCGCCTCACGCTCCTGCCGCCACGCCATCCCACCATGGTGAACTGTAACACAGTCACAGCCGCCTCACGCTCCTGCCGCCACGCCATCCCACCATGGTGAACTGCATCTTCAAAATGTGAGCCAAAATAAACCCTTTCTCCCTTAAGTGGCTCCATCCAATATTTTGATAGAGCAAAGATAAAATAAACTAATACAGTGTCATTCACATAAAACTAAGAGCACAAAACGTCCTCTTCATTCAGTGTGAGATGGCAGCAGCGGTCGGTGCCGCTCCACAGAGCATCCTTGTAGGCAGACTTTCTTCGGACCTCCAGCTTCCAAATAATGGCACAGAGTCTTTTTATTAATTAGGAAAGCTTGGCCTTAGCTTGGGTTTTGTTCCCAACTAGCTCTTAAAATTTAAACTGAGTCTAGCTGGTGTAATCCTTGTGCTGCTGCCCGCCGCCCCCCTCAAATTCCTCCCCAGAGTTCCTACCTCTGCCTGGAAGTCCCACCTATCCTCTCCTACCTAGCTGTTGGCCATTCAGCTCTCTGTTAAATCAGTCAGAAGGTGCCTTAGGCGGGCAAGGAAAGACAGAGACAAATCTTCACACGGTGTTATCAAATATCCCACAACACAGCCGAGACTACCCTCCCCCAGATCTGTAAACAATCTCCCAAGAGGACTTGGGTTGCTAATAAAGAAAACCTGGAGTCTCTGTGAGTAACCCAACAACTGAGTGTTCATTACATCTTCCAAGATTTGCTGGACATCATCCATTTTGCTTGACCTTGGAGATTTGACCTGGATACAATGTTTTCCAGCCACAACTGCCAACAGACCAAAAATCTGTGAAGGTTTATATCTGTTACTTTGTGCCGCTATGACTGAAATGCCTGAGAACAACTTCAAGAGAATAATTATCTCAGCTCATAGTGGGGGTGGGGGGGGGTGGGTGGGGGGGGATGGATCCACAGTGGCTTGGCTCCATATGCCTGGGCAGAACATCATGACTCTGGGAGCAGGTGGCAGGTGACAGAAGGGAATTCCAGTACTCAGTTCATTCACCTCCCCCTTGTGGTGGTTTGAGAAAAAATCGTCCCCAAAGGGAGTGGCACTATGGGGAGGTGTGGCCTTGTTGGAGTAGGTGTGGCCTTTCTGAAGAAGTGTGTCACCGTGGAGGCAGGTTTTGTGGTCTCCTATGTGCTCAAGCCATGCCCAGCGTCTCAGACCACTTCCTGTTGCCTGCCAAGATGTAGCACTCTCAGCTCCAGCACCACATCTGCCTGCAGTCTGCCACGCTCCCTGCCATGAGGATAACAGGCTGAACCTCTGAACTGTAAGCCAGCCCCAGTTAAATGTTTCCCTTATTTGAGTTGCTGTGGTCATGGTGTCTCTTCACAGCAATAGAAGCCCTAACTAAGACCTCTTTTATTCCCTCCAGGCCTCCAGCCTGTAGAATGGTGCCACCCACACATCAGTCTTCCTCCTTCAGCTAGCCCTCTCTGGAAACACCCTCACAGGCACACCTGGAAGTGTGCCTCACCGATCTTCTAGGCTATTCTAAATCTAGTCAAGTTGACAGTGATGAATATCACAAGGCTGATGAGAATACACACTGGTAAACATCCGTGACCCTGGGGTCTGACTTGCTCGGAAACATCAACAGGTAGATGGCAGTCAGTGTCAAAGCCATTTCAAAACAATAGACTACAGTGAGAAAATTCTCCCTCCCTCCCTCCATCTCTCCCTCCCCCTCCCTCCCCCCTCCATCTTTCCCTCCCTCCATCTCTCCCTCCCTCCCCCTCCCTCCATCTCTCCCTCCCCTCCCTCCCTTTCCTCCATCTCTCCCTCCCTTTCTCCTCCCCCTCCCTCCTTCCTCCCTCCCTCCATCTCTCCTTCCCTCCCTCCCTCCCCCTCCCTCCCTTCTGAAACACCTTCACTTGGAAATACTCCCCAGTTTTGACAGGCTAGGAAGGTCTTCCCACAGGACGATGAGCACACTGTCCAAGGTTATCTAACTGACATATAGCAAGACAAAGGGTAACCGGTCTTAAACCTGTCGACAAATGTCCTTTTATGAAAGGACCAGCCTTTTAGGGGCACGAAGTGCTTGGCAAGTGCTTGGCAAGCAGCCGACTGCCTAGCTCTGCTCTCACCCCAGACCTTGCAGATGAAGAGCTGCAGACTCCGTGTTCAGGACCCCTTGCACACGGGCATCTCCCCGAAGCCCAGACTCTGCCAAGCACACGTGCACTATGACTCAGATGAAGGAAGGTCACTCTGAGATGGCTCCCTGCATGGGGGATGGTGACGAGGAAGCTTACGGCTGGCTGGCGTGGCTTGGCGTGGCTTGGCGTGGCTTGGCGTGGCTTGGCGTGACCCTCTCGTCGGAGCAGACCCTAGATGCAGTCTGTTCCTCGTTATCCCGGTAAGTCTGCATGTCACCTAATGTTCCTTCACGTGCATCGTTCTGCTCCAGCCAGCGGGGTAGACACATTGTCGGAAACTAAGGTCCCTGAGACAGGACAAAGGGTGAGACCTGAAGGGCCTGGGGGCTGTGATGATGAACTTCCAGAGACCGTCAGCGCCCACCCTCTGTGACCTGAAGAGAAGTGACTGCTGCCTTAGAAAAGCCAAGAGCCAAATGGGGAGGCAGGGAGAGAGGGGAGGGCAGGGGAGGGGAGGGCAGGGAGAGGAGGGAGGGCAGGAGAGGAGGGAGGGCAGGGGAGGGGAGGCAGGGAGAGAGGGGGGCAGGAGGGAGGGGAGGGCAGGGAGAGGAGGGGAGGCAGGGGGAGGGGAGGGCAGGAGAGGAGGGGGAGGGCAGGGGAGGAGGGGAGGGCAGGAGGGAGGGGAGGGCAGGAGAGGAGGGGAGGGCAGGAGGGGAGGGGGATGGCAGACAGCACAGACAGGGGCTGGGGGCAGAGCAGGAGGCCACAGAGCCCTCTTGATGGTTGCAGGCAAAGAGTGCCTAATCCTGACATTATTTGCCTTGCGATGAGTGGCATTGTCCCAACTCTCAGTTTCAGTACAATCTGTTTGATCTTTTCATGAATTTGTGTGTGTGTGTGTGTGTGTGTGTGTGTGTGTGTTTGACAGGCCAGTTTGGATGAGTTCACAACTGCAACCACGAGGGTCAAGTCCACTGAAGTCCTAGATGGATTTGTGGCCAACCAGCCACTGAAACACAAGGAGTTGGGAGGGTCCACTAATCTTCCCCTTCTCAAAAGTACACCGCTCCACGTGACACCCGTGTATCAAGTCGGCACTGTCACGATTTCCATTTCCCAAGTGAGAAATTCGGGATTTAAAAAGGTCACATGATGACCCAGCAGATTCATTCAGATCTGTCTATGTCAAATCCAGGTCCAGTACTGTCCTCCCACACCCACTCATAACATGCTATAGTTCTGTTGTAAAGCAATGAACGTTCTAGAAAAGAGCACGTGGCAGACACAACAGAATACCTGACAAGAAGCCACGCAGGGCAGGAGATCTGAGGGAGATGATCTGAGGGAGACCATCTGAGGGAGACCATCTGAGGGAGACCATCTGAGGGAGATCATGTGAGGGAGATGATCTGAGGGAGACGATCTGAGGGAGACGATCTGAGGGAGACCATCTGAGGGAGACCATCTGAGGGAGACCATCTGAGGGAGACCATGTGAGGGAGACCATGTGAGGGAGACCATGTGAGGGAGACGATCTGAGGGAGATCATCTGAGGGAGATCATGTGAGGGAGACCATGTGAGGGAGACCATGTGAGGGAGATCATGTGAGGGAGACGATCTGAGGGGGACCCTGTGAGGGAGACCATGTGAAGTTCACTGAGCCGCTGAAGCCTTCATGGATGCCCATGAACATGCTGTTTGGTCTTACACTCATTTGCAGTGACGACGTCTTGGTTAGAGGTTTGACTGAGTATTTACAGGGTCCCTGGACTATTACCAAATTGCCCTGCACAAACTTACCAGCGTTCTGTCTCAGCACAGGGCACTGCCATCTTAGAATAGCTGTGCAGCGGTGAATGGCCCAGTGGGTACCGGCCCTTGCTGCGCAATTCCAGAGGACTGAGTTCCATCCTTGGAACTCACGTAAAGATGGACAGAGCCAGTGCCACAGCGTCGTGCCCTGGCCCCATCAGTGTGTTTCGATACGCACCCAACAACCCCAAACACAGACAACAATGATAATAATAACAATCTTATAAAATAGTTACACACTAGTGGCAGGGTTTCCTCCTCTGAAGGTGGAATGAAGAGTTGTATTTCCGTGGGACGCTCCTGGTCAGTGGCCCTCTGTGGCCGTTTGAATATAATTGGCCCCATAACCTCATAGGAAGTGCCACTTGTTAACGAAGGTCACTGGGGCAAGCTTTGAGGTCTCTTTCTCAAGCTTCTCTCACTATCACAGTCCACTTCCTGTTGCCTTCCGATCAAGATGCAGCCAGCACCATGTCTGCCTGCAAGGGGCCATGCTCCCGCCATGATGATAATGGACTGAACCCCAAATAATTGTTTTCTTTATTAGCGTTGTCAGGGTCATGGTGTCTCTTCACAGCAATAGAAACCCCAACTAAGACAATCTCCAAACATTTTTTTTTTTCGAGACAGGGTTTCTCTGTGTAGCTTTGCTCCTTTCCTGGATCTCGCTCTGTAGTCCTGGCTGTCCTGGATCTCGCTCTGTAGCCCAGGCTGGCCCCGAACTCACAGAGATCCACCTGCCTCTGCCTCCCGAGTGCTGGGATTAAAGGCGTGCGCCACCACCGCCCGGCTCAGTCTCTGAACAATTTAAATCTTCGTTTTTTGAAGCAAAAAGTCAAGGGAGCAAAAATGCATGAATCCAGAAATGGAGGCACATGTGTTCTGATCACCTACAGGAAGAACTGAGGATGGTTGCCCCTGAGCGCCTTCCTCAAGCGATAGCGCCTGAGGTGGCGACAGTGCTATTGTCTGTAAGCTCCCTGTTGCGTTATATTTTTTTGTCTTCTTGTTTACTTTTTAAAAAATTATTTTAATGTGTGTGTGTGTGTGTGCGCGCGCGCGCGCGCGCGCACGCGCACACACACACACACACACACAAGCATGGATGCCTTCAAAAGCCAAAAGAGGACTTCAGATTTCATGGATCTAGAGTTACAGACACTTGTGAGCTGCCCGATATGGGTACTGGGAACCGAACCCAGGACCTCAGGAAGAGCAGTAAGCGCTCTTAACAACTGAGCCATCTTTCCAGCCCCTTCATCTTTCCAGTCTTAAAAGCATGTCAATGTATTGATTATTTTGCCTCTAATAGGTGACGTATGGATATTGATGTATCTTGCATTTAAATTTATTATCAGAGCCGGGCGGTGGTGGCGCACGCCTTTAATCCCAGCACTCGGGAGGCAGAGCCAGGCGGATCTCTGTGAGTTCGAGGCCAGCCTGGGCTACCAAGTGAGTTCCAGGAAAAGGCGCAAAGCTACACAGAGAAACCCTGTCTCGAAAAACCAAAAAAAAAAAAAAAAAATTATTATCAGAAATGAACACCAAGTAGAGCTTCTGATCTTCCCAGGCTCGTGCAGGAGTTGAAAACTACAACTCCCAGGATTCCGTAAGCCGAAGGGGTGGAGGCCAGAGAGGCGGAGCCCGCGGCTTGCGCACGCGCTCTGGCTCCCGTGTGTGTGCTGTCCACCAGGGCAGGCGCACAGTGAACACCTGCGACACCCGGCGTCAGGTGGGCAGCGCGGGGTCTGCGGCGCAGCTGGGCCCCGGGCTCCAAGCAGGCAGGGCGCAGATCCGGGCTTCAGGTGAGGCGCTGGGCCGGGCTGGGCTTGGTGCCGGGCCCTGGGCTGCAGGGGAGGCCGGCGGGGCTGGTGGACGCCGCCTGGAGCAGGCGCAGAGGTTGGAGGGGTGGGCCTGTGCGCCTGCCCGGGTGGCGCCCTAGACCTTCCAGCTGGAGCCTGCGCAGCCCTGACAGCGGGGACGCACACGCTGGTGCCTGGGAAAGGATGGTGCGCATTTGGCACAGGTGGCGCAAGGAGAGGTGAGCAGAGGGGGCCTGGGCCGTGCCAGCTGCGTTTACAGCGGTGCCTGGGCCGGCCTGTCTTTGACCCTTGGGGTCCGTAGGGAACCAGCCGGGCAGTCGATGAGAGGAGCTTGTCTGGCCTGCTTGACAGTGCCGGGGGAGCCACTGAGGGAGGACCCTGATGGGCTTGCCTGTAGGAACGCGTCTTCTCAGTCATTGGTGGGAGTCCTGGGTTAAAGTTTGGGAATCATGCCGCAAGTGATGAGCAGCCGGTATCCTTTGACCTTATGCCAACCAGCCCCCAGAGCCTGTTGGGAAAGAGGATCTCAGGATTTGGGACAGATAACAGCACAGTTCATTTTGGGTATCTGGACTGTGCCGGGGGCTGGACGTTGAAATCTTGGCTCCTTTACTGGCCATGTCCCCTTAATTAACTCACTCGTCTTCTCTGACCCCTGTGGGGGACCAGCCCCCACCATTTCCTGGGTACTCCTGAGGCGTGAGGGATAAAAGATTTAGAAATATAGAGGGTGAGAAACAGAAACACAGGATAGCTCGGGAGAGCCTGGATCCTTATCCACCTTCTGTCTCTGCTAAAGGGCTTTTTATGGGAATGCCAAGGGGTGGAGCAAAAGACCTCCCCCTAGCACAGCCAAGTGCAGACCCTTCCAGACACCTGGTAACCACGCACTTGGTCAATTCATCCCCTATGCAGCCCTGCTGGGTAAAGCAAGCTCAGCTCTCACTGGGACACCTCTGTGGGCCCCCACAGGTCCCTCCTTTACCTTCTGTAAAATAGAGTGGAAAACAAATAAACGAAAACAAAAAAAAACTTTCACAGAGCTTCTGTGAGGATTCCATGAGGTAATGCTGGCGAGGCTTTCTGTCTGGGTCCTAAACACTGTGAGTTCTAGTCCCCGGTCCTGACTTTTCCACAAACTAGCTGCTCCCAGGCTGCCAGGATCTGGGAGCTCAACCAGCCTACCCTTTGACATGAAGGATCTGAGTTCCGAGTGATGACAGAAGAAAATTAGCTCCCTTATGCTCATAGGTGGCTGGCAGGTCACTTCCGAGCTCAGAGCCCCCGGGAGCCTCCAGAAGGGAGCAGAGGAGAGGGAGGGTGCTGGTGAGCAGATTCACTGTGACTGTGAACATGTGTTGGAGTGTCAGGATGTCTTCAGTGTTTTCCAGTGCTGAAGATTGAATCCAAAGCTTCATGCGTGCTGGGCGATGATCCTACTATTGAGCCACAGCCGCGGCCGCCCCCCTGCTATCTCTTTACTCTTTGCTTTGATTCGAAGTCTCGTTAAGTTTCTTAGGCACACCAAAACTATGATCCTCCTGCTTCGTCTTTTTAGAGAAGATTGAGAGAGCCAGAAAATTAAATTACTCAACACTCCACTCCCAGGGGTCCTTGTCACTCACCTCAACTTGCTGGAGGGACACTCTCCCTCAGGAACTGCTAAAATGATCCCCAGGGTTTTTCCAATTGGACGAGATATTGGAGGGAGAATCCAGAGATGCTCCCATGGGCTTTTGCAGTTCAGGCTTGAGTTTGAACTTCGGCTCCATCCCATAATAGCTATGTGGTACTGAACAATCCATATAACAGCCCCCAGCATACGCCCTTTAGTGTGAATGGGGTTCATAACACCTACTTTAGGTCTGTAGCAGGATGAGACCACAGATGTCGAACACTTGGCATGAGTCAGTAAACAGGTGGTAATTTCACTGTTTCCTTGTAGAGTTGCTATGAGAATAACTGTAGGCACAGTGCTTTGCTCCGTTGGCTCTTTGGATCCACAAACCTGCCCCTCCCTTCACCGTGAAGTAGTAGAAGTGTCTGTCTCTCAGACTGGTGGTAGAGGTTTGCAGTGATTAAGAAATGGTGTAGCAGCCGGCGGTGGTGGCGCACGCCTTTAATCCCAGCACTAGGGAGGCAGAGCCAGGTGGGATCTCCGTGAGTTCAAGGCTAGCCCGGTCTGAGATCCAGGAGAGGCACCAGAGAAACCCTGTCTCAGAAAAGACAAACAAAAAAATTGGTGTAGCATCATTTAGCTGCTAAGTGTCAGGGCCGGAACTCACCTGGCATCTCTGATTGGGGCATTCTTTCCTCTGCTGCCTGTGGGTTCTTCTGTCCAGGAGCCCAGTTAGGGCCCACCGCAGGCATTTCTTAGCCACATGTCCTGCCGTCCCATCAGTGGTGATGCTGAAGGAGGTGGTCCCCTGGGTGAGATGAGGTGAGGCATTAGGAAGAGGCAGCCTGCAGGAAAGCTTCCTTAGCTCTCATCCTGGACCTCGTGGGTTGGTGAGAGCAGCCTGGGTGGGTGGGTCTGCAGCCTGGGTAGGACCTAGAAGGCTTCGTTGGAAGAAAACCCTTGTTTATCTGCTGGAAAGAGTGAGAGCTGTGTGCATCTCGGGCAGAGCTCTGCTTTTGGGAGCAGAGCTGTGGGTGTGAGGTCAGAGTGCTGACTGAGTCCCATGCAGCCACTGTAGCCCTGGCTGCCCGAGGGACCTCACTTATAAAGTAGAGACTTGGGAGAATTTGTTTCCAGAGGCTCTAAAAGGTTGTGGTTTTATAATTGTGTGTTGATGGCTGAACCTTCTCAGCCCAGCACCAGGGCAGTGGGGATAATCGTCACCCCGGCTTGCTACCTAGACTCTGTTTAGGATGAGAGAATGGCCACAGTTTCCTAAGCCACCAGCCAAGCCAGGTGTTTTCTCTGCCTGGCTGGGAGAGTAATTATAGCAAGAAGCCCTGGGTTGCTAAGTTACCATGGAAAGCCTGTGGATCTGTGTTTCCAGAGCCTTCCACACCTGCTCTGCCCTTGAGTCATAAAATCTCCCTGCTCCAAGTTCTTCCCTGCTCCCCTAACACTGGAGACCCCATCAGATGGGGTGACAGCTGGGGTGGGGCTTAAAAATGACCCTTGGAGTTAGGCGTGCTCACATCCTGGTGGTCTATAAGACCTTAAGCATGTGACCTACCCATAGTTGCAATTTTCTCGTATTGAGAGAAAATTAAGGGCTGGGGCTGTGGTTCAGTGGTTTGCCTAGTACATAGGGAGCCCCGAGTTTGATCCCCAGCCCCACCAAAGGAGTTGGAGAGAGAAAAGGGAAGATATGAGGCCCCCGAGGCCTGCATTGGAAGGCTGGGTGAGGCATACAGGAAGGAACTCCGGACAAAGCCGGCATAGTAGGAGAAGCGAGGTGGTGGCAGCATTGGCCTTAACTCTGCACCAGAGGCCAGCAGCCTGATCTGACCAGCACAGATAAATCTTGCATTTTCTATGGCGTCTCTCAGTCTCATCAGTGCCTACCCTCGGACCCAATGTGTCTATCAGAAAATCAGACCACCTGTGCTGCAGGCAGGCCCTTTTCCAGGCCATGCAGTGTGCACAGGCCTCAGCCACACTCAGGAAGGAGACGAGGACCCTTTCCTGCCTATCCCTGCTGCTGCTGCTATTGAAGCAAAGGCTTTCTGTGGGTTGCCACGGTTACGTTTGGTCCCAGAGCTTTGAGAAGGGTGATGGCAGCTGTATTATAAGGACCTGGAGATGCTGTCCAGGCGCTTCTTTCTCAAGAGGCTTGCCTTCTCAGCTGGCCGGCAGGATGACGTGGCATTGCCAGTGTGGGCCACTGGCAGCTGTTTGGAATACCCTCTTCTTCCCTGGCCTCATTTCTCACCACCTCCACACCACAAGCAGCGGTGTCTGCCCGGGAAAGATCAGGTGGGGGAAGCTTTTCTGGAAGATTCCTGTGTGGAAGCTGTCTCAGTCTGCACTGTCCTGGGACTTCAGCTTGGAAGTCACGTCAGCAAAGTTAGCCAGGTTTAGTAACAGGGAGGGAGATCCTCGGCTGGGTCCACCATTTCCTTGTGGCTGAATGCAAATTCCTTCAGAGGATTGCAGAACTGCGTGATGTCAGAACAGCTTTACATCGAAACTGGGCACATGGTGGAATCATCTGGAAGTTTTATCAGAACATGGGTTCCTGAGCCCAGCTGAAAGAATTCTGGGTCATGCATATGTGGGCCACAAAAGTAGAAGAGTTGTACCTACCCCTTGAGCAAGCTCTACGACCCCAAAGGGCTCCTGGGTCTTCCTTCCCCAGGGAAGGGACCTGTTCCTTTAAGTATCCTACATTTGGTAGAATTTCTAGTGCTTTCCCCATGGGGCTGCCTCAAGGTGAGTGTCTCACAAAGATTCACAGTGTGAACTGGGGGTCAAGTGTGTAGACTGATTCCTGGCAGAAGTGCCTATCCTGAACTTGACAAGAAAGATAAACCCAGATTGAGGCATATGTTAGGAAAAAAAAATAGCTATCTGGCTTAAAGACTGTCAAGGTTGGGGTTGGAGAGATGGCTTAGAGGTTAACAGCGTGTGTTGCTCTTGCAGATGGCCAGAGTTTGATTCCTAGCATCCACATGGTAGTTCACAACCATTCGTAACTTTAGTTCCAGAGTATCCAACACCCTCTCTTCCATGGGTGCTGTATGTACATGCATGCAGGAAAAACACTTGGAAGATAAAAAACAAACTTTAAAGAAACTGTCAAGGTCATAGGAAAGACTAAGAAGGAATCCCAGATAGAGAGGTGAGAGATGTGACTCTTCATCCTGGCTTGGATTTTGGACACAGCATAGGGACCATGGATAAAAATAGTATCATCAATATTAATTTTCTTAATTTGCATTATGTAAGAGAAAATTGGTCTCTCAAATGTATACTTAATGGCTATCAGGGAAGATGTCACCAGAATTTTTTTGTTTGTTGTTGTTTTGTTTTGGAGACAAGGTCTTGGTAAGTATCCAGGCTGGTCTTAAATCCTCCAGTCCACTCCCAAATGCTGGGGTTGCAGGCATATACTACCACACCTGGCATCTAGTTTATGTTTAAATAGTTGAGAAAAGGGTTTAGTGACAGAGTGTGAGAAATGTGTCAACTTAGGAAGAATCCAGATGGGGCTGGTTTCCGTACTCTGTGCGGCTTTTGTAAGCTGGAGTTGTTTCCTTGTAGAATGAGGAGATTGCAGACGGCAGAGCCAGCCCCACCCTGAGGTCTCATTTGTACTTGAGCGGCTTCCTGCCCTCCCTTCTCTCCCACCGTCTTTAATATAAATGAAAATTGTCACTGAGGTGAAACAGAGGACCGACCGTGCACCCAGTGACGAGCCAGTGGGTGGTAGTGTCACCATTAGGACAGAGGAGGCTGAGAGTACCACCGCAGTGACGAGACCAAGGGGACCCCAAGCTGAGGCGGTCGCCCCCCTCCTGTCTTAAGCAGGGTTGCAGACGCCCTGGATGTCTGACAGCTGCCAAGTGGCTTCCTTACAAAGGCCTTTACAGGTTCCCCTTGGGGAGTCTTCCTGGTGAAGCCAGCTTTCCGGCAGCCTCACAGCCTGCTGTCTCCACCCCAAAGCCTGGAGTTCCCATTGACTGTGTGGCGTGGCCCCTGCTGAGGTGGTCTCGTGCTTTGCTGTGTCCAGGAGAGCTGCACACAGGAACATAGCGATCACCACCAACCACACCCCTCTAAGCCCTCGCCCGGAACTCATCCACCCACCTCCAGGTGGAGCTTCCTTGGGTCTCTTGTACCTGTGTGTGCTAGGCATACTTTCTGGTGTTTTTTACTGTCTTTCCTACCATGGCATCTCCTGGAGTCTTGATGGATTCCGTCTCACATGGGGTCCAAGTCCTACCTGACATGGACGTTTTGGGGTCTGGGTAGTCCCTGTAAGAATTGGTTTTGAGCTGGGCAGCAGTGGCACACACCTTTAATCCCAGCACTGTGGAGGCAGAATCGGGTGGATCTCTGTAGGTTTGAGGCCAGCCTGGTCTAATAGAGAGTTCCAGGGCATCCAGGGCTGTGCAGAGAAACCTTGTCTTGAAAAACAAAAAACAAGAACAAAATTTGTGGTTTTTTTCCTGCAGTTTTCACCTTAAGAACTTGTAATATCATACTCCTTGTGCCCTGTGTGAGCCTGGGCCCAGTCAGCTTCCAGTGAGACCCATTCGTGCTGTGGAGGTGGACCCCAGGCTGTGAGCAGATGTCTGTATCACCAGGGAACAGTTCCCTTGCAAGAGGGTTGCAGGCCAGCAGGGGAGGCCGAGCCCACCTCCAGCTCACCTGACCCTCCTACCTGCACAAGAAGGGCCGGGCTAATCACCCATCGCACCAGGGCAAAGAAACTCGAGCCTCTTGGAGTTTTTCCTTGAGTTGAAACCCATTCATTGTTACATCAGCTGCTGACACATGGTTCAGTCTCCAGCTCTGAGTTCAAGAGGGTGTTTTCCAGGTCAAGGTGTTAGTATAAGAATGTGAATGGGTAGACGGTGAAGGCTGGAGAGATGGCTCAGTGATTAGGATCCCATTCTGCTCTTGCAGAGGATCTGATTTCCGATCCCGGCCATGTCTGCTGGCTCACTCACGTCTGTAACTCCAGCTCCAGGGGAACCCAACATCTCTGACCTCTGACCTCCACAGGAACTGCACTTATGTGCACACACACACACACAGAATTAAAAATAAAATAAAAATCTAGCTGGGCGATGGTGGCACACGCCTTTAATCCCAGCACTCGGGAGGCAGAGCCAGGCGGATCTCTGTGAGTTCAAGGCCAGCCTGGTCTACTGAGCGAGATTCAGGAAAGGCGCAAAGCTACACAGAGAAACCCTGTCTCGGAAAAAACAAAAAAAGTCTAAAAGCAAAACCAAAAAACCTCAATCACGTGAGCGCAGAACTGCTCAGTGCACCTTTTTTTAAAGATTTATTTATTATGTACAGTGTTCTGTCTGCATGTATTCCTGCAGGCCAGAAGAGGGCACCAGATCTCATTACAGATGGTTGTGAGCCACCATGTGGTTGCTGGGAATTGAACTCAGGACCCCTGGAAGAACCTCTGAGCCATCTCTCCAGCCCCTCGATGCACCTTTATAGTTAATTGCTGCATGTTACAAAGGTGCTTGGGCTGCCTGCATCCTGCTGAAGGAATGATTCCCTTCCCAGGAAGTCCAGTGTGCTTCAAATGTGCAGCTTTTCTCAGCCTTAGGCTCATATGTAGTTTTGGTGCACATACAACCATAGTGTAACTAACTACCTGGTAAACGGGAAGGTGGAGGAGGTTGGAAGAGATTGTCCTGAGGGGCAGCCCGACCTTGTGGAGTGTTTGAGCTTACCCACTTGGAGCGACTGGGACAGCCGCGTGCCACCTGAAGCTTCCATGGTTCGGCACTAGTGAACACATGCTGTGCTAGGCTAAAAATGCTTCTCAGTGTCAAAGTAAGGATTCTACCGTTTTCAGCAGCAAATTCGGGCGGCTTTTAAAAGTCAGATTGCCGTAACATTAGTGTACAACCATCCCCCACCTCTCCTGGACTGGGCCACCCTATCCTTGTCTTCACTCGGTCTGTACGGTTGCCAGAAATTAGGGCTTTTCACATTTTATCTGCAGAAATCAGAAGAGTGCTGTGAGAGACTGAACTGCCCTAACCCAGGGTCCTGAATTCTGGACCTCCAGCCTCCAGTACTGTAGGAGGTAAGTTTGTTGTTTAAGCCACCTAGCCCATGGTGGTAGTTGTCCCAGCCTAAGGTCACTGCTGCCCTGCCAAGCGCTCAGCAAGCTGAGCTTTAACTGTGCCTCCCCTGCCCCAGGCTCCAGGTCATGTGGTCTGCCCTGGCTCTGCTTTCCCATTGGCTCCTGATCTGTGAGTTTGCAGCCATGACTAGTCTAGGATCCTGGGATGCTTCCTCCGTGTCAGACCTTAAGGCCCATGTGGGGTTGTCTGGGGCTGGCCAGGGCATTCAGGAAATGGAGACTGTGTCCATGCTAGATGTCCAGGCTGGCGGTGAGTCCTGTCAGCAGTAAGTCTCACCCTCACTGCCGGGCTGTCGACAAGTGTGCCAGCATCCTTGTGTCCGCCTGTATTTAAGGCTTTTGTGGATGTAAGTCTCTCTCTGTGAAGCTCTGTCCTGACTGAGCCACTGAACTGAATTCATCCTAACCACACTTCTGTTAAGGTTTCTAACTGTGACTGTAGCGGACAGACAGTGCCCAAGTCCGCAGATGAGGAGAGGTTTGAAGAGGAAAAGGAGCCAACCTAGGCCTTGAGGCCCATTCTGTCTGCATCTGAGCTTCTGTACCCACCTGACCTTGTTCCTCCTCTGGGAACTATTATGGGCTAGCCCCTTGAGAAGTGGGAATTATTAAACAAAGGCCAGGCCAGGTGACCATGTGACGTAGTGAAGCGGAGGGGTCATCAGATGGGAATTGGCAGGAAACTGCTTTCCTCCCTGATGGCTTCCCTCCCTGACGTCTGGAGGCAGGAGGATGGCGTGCAGTGATGGCCACCTCACCCCAGCAGCTGTTACTGCTCCTTGGCACGTGTGCCTTGCTGTGACCACTGAATCAGGTCAGGTGTCACAGGGGCTTCCAGTCTCCTCTGCCACAGTGAGACCTGAGGTCACGGCAACCATTTGTCATTTTTGTGTGTGACACCTCCACTAGCCTGGCCAGTGCAGAACCTCATTTCCCATTCTGTTGGCATTCTCTTAAGACTTTGGACTCTGTTCCATAAAAATATGTGCATACATAATTTACATATCTTTAGACATAAATTTACATACGCATATATACTGGGTGTGCATATATACATACATACACACACACACACACACACACACACACACACACACGCAAGCACACACATACTGTATCGCTCATCTGCACACACTGACTTGTACGTAAGATCACTGGAAAATCTGGTTCACTTGCTATGACCCATCTACCCTCCGCTGCCCTGCAAAGTAGGAACGCTGCCTCAGCAGTGCTGGCTGGTGTCCATCCATCCCTCTGTTGGTAGTACACCATGCTGGTGGTTAATCATGTTCAGGGTTGGGCCTGTCCCCGTCCATCCAGTGCCTACCATTGGGACGATGAAGGAAGAACGCTAAGGTCGTTTGTCATGAAAGATTTGAGGACACAGCTTTCCCTGAGTCACAGCTCCAGGCCTTAGCAGGCATGTTTTGTCTCCAAGGTGATTCTAGGTCCTGTCAGGTTGGGACAGGACTCGAGGGCCTGGCTTCTTGCTGGAGATGGAGGGTTGGCCATCTCCCACACTCTACCTCACCTGGGCATCATCCTCAGCTCTCTGCTGCACACCTCTCCTGGAAGGAAGGCCCACTGCACAGACCAGTGTGTACCATGGCAGGAAATGTGGGACAGGTGTGAGTGATGCTTTCCAGCTCCTCTCCCGAGGCCCCGGGGACAAAGGGGGTGCTGAAAATGCTGTGCCTTCCTTCCGTAGTGGGCATCTTTTCCATGTTCTTTCTAGGGGTCTGGGCTCCTTGAGTAAAGTAACCTGAACTTGAATTCTCAGCACCCACATAAAAAGCCATGCACGGTAACTTGTAACATCTGTAACCCCAGGGCTAGGGGCCGGGGATAGGAGCCAGACAAGATCATCTTTGGAGCTTGCTGGCCAGCCAAGCCAGGCTAGCCAGATTGGTGAGCTCCAGGTTCAGTGAAGAGACCCAAAAATAAGGTGGGGTTGGAGAGAGAGCTCAGCAGTTAAAAGTACTTGTTGCTCTTAGAACCCCTTTTGGTTCCCAGTTCCCACATGGCAGCTCACAACTATCTGAGACTCCATCTCCAGGGCATTGGATGTCCTTTTCTGGCCTCCAAGGGCACCAAGTGTTCATATGATGCACAGACATCCATGCAGACAAAAAGATCTAAAAAGAATAAGGTAGAGAGCCATCGAGGAAGGTACTTGTCTACCAGTGGCCTCCACAGGCATGTGCACACATGTGCATGCACACCCTCACATGTTTACACACCAGTCACATACAAGTTTGTTTCCAGTCCCCTCCACAGCAGAGCAGGGAGGGGCCACAGAAGCCACTTCTGATGAGGGGTAGAATCGGGATTAGAGTCCGTTTAAAGGTCTGAGGCCATTTCTTAGAACACTGTTGAGATTGGAGCTAGCCCTTTTTAACTTGTCTGTCCTCAGCCAGGCGTGAGGCTGTTTTCAGGATGCACATGGTGGGCCTGCATAATCCAGAAACAGACAGGCAGGCTCTTCTTTCTCTGTGTGAAATGTCCATCGACACAGACCATCTTGTCAGATCCTGTCTGATGGGAGGCTCTGGAGCCCAGAGGGTGGGTGTGTCCTTCGGCCCTCACAGCATGCTCACCTGCAGACCCTAAAGAACCAGCATAGGTTTTTAGGGACAGTGGGTGGAGACAGGATATGTTTCCCTGCTGGCCCCTGCCTCTCACCCGAGGAGGCTTGCCAGCCCCATTTATTTTTATTGAAGTGCTCCCTGCCTCTGAGATCTGACTCTGCCAGAACTTTTGATCTTGCTGGCCTAAGTAGGATGCCACAATGCAGTGGGGGTAGGGTGATGCAGGAGAATGTGGGAAAGACAGGAAGGATGTTATGGTGATCACTGGCCGCCCCACACCTTGGCTTCTCCACCGTGATACCATAAGGGGATCCATTATAAGACTCTCCAGAAGATTTAAAGCAAGCATGAAGAACAAGTCCATTGTCCGTCCTCCATCCTGGTTCACCTGGGAGAGTGGGGAGGGAAGACACTCAGAAACATTAAGCCAGAATAGCTAGCCCCATGGGTGGACCCAGAGCCATATAGAACAGGTCTGTACACAGTCCCAGCAGAGAGGGGTGTGGGTTGCTAACCAAGGTGGCACCGTTCTGGTCGCTGGATCCCCGTTGCTCGGCCATGATTCAGGCTGCCTCACTGGCTGAAACCCAGTCAGTCCACCCCATGCTTTAGAACACACGATTGGGCAGCATGTTTTCTCTCACCAAAGCTTCACATTTCCCCCCTGAAAGGGTAACACCAGAACCTGACATGCCCAGTGAAGTCTTTGTGGCACATTCCACGGCTGTGCCTGACCTCTGCCAGTGCCGTATTGGCAGGCCCTGGCATGGCCACCACCTGAGGTCTCTCCAGCTACCGCGGGTTGCTGCAGTCCCGCTTCCGTCCAGCAGGTGGCACTCGTGTCAAGCTGCTGATTCTCTGTAATGGTGTTTGGCTTGCTGTGTCGGAGGTGTCTTAGGGAGGCAGTTTCATGGACACAGACGGGTCCCAGGGAAATGGATGCAGCATCATTCTGCTGGGTCTGAGCACATGGCTCAGAAAGCTGTACCCTCCTGGCATGTGCTTGTCTGTGAGAAGCCAGAACCACAACTCAGTCTGGCTTCAAAGATGAAGAAAGCTCTCTCACAGCAGACTGGGCAACATCACCAGGGCCCTGTGTCTCCTGTGCCACCCTTGGCATGCTGTCTGCGCCCTCAAGCCAGCTTGCTTACGGTTGGCAGATGGCAGCCAGGGGACACCCCTTTGCTCCTGTCCCTTAGGCAGGAGCACACACTGGCTGCTTCTCCCCGGTCTGACTGGTTCCTCTTTGCAGCATGTCACTGGGTCGGGCCAGAGCTCCTGAGGTGAGCTGTCCACATCCTGGGTCCCAGGAGACTCAGCATGGGGTCAGAGGAACGTGGACACACTGAAGACTCCTTAGGAAGATCGACATCGATGGACATGATCACCCTGTGCTGACCCAACCCAGAGGCCCAGGCCAGGGTACCTTAGTCGGATGACTGACTGGCCTCTGTCTTCTGTGGCAAGAGTTCTGTGCTTAAATTTAAAACACTGTTTCAAAGTGGCAGTAATGTAAGGGACAGTGCCTGCCTGGCACTGGCCAGCCTTGGCTCTGAAGCAGATGGCAGCAGTGTGCCCGGGGTGTCCCAGCCCCTCTCTTCCCTGCGCTGGAAGCCTCACTTATCAGGGGCTCCATCTGAACATCAGAAAACAATTGGGTGCCAGGACTTGGATTTCAGCCAGTGCGTCACTCCTGACCACCAAAGCCTGGGACAGGGCTGCCAAATTCTTGCTTTTTCCAAAAGGTGACTGAATTCCAAAAGAAAGGCCACCCAGGCCAAGGGAATGAATGTACCTGGCCTTTACTGTGTCTCGGTACTGGCACCGTCTAATTACTGCCCTACCCCAAATGTAGGGGGTTCTGTTTGGAGACAGATGTTGGCCCCAAACCTGGACCTTGCTGAAGTTCTGCAGAGCTCTGGTGGTGGTAATGTCTTTCCTTCATAGGGCATCCTCAGACCGATGAGACCACGGGTATTGTATGGTAAAGCAGAGCAGATTCCACCAGCTGCTGCTGTTGAAAAGGGTGTAACATGCGGGCTGCTCATCCAGGCAGAGGGGTTGTTGCTTCTTGCAGCAGCTGAAAAGCATCTTCATTCTCCCACTCTGCAGCTGAGTGACGCAGGTGTGATTTGAAGGGCTGTTGAGATGACTGAGTAGTGTCTGCCTACTTAAGCATGAGGACCTACTTACCTCTATAATGCCAGCACTGGAGGGAGGCAGAGACAAAAGGATCCTGGAGGTCACTGGCCAGCCAGTCTAGCTGAATCAGTGAGTACCAGGATCAGTGAGAGACCCTGTCTCAAAAATACAAAGTGTAGAACAATCAAGGAAAGACACTTGATTTCTGGCTTCCAAGCACACATGCATACATGTGCCCATGAACACACACACACACACACACACACACACACACACACACACACGAAAGTTTAAAAAGCCTAGAACTTGTCGCTGGACTTGCAGCCACTTTTTATCGCTTACTTTTTCCTGCCTGGCTGTGGCTGTTACCAGGGAGCTTTGCCGAACCCGGTGTGGGGGAGCACACAGTGGGGTGTGCTGAGACCCTGGCTGGGCTGACTCTCTCTCTCCCTTCACAGGCTTTTTCTTGTCCTCCGGCACACATAGGGATGGATGGGTGAGGCCCCCCTGGGCTGTGGCACTGCCCAGCAGCCGTCATCTCGTTAAGGCCCCTCGGTGGCAGTAGGATGCACCTCTCTGCAGTGTTCAATGCTCTCCTGGTGTCTGTGCTGGCTGCAGTCCTGTGGAAGCATGTGCGGCTGCGGGAGCATGCGGCCACCCTAGAGGAGGAACTGGCCCTCGGACAGCAGTCCCTGGATCCGGTTCCGGGGCTGAGGATTGACTACCCAAAGGCCCTGCAGGTCCTCATGGAGGGCGGCACCCACATGGTGTGCACAGGCCGCACCCACACAGACCGCATCTGCCGCTTCAAGTGGCTCTGCTACTCCAATGAGGCAGAAGAATTCATCTTCTTCCATGGCAACTCGTCCGTGATGCTGCCCAACCTGGGCTCCCGGCGCTTCCAGCCGGCCCTGCTGGACCTGTCCACTGTGGAGGACCACAATGCCCAATACTTCAACTTCGTGGAGCTGCCCGCCGCGGCCCTGCGCTTCATGCCAAAGCCAGTGTTCGTGCCTGACGTGGCCCTCATCGCCAACCGCTTCAACCCCGATAACCTCATGCATGTCTTCCATGACGACTTGCTCCCCCTCTTCTACACGCTGAGGCAGTTCCCTGGCCTGGCCCAGGAGGCCCGGCTCTTCTTCATGGAGGGCTGGGGCGAGGGCGCTCACTTTGACCTTTATAAACTCCTTAGCCCCAAGCAGCCGCTGCTGCGTGCGCAGCTCAAGACGCTGGGCCGGTTGCTCTGCTTCTCCCATGCTTTTGTGGGCCTGTCCAAGGTCACCACCTGGTACCAGTATGGCTTTGTCCAGCCCCAGGGCCCAAAGGCCAACATCCTCGTCTCAGGCAATGAGATCCGGCAGTTCACCCGCTTCATGACCGAAAGGCTGAATGTGAGCCACGCAGGGGCACCCCTGGGTGAGGAGTACATTCTGGTCTTCAGTCGCACCCAGAACAGACTCATCTTGAACGAGGCAGAGCTGTTGCTGGAGCTAGCACAAGAGTTCCAGATGAAGACGGTGACCGTGTCCCTGGAGGACCACACCTTTGCCGATGTCGTGCGGCTGGTCAGCAACGCCTCCATGCTAGTCAGCATGCACGGCGCCCAGCTGGTCACGGCCCTCTTCCTGCCCCGTGGGGCCACCGTGGTCGAACTCTTCCCCTATGCTGTCAACCCTGACCACTACACCCCCTATAAGACGCTGGCCACGCTGCCTGGCATGGACCTGCAGTATGTAGCCTGGCGAAACATGATACGGGAGAACACAGTCACACACCCTGAGCGGCCCTGGGACCAAGGGGGCATCACCCACCTGGACCGGGCTGAGCAGGCCCGCATCCTACAGAGCCGAGAGGTCCCCCGGCATCTCTGTTGCCGGAACCCTGAGTGGCTCTTCCGAATCTACCAGGACACCAGGGTGGACATCCCGTCCCTCATGCAATCCATTCGGCGTGTGGTGAAGGGCCGGCCAGGGCCTCGGAGGCAGAGGTGGACAATCAGCCTGTACCCAGGCAAGGTGCGGGAGGCTCGCTGCCAGGCGTCTGTGCAGGGTGCCACCGAGGCCCACCTGTCTGTGTCCTGGCAGATCCCGTGGAACCTCAAGTACCTCAAAGTGAGGGAGGTGAAGTACGAGGTGTGGCTGCAGGAGCAGGGGGAGAACACCTACGCACCTTACATGCTGACCCTGCAGAACCACACCTTCACCGAGAACATCAAGCCTTTCACCACCTACCTGGTGTGGGTCCGCTGCATCTTTAACAAGAGCCTCCTGGGACCTTTTGCAGATGTGCTGGTGTGCAGCACGTAGCCAGCAGGCCATGGCCGGGCCTCCGGGGTGGCCTTGGCAGCTCAGCTTTCCCAGGCCGGAGTCCTGCTGGCGACTATGGTGATGACGCATCTATTTATTGAGTAGGCCAGGGCTAGGCCCGCTCCCAGAGTCCCACTGCTGCGGGGTGCAGTTTGCAGAAATCTTTGTCCTGAAGAGGTGGTACCTGCCCCCTCTGCCACATTGATTGTTCCCACCCAGGAGGAATTCCTTTGTGGCGAGGAGGCGGCACAGGCAGGCCCCAGGGATCTGCTCTTGCTAATTGATTGTGCTGTTTCCTGCCATGGCCTTGGTACAAGTCCTGGCTTCTAGAAACAGTGGTCATGTAGTTGGTGGGCTAGGCAGATAGTCTCTGAGAATTTCACCTGTAGCTGAGTGGCAGGTGTGTTTGGAGCAGTGATTAAATGATTATGAACATCGTGGGTCAAGTCTTTTAATGTCTTATTAGCATATATGAATTATACCTTGTATCGGGTGTCATATGACACTTTCATGCATATGTATAATAATACATTTCAGTCCTATTCAGCCTGTTAACCTTTCCTGTTCCCCCTGCTACTGAGCCTTTCCTCTTTCCAACCCACCCCTCCTAATTTCATGTCCTTTTGAGTGGGTCTTTATATGAGCCAGTGCGTTTCATTGGGTTGCCTGGAAAGCACACGGTTGAGGGTTTGTTTGCATGGGCCTTGCCATCGACTGCCCAACTAAAGAAAATGTCTCCCTCCATCCATTAGCTTTGCTCCTCAGTGAAGGATGAGGCCCCACAAGCTCGTCCATTTCCATGGTGGGTACGACCCGATCCTGTGACGGTCATCACAGCTGCTGTGTATTCAAAAGGACCCAGAAGTCAGTGTTCCACACCACCACCACCCCTTCTTTTTGCCCCTTTCATGATGTTCCCTGAGCCTTGGAGAGAGTGAGATAGATGCCCAGGGATGAGCATTCAGTAGTCAGTCACTTACCCTCAGCACTTACCAGTTACGGGTCTCCGGGTACTGCTGGCCACTGCCAGAGCTGAGAGCAGCGCTGATCCATAGGCATGGAAAGGTGTTTAGAAGACAGTCTCATCGGCGTGCCATAGCCATGAAACATCCCCATTAGCGCCCATGACCTCCCAGCCAGGCTTTGAACAGGTTATAACATCAAACCTGAATGCTCTCCTGTGGGATGGCCCTCGAATCCAATCAGAAAGCAGTTGGTTGCCCCCATGACAGACCTGCCACTACTCTATCAGTAGACGCATCCTGCCTGGCCGGTTGGTATTGCCGCACATGGAGTCTGCAGCCGGTTATCCTGCCCCAGAAGCCTGCCTAACACGGTATAATACTGTGCGGGTTAGTGGGCAGTGAGGAAGCTTCCGGTTCCAACTTGATTTCTCTGCCTGTGACAGGCGTTTGGTGTCCTCAACTGTAGGGTTTTATCATCTAGCACTGTGGGCAACAGTGGCAATGGTCTATATTTGGGGGTGGCCTTAGGAGCCACCTTAAGCTGACAGCTCACGGGAGATGGCCTTCGGGCAAGTCTTCTTGGACACCAGGAAGCAAAGTTGGCGCTGAATACCCAGATGACCTTTAACTTTGATTGTCAAAGGAGATGACACTGTGGGACAGGATTGGGATTGTGAAGGGAGCATGCTGTGCCCACCTTGCATGGCAGTGTCTTGCACAGAGGCTGTGAAGAGGAGTGCATCCGTGGGGAATAGCCACAAAAATCACATTTGACCTGGGTAGTGCGTGGTCGTGCATTCTCCCTGATGCAGTTAACAGTGAAACCATAGACATGCTCTCATTAAAGTCAGGAGTAAGATGTAAATACTGCTAGCTGTTATTCAACCTTTCTCCCAAAAAACAAACCAACAAACAATGAAGGTCACACAACATCATAAATGAAGAGAAATTAAAAATAAAACAGACAATTTGATTTTCCCCTTAAAGGCTCATATAAATATTTATCTAGAGGGCTAGAAAGACTACTCAGCATTTAAGAGCATCAGATGCTCTCCCAGAGGACCCAACTTGAGTTTCCCACACTGCATGCATGTGGTGCACAGACATACATGCAGACAAAACACTCATACACAAAATAAATATTTTTAAGTGGATACTTGTGCGACCAGACAGAATAAAGTAACTTTGATTAGAACAGTTGAAGCAGGGAGCTAAGAAACTATCAGCAGGGCATAGTATAGTTCACAAGTGGGCGTCTGTGTGCTTGGGAACTTATCTGGTAAGAGTATACTTTCAGATTGGTGGGAACAGAATAGACACTTGAATAGAATCTGGAGCAAGGAAACTTAAGTTACACCCCTAACTCAAGCCACTTTCAAATGCAAATTTCACACAAATATGCACTGAAGTAAAAGTACACCAGTGATAGTTCTGTGATCTAAAGGAAACCAGCCTAAGAAGACAGGAACCCGGGAGACTCACAGGCAAAATCAGCAAGTTTGACTGCATAGAATTAGTTTCCTACTTCACGGAAGAGAGTCAAGCCATAGATGGCAGAGAGGAAAGACAGGCAAGCCTAACAGAAAGGGCTGTGTAGCTGCAGCTCAGAGTCCAAGCTAACACACTACCAAGGAAGGGACAGACATCTTACACTGAAAAGTCGGCCCATAAAACATGCAATGGCTAACACTGAAATGGAGAAAATTTCTACAATTATAAGGGAAATTCAGTTTTTATAAAGGGCTTCTCTCCCTGTTGCCATTGGAAAGATGGCTTAATGGTTAAGAGTATGCTCTCATAGAGGATTACACAGAGTTCAGTTCCCAGCACCCATACTAGGCAGTCTGATTGTCCTCTTCTGTCCTCCAAAGGCGCCCAAACACATGTGTAACACACACACACACACACACACACACAATTAGGGGCTGGGAGATGGCTCAGCGGTTAAGAGCACTGGCTGCTCTTCCAGAGGACCCAGGTTCAATTCTCAGTACCCACATGGCAGTTCACAGTTGTCTAACTCAAGCCCCAGGGGTCCCTTCTGGCCTCTGCAGTCACCAGGGACGCACATGGTGCACAAATTTATGGGCAGGCAAAACACCTATGCACCTAAAAGTAAATTTTTAAATTAAAAAATGAATCTTAAAAAAAATAGGCTTCTCTGGTTGGGCATGTGAGTTCAGTTGGTAGAGCCCTTGCCTAGCATGCATGAAGTTCCAGGTTCATGCGTATATCTACATACCTCACACAGCACTGCATGTACATGTGCAGGGAACGGTTCACAGAACATTCCTAAACACTTTTATTGTTGCATGTGAGTACATAGCCAGAGCTGAGGATGCAGACAGGAGTGTGAGGTGGGAGGCCTTCCTCCATCCCCAGCAGGGGAACTATCCCGTGGCACTGTAGGCTCCGCCAGTTCCTGGCTTTTCCCATGTGTCAACAGGATGGCCAACACTCACCAGCTCAGGCTTACATTGTGGGAAGTCCTCCAGCAAGGTGTGCTCTGCCCAGGCAGAGATGGGCTCACAGGTCCTTGTCCCTGAAAAGCGTGAGGTTGTGCTTCTGGATGTGTCTCAGCAAGATCTTCCCTCGCCTCTCCAGTGTCTCAAGGACATGCTTCAGACCTCTGGCTCCACCTTGGCTCTCCCAGAACACCTGGTCCATCTGCAGCGACTTGAGCAGCAGGTTCTGTAGACACCCTGATGCAAGAACCTTCACAACGGACTCAGGAAACCTGGGGCCGAAGTCCCAGAGCCCATGCAAGAAAGGAAAGGCATAAGTGAGCTCAGAGAGTCTCCACATGAACCCAGAACTTGCCCCCTAGGGAACCCAGCAAAATGAGCCAGGGAAATGCCAGGTCTGTGCCTGCTGGCTCCTTGTCAGAGGATTCTGTGACTTGCTGTGTCATAAAAGCAGAAGGTAGTGCTCTCAGAGAGGCCTCACCTTACAGTGAAGCCTGGAGAGCCAATTCTACCACTCTGGCCTCAGCTGGGCACAGTTAGGGCCCCAAAAGGCCCTGAGAAGGTTGAGTTGCCTACTGGGAGTAGACAAGGAGGGGCAGATCCCCAGGCTAGCTCTTTCACATAGATCCAGGATGAGCTAGCCTTCAGACACTGAAGCAGGAACCAGAAGCCCTCTAGATCTGGGGGAACAGGTCCGATGACTGTAGCCCCTCTCAGCCTTCCTCAGTCCCAGAAGCCTCAGATCCAACTTTGGTCTGATGGACTTTGGCCATTCGAGGACTGTAGTTGAAGGTTCCACAGTCTACAGCAGGGCCAGCCTCATCCCTCAAACCTCTACCCAGTGCCCTGGATCCTCACCCGTCTATGCCCTCCAGCAGCCGAAAGTTCAGCTTGTCCTCAGGATGCTGAAGGTTGCCAGCATTGTCTATGTACACCATGTGAGATGGATCACTGCTCCGGACCTCAGGGGAAGAAGACGGACAAGGGCAGCCATTGGTATAATCGGAGTGTAACTAGTACCACTCTGTCAGTTTGTGTCCCATGGCTGAGGGCTTACTCTACACCAGCACTGTGTACCTCTCTGGGGATGTCTCAGCAGCCGCAGGAGGCATAAGACTGATAAGCAATTTACACAGGATCACACAGCTAATATGCAATGGGGCAAACTCAAACCTGGACCCATAGCAGTGAGCCATAATTGCACCTTCTAAATTGCAAGGCACAGGGGCTCGTTCCTGGGACAGTGGGGCCAGGAGCATGGTGGGAACTGAACTGGCAGGTGTGAAAGGAAAAAACATACTCCTCAGGGTCAGAAGCTTCATGCCACATCACAGGCGTGCTTCACACCACACACACACACACACACACAGACACACACACACACACATCTCTTCCATCTGTCCCTAAATATCACCAAGAACATACAACTATGTCCTTTATCTCTATAGATCACTGGCCATACCCTAATGTCACAGGAAGAGTCTTTAGCATCTCTTATATCCTTTCCACACTAAAACAAGACAGAATTCTCTAGTACTTAAAAAAAACTGTGGCATGGGGCTGGGGAGATGGCTCAGTGGGCGAATGGTTTACCATGCTGAACACTACGAACCTCATAACGAAGCCAGGTGAGGTTGTGTAATCTGCAATCCCAGTGCCGAGGGAGAGGGGGGGGGTCCCTGACGCCAGGTGAGGTTGTGTAATCTGCAATCCCAGTGCCGAGGAAGAGGGGGTCCCTGACGCTAAAGGCCAGTTGAGCTGGATTGGCAAGTTCAGTGAGAGACCCTGTCTCAAACTAACGCGAGGAATGATAAGGACAGTGCCTGATGTCAATCTCTGACATCTACAGATTGCCTGCACTCACGGGAACACACACACACTTAAAATCTGGTGTTTGGCAATAAGAGGCCATCTCTTCTGGCTTATACTCCCAAGCACACACACTGTTCCTACACAGTCTCCAAAATCCCATGCTACTTCCCATCACCATCCCTAGCAATTGAGACTTCAGGACCAAAGCATTCCCTCTGTCTACCTCTTCTCTCTTCTACTCAGAGCCCTGAAAGACCTCAAAGTTCCCTCAAGTGTCTTGAGGAGCAGTGAAAACAGGGGCTCACCAAAGAACAATCAGACTGCAACCCACAGAACCAGGGAGGTCATATAGCAGGGGGGACCCTAGGATGACTGTGGCTTATAATAAGTTTTGGTTTTACTCAATTACTGGGCAAGCCTCAATGAAACATTTCACTATTAGGATAAGAATTTATACTGTATCAAGCTGATAATAGATAGATAAATAAATAATAAATGAATAAATGAATAAATAAATAAATAATAAATAGAGACCACACAACACTTACTACCCAAATAGGCAGAACAGCATCTACACTGAGTTTGGGAGGAAAAGAAGCAGTTCTTGCTATGGGGGTGTTATTCCATCCTTCAGGGAAGCTCACTAAGACAAGAAGTAAACAACTCAGAATAGCTTCAGGAAGTCCCTGAAACTGAGCGGTTTTACTAGGGAGGGTAGTTTATAAGCAGTGAAGACTGTCTCTATCTCACAACCCCAGCTGCTTGGAAGAAGCAGAGACCTAGAAGACACAAAGACCAGCAGAGCTTTCTGGAAGAGGCTCAGACCAACCAAGCCACCTGGAAAGGACATTCTTCAGCCTGTTGAGTTTCTTGCTGGCTGTGCAGTGTCCTCCAGATCCCAAGCTTTTATGTCTTATCACCCATGCCAGGGTGACTTTAGAGATATAGCTGTCTTTGAGTCATTTCTGCTTCTGTAAGGAACCACAATAAAACCGAATTGGATATTTTAGGTTGAGAGAGAGGGAGGGAGGGAGGGAGGGAGGGAGGGAGGGAAGGAGGGAGGGAGGGAGGGAGGAAGGAAGAAAGGAAGGAAGGAAGGAAGGAAGGAAGGAAGGAAGGAAGGAAGGAAGGAAGGAAGGAAGGAAGGAAGAAAACAGGGCTTCACACACATAGCCATTCCACCTCAGCTGCATTCTCAATGTCCATTTTGTCTGTTTTTTATATTTGGCTTCCTAGAAGTATTATTTCAGCCAAGGTTTGCTGGCAAAGAAAAGAAAGAAGACTGGGAAATCCCTGTGTCCAGCCATCAGGACCATCCTCTGCAGGAGAGAGGTGTACCTAGTGCTTACATGGCAAGGCACTGCGTGTGCATGCAAAAGAAACATACCAGGATGTGGACCAGCCGCAGCTCTTCTGGGTTCTGACACTTCTCTCGGAGTCCCTCTTCCACACAGGGGTCTGAGGGTGCAGGCTCGAAGCCACAGCAGTAGCGATCCAGGCGGTCATGGACCTGCAGGGAAGGCTAGCATGGTACCGGTCTTCTCCAGACCCAGAATCAAGGCCATTTGGCCTGCTGGGCCCCACACCAGTCCAGGGCTGCCTGGGGACAGAATTCAGGGGCTGTCTGTACTAGTGAGCCCTGCACTAGCCTCCAGCTAGGAAGAGGAATCTGCCCTAATTCTTTTAAGCCTAGAGCTCATGTCAATATCCTGAAGATGAGTTTGGGGTCACAGGACCCCCTATCCGCTCCTCTCTGCTTCCTCTGCTTGTCACCACTACTCATCTCTTTATGTTGGTGTGTTAGGAAGGATGGCCAAGCCTAGTCCATTAAGTCTGCTAGAGCCAGGCTTCTGTCCTGAAACTCCAGGACCCAGCCCTGACCCCAGAGTGTCAGAATGAGTTGATGGGCAGCAGGTTGGTGTCAGAGTTAGCCAGTATATAAAGGACTGTCACTCAGATGACCAGCGGTCACTGCCACCTCTGCCTCCTTCCCTCCTCACTTCAGACTGTATCATCCCAAGCTCAGACACATCTGGAGTCACAGGAGAACACATACGGCTGGGATTTGAAGTTGACATTGTTGAGGCATAGGTTGGGTCCCCCATTTGTGGACAAGGAGGGCTGCATGTGGGGGGGGAGTAGGATGGTGGTACCCACAAAAGTTGAACCAGGTCTCTAGCCTGGCTGACTGGCAGCAACAACAGATGGTAGCTGTGGACCTGCGGCCACCACCTGTGCCTTTGCTGCCTCCACAGTCACAGGGTGATGGTCCTGGATCCTCTGGTACCTTCTCTTCCTTCACCTTAACAAGACTAAGACCAAAACAATCAACCCACAGTGCGCAATGACCTCTGTGAGTGGCTCACACTTGCCATTCTTCAAGGAGGACAGTATCCCAGAGAGGGTGTGGGCCGTTGGGCATGCGTGAGCCCATGCCCGATCAGAAGCACCCAGACTTCCTGTGAACTGTGTCTGCTGGCCTCACCATTGAGGTCCCCTGGACTGTCAGTCACAGTGCAGATGGACCCCGGCTCCCTGCTCTCCTTTCCCTCCACCCTGGTTCCCTGGGGCCTCATTCTTTGTTCTCTGACATTCTTTCCTTCCTTGCTGAAGTCAAGCCTTTGTGCTTCAGAATCTCTCAGTGCTGTGCTCTCAGGGCTGTGCTCCCTGAGCTTCTGACTTGCGGGGCTGTGCTCCCTGAGCTTCTGACTCTCAGGGCAGTGCTCCCTGAGCTTCTGACTCTCAGGGCAGTGCTCCCTGAGCTTCTGACTCTCAGGGCAGTGCTCCCTGACCTTCTGACTCTCAGGACTGTGCTCCCTGACCTTCTGACTTGCGGGGCTGTGCTCCCTGACCTTCTGACTCTCAGGGCAGTGCTCCCTGACCTTCTGACTCTCAGGACTGTGCTCCCTGACCTTCTGACTCTCAGGGCAGTGCTCCCTGACCTTCTGACTCTCAGGGCAGTGCTCCCTGAGCTTCTGACTCTCAGGGCAATGCTCCCTGACCTTCTGACTCTCAGGACTGTGCTCCCTGACCTTCTGACTCTCAGGACTGTGCTCCCTGACCTTCTGACTCTCAGGACTGTGCTCCCTGACCTTCTGACTCTCAGGACTGTGCTCCCTGACCTTCTGACTCTCAGGGCAATGCTCCCTGACCTTCTGACTCTCAGGGCTGTGCTCCCTGAGCTTCTGACTCTCAGGGCTGTGCTCCCTGACCTTCTGACTCTCAGGGCTGTGCTCCCTGACCTTCTGACTCTCAGGGCAATGCTCCCTGACCTTCTGACTCTCAGGGCTGTGCTCCCTGAGCTTCTGACTCTCAGGGCTGTGCTCCCTGAGCTTCTGACTCTCAGGGCTGTGCTCCCCGGGCTTCTGACTCGCGGGGCTGTGCTCCCTGAGCTTCTGACTCTCAGGGCTGTGCTCCCTGACCTTCTGACTCCCAGGGCAGTGCTCCCTGGGCTTCTGACTCTCAGGGCTGTGCTCCCCGGGATGTGCTCCCTGAGCTTCTGACTCACGGGGCTGTGCTCCCTGACCTTCTGACTCGCAGGGCTGTGCTCCCTGACCTTCTGACTCTCAGGGCTGTGCTCCCTGACCTTCTGACTCTCAGGGCTGTGCTCCCTGAGCTTCTGACTCGCAGGGCTGTGCTCCCTGACCTCCTGACTCTCAGGGCTGTGCTCCCTGACCTTCTGACTCCCAGGGCAGTGCTCCCTGGGCTTCTGACTCTCAGGGCTGTGCTCCCTGAGCTTCTGACTCACGGGGCTGTGCTCCCTGACCTTCTGACTCGCAGGGCTGTGCTCCCTGAGCTCTCTCCCTCCCAGGTGTGTAGTTGCTAAGGATTTAGCAGATGCTCTTGGCGCCCAACCCACGAACCCAGGTTCACCTGTAAAGGTCTCATCATCCCATTCCCGAGTTCAGAGGGGCCTTCTGGTCCCTGAATAGGCTTTGCCTACCCACGTGACAGACTGGAAGTAATATAAAATTAACGCTCCTTCCACCCAGAGGCAACCTCCAACCAGTGAGCTATCAGAGCTGATGTGCAGACTCCATCCTCAGAGGGCTGATGTGCTTCGCAGGTCTCTGTGGAGCTGCACAGACCCTCGTCAGGGTCGGGTCTCACTTGCCCATGGCGCAGCCTTCTCATGACCACTCTGTGGGCTTTTCTTCCTGCTCTGCCTCTCCTCCCCATTATGCAGCAGACTTCCTGGGACCACTTCCCAGATGAACTGCTCCTACCCACATCCTAGTACCAAGCTCTGTTTCAAGAGAAACCCCAGCAGGGGAGAGGACCCACACCATCGCTGTTGCTTCCAGGTGCACAGGCTCTTCGGATCCAGGCTTGTCAGAACCTCTGACTGTAGGGAGCCGCTATTCAAAGATGGCGCTGGCTTCCTGGTAGCCTAGCTGTAAACAACTCCATATTTGGCTATGATGCACGAGTATGGTAATTGGCCTTATGTCCTCAGCCTATCCTGTGGCTCCCCGTGTTCGCATTCTGGCGGGACCCAATCACAGTACGGCACGTTTGCCTGATTCCCTATATAAGCAGCTGCAGTTTAGTCCTGGGGCCCCTCACCTCCCGCTCTCCCTTAACCAAGAGGCGCTCCAATAAAGTGAGATGTGAGAAGAATCCTCGCGTGGTGGTCGTTCTTCCTCGCTGGCCGAGGAGCTCACCGCAACTGGTGCCGAAACCCGGGAAGGAAACTTCGGACACCAGGTGAGGGGTCGAAGAGGATTCAGAACTCAACACACGGAGCGGTGACGTCGGTAAGTTCTCCAGGAACGGTGACGACGTCGGTAAGTTCTCCAGGTATGCTGAATACTGGGATTAATCCGCAGCCCTTCGCTCAGACATGGTAAACGGGTATCGGTAATGCGGGCGTTACCGCTACATCTGACCTCCATGCATCTCACCCCAGAACAAACAAATAAATGTAATTTTAAAATTTTAAAAATGGGGTGACACCACCCTATGTGGCCACATGGAGAACCACGTAGGCAGAGGAAAGATTTAAAGCAGGGCATATGCTTTGGGCACATGGTTGTAAGAGTTCTGTTGTCTACACTCCTGGGAGGGACTGACCAGAAGTTCCCCTCAGGAGGCACTTGTCTTCCCCAGCTCCCCCAGTGCATAGAGTCCAACGTGGAGTAAGCATTTGGTGACGTGACTCCATGCAGGCCTAGTATTTGGACAGCAATGGTGTTATGTGCTGATTAGTTTTCTGCCAACCTGACACAAGCTAGGGTCATTTTGGAAGAGGGAACCTCAATTGAGAAAATGTCTCTATCAGACTGGCCTGCAGGCAATTCTATGAGGACATTTTCTCAACTGATGATTGATATGGGAGGGCCAAGCCCACTGTGGGTGGTGTCACCCCTACACAGGTGGTCCTGAGTGTTATAATAAACCAAGGTGAACAAGCCAGCCAGCATCACTCATTCATGGCTGCTGCTTCAGTTCCAGCCTCCAGGTTCCTGCTTTCAATTCCTGCCCTGACTTCCTTTCATGATGGACTGTAAGCTGTAAAATCAAATAAACCCTTTCCTCCTATCAAAGACTACTGGGATCCAGCCCCTACGTATTTCTACAGCCCGCAGCATCCTCCCAAGCGGCTTTTGGTCGTGGTGCTTATCACGGCAATAGAAAGCAAATTAGGAACCCTGCCTGCTTGCCTTGCCTTTGGCTGGAGACTGGAACATGGACATAGTAACTGCTCTGGCCTGTGCTCTGCCCTGGATGCACAGCCAGAACAGCACAGGACTGCTGTTCCTGCCAAGCTCCCCACCCCCACCCACATCTCCAGGAGCCAGCACAAGACCCTGCCCCTGCACCACACCCCCATCTCCAGGCTGCTCTGTTCAGATTTCCAGTCATGCATCATTTATTTGCAGACATGGGCCGTGCTGGCCTCCTGAGATCTACGCCCACCTGGCCTCCTGGCAGGAAGAGTGTGCTCACCAAGGTGCTAGGTTGATTATTTTGCCACGCTGTCTGTTTTGTTTTCCCATGGCTGAACGTGACCAAGCT
This sequence comes from Peromyscus leucopus, assembly GCF_004664715.2. Lineage (NCBI taxonomy): Eukaryota > Metazoa > Chordata > Mammalia > Rodentia > Cricetidae > Peromyscus > Peromyscus leucopus. The sequence continues at coordinate 110,616,771 of NC_051069.1, read as the reverse complement.
CAGGCTGCAGCCCACATTCCTTCGGGACTTTGCCCTTCCTCCACTCTTTGCAAAAATGAGCAGTTACCCAGAGAAATGATGATTCTGTGCACTCCCAGTGCACTGAGCCAGCCCAGCAGTGCCGCAAGTGTAACCCAATCTGGGGCTCTCAGTTAGTGAAGGCTTGCAAAGCTCAGGCTGTGGAGGCGCCACCCTGAGGGCTTTACCAGCACAGTGCCCCGGGTCTTTCCAGGGCGTCGAGAGGGACCAATTGTGAAGAGGACAGTGAGCCACGGGAGAAGACCGACCAGTGCTCTGAGGGCCACATAGCTAGGAGTGGTGACCCAGACTTGAAGCCAGGAATCTGACTCTGACCACGAAGACAGAGGGTGTGGCAGGCATACCTTCTCTGGCACTCAGCTGTGAATTCTTGGACAGGAAAATAAACGACCAAAATAAAATAAATAATTAAAATAACCAGTCTGACCCCAGAACCCAGAATGCATTCAACACAAGTTAAAACATAGTAAGGTCCTCTGAGTGCAAGAATAAATGAACCATGAAGAACACACAAGGTCCCTGGGGAGGCCGGTAGTCACTGGAACCTGCCCTCCATACCCACCACCTAGTTTCAGGGGATGCCTGGCTCTGTCACCTTCCAAACAGAATATCTGGCTGGGACAAGACCCTGCAGTTGGTCAAGGAAGGCTACAGGCCCTCCTGATAGGGATGGAAGGCCAGGCAGGGCCAGCACAGGACTCTGAGTAGGTGCACCAGGTTCCTGGGCCAAGCCAGGCAGATTCCAGAAAAGATGCCTGATATTCTTGTGGCCCTCACCCTTCAGCTGGGACCCTCCTCACTTCCTTTCCACTTGACAGTCTAAGTATCCAGAGCCTCTCCTGGGGTGGGGGTCATTCTTTCCTTCATAGAAACACTATCTTTCCCAGAGAGCCAATTCCTCATGTCTCAGGGCCATACACACGCATGCACATATACATATGCACACACATGCACATGTGGATACACAAACACATACACAAAATTAAAAATAGATAAGCCAACAAATAAACTAGGCATGATGGCATGTGCTTCTAGATATAGCCCCGGGGAAGTGGAGACAGATGGATCCCCAGGTTCAGCTGCCTGCCAGGCTAGCCTAGTGGCTAGCTCCAGACCAATTTTTGAAAAAAATAAAAAAGAAAGAATAAGAAAAAAGGTCAACAGGGACCTGAGGAATGCAACTGAAAAGTCGACAACCTCTGGCCTCAACACACACACACACACACACACACACACACACACACACACACACACACACGAGAAGGTGGAGAATAAAATGGAGTTAGTAGAGGGAGTCACAAGATGACCATACAGAAGTCACAGCCACGCCACAGTCCATGAGCAGCCGCCCTGGACATATGCTGGAAGGAAAGATCCTGTCCTTGGTGGTCCCAAGGATTATGGGAAACTGACGACACCATGGAGAAAGACACTGTCCGAGGCTGACTGCTGTGATGGAACACAGGACCAAAAGCAAGCTGGGGAGGGAAGGGTGCGTCTGGCTCACACTTCCGGGTCACAGTCCACCACTGAGGGAAGTCAGGACAGGGGCCTGAGGAGCTGACGTAGAGGACGTGGAGGGGTGCTGCTTACTGGCTTGCTCAGTCTGCTTTCTTACAGAACCCAGGACCACCAGCCCAGAATGGTCCGGGCCCTTCCCCACCAATCACTAATCAAGAAAATATCCTACAACTGGATCTTAGGAGGTATTTTCTCATTAGTTTCCCTCTTTCAGATGGTTCTAGCTTGTGTTAAGTTGACATAAAAATAGCTAGGACAGACCCACTGGGAACAAGTGCAAGACCCTCCCAGAGACACAGGCAGATGTCTGGGAACACTAGAGAACACGAGGGCCCGTTCCGGCATGAAACATGTTTGTTTTTGAGTCAGGGTCTCTCTTTTGAGCAAGGTAGCCCTGGCTGTCTTGGAACTCACTCTGTAGACCAAGATGGCCTCAAACTCACAGAGATCCGCTGCCCCTGCCTCCTTTATACTGGGATTAAGGTTGTGTATCACCATGCCCAGTGAATGATAAATTTTATGGCGAAACTTGGCTGTCAGTCCACAAAAAATAAATTAATTTCAATAAAGTATCAGAAGGATTTGGGAATGGAAGCAACATGCTGACTGTAAAAATCACACCAAAACATTATTCCAGCAAATCCTGAAATGAGCAGTGAGAAAGATAAGACCACCCCTCCATAATTAGAACACAGTAGTGCTGGCATCTGGGGCAGAACAGCATAGAAATAGCCACACATACATAAAGAAGTTGGCTATCTGGGGAAGGTCGCATTTCAAAGGGAGGAATGAGTCTCCAACAAATGGCACCAGGACATGTAAGCTTTAAATATTTCCAGATGGACCCAAGATGGATTTAAAAAAAAAAAAAAGAAGAGAACTTTTAAAGTAACTCTGAGCGAGGGTGGCTTTTTGAAAACTCACAGATTCACAGTCAGAATGCAAAGCTTGATCATTTTCACAGAGCAAAGTGAGGTTTCTACACAACAAAGAGTCTTCACAAAGTTACTGATAGTTACAACCACAGGGAATAGTATACTGTACTGAAAACAGAAGGATAATTTCCTCAGTCCAAAGAAAAACTTTAGAAGTACTTAAAAAAACAGCCAACACAGTGGGACCAAGTCCTGTGTTCATTGCATGAGATGGCTGTTTGAAACCTGGAGCTTATGCAGGGACACTTGGCTCAGTCTGGGAGGAAGGGACTGGACCTGCCTGGACTGAGTCTACCAGGTTGATCGTAGTCCTCGGGGGGAGGATTTGCCCTGGAGGAGGTGGGAATGGGGGGTGGGCTGGGGGTAAGGGGAGGGGTGGGAGGGGGAGAATAGGGGAACCCGTGGCTGATATGTAGAACTGAATGGTAATGTAAAATAAATAAAATTAAAAAAAAAAAACAGCCAACAACCCAGCTGTGATGGTTAACCTTTATTAACAGCATTTAGAATTACCATGGAGACAAATCTCAGGGGTCATGTCTGTGAGGAATCATCTAGATTAACTGGGGTAGGAAGATCTATTCCGAATGTGGTTGGCACCACATTGGCTGGAGAAAGTGGGCTGAGTACCAGCGTCCAGCTCTCTTTGCTTCCTGACTGGGGGGTCATGTGACCTGCCACCATATGCTCAGGCCATGTGACCCATGGCCTAATGCTCCTGTCTCCCCTGCCAGAGCCCGAATAAACCTTCTCTCCCTTAAGTGGCTCTTGTGAGACAAATAACGAATACCAAGAATGAAATGGGACAAAGAACACAGACTTTCTTTTTTCATTTTCTGTTTAAAAGGCTTTTAAATAAAGGCAGGACTCCAGTGAGGTAAGAAAAAAATTGAGACTCATTGTTGGGGTGAAAGACCCTAACCCTTCAGGCTTACACCCCCCAAGCCCCAGGAGAATGAGGAACTAAAAAGCTGGTTCCAAGGGCAACCTGACTCAGCCATTATTCAACTACCCCCTGCCACAATGTAACAATATAAAGAGATTTCTATTAAGAGATGCGCTCAACTGTGACCGTGATAGTTGCAAGTGTTCCAGGAAGGACCACTGTGACCTTTGTGTAACCTTCACTCCCACCCTGATAGCCCCCTTGAGGTTTCGGGAAGAATGTGCATGCAGTGACCACTCTGTGATCACTCAGTGATCAGACCATGATCTTATGAGATTAGCCTCTAGACATAAATCAATCGAAACGAAATTGTAGTCTTGTGGCTTTTGTGGGTTTTCCTTTAAAGGTGCCTGTGTGGCTGCAGTGCGGTGCGACTCTTGCCCTCAGGACAGGGGAGCCCGACTGTACAGCTGCTCCTTCAATAAACCTCATGCTGTTTGCATCAACTGGACCGGGGTCTGGGTTCTGGGGGCGCCCCCCTGAGAAGGTAGTACCCTAGATTTTGGGGTCTATCAAGGGATGCAAGGGAGTCCCTCACAGTTCCACACCTCACTCCTTTTCTTAATTTCAGGACACCAGGGGCTCAGCAGAACGTAGATATTATTCCATAGTTTCTTGGGGTTCTTCCTGTGTTGACTGGGGTGTGTCTGCTCAGCCCCCCCAACTAAAATCGACAAGATTACATGTCACTGTAGTTCAGAGTTTTTGCTGAGGTGGGCTCCAACCCTGCAGTCGCTGCACCATGGTCCTTAGGGGTGCAGCATCCTCCCAAACCCGCCCATCCCACAGCGGTTCACAGATCACTGTTCACTTCCTTGAGGCCGGGGGAGACTCACTAACACTTCACCAGGCTTGAAGGGCTCCCTGATGAGGTCACTCGGAGTTATCTCCTTTTTGTGTCTGAGGAGGGGAGGTACATGACCCCCACTCCCACCCGTGTGTGTGTGTGTGTGTGTGTGTGTGTGTGTGTGCGCACGTGCCTGTGTGTGGCCCTGAGACCGTGCTCTAGCCCGATGAGGAAGTGACTGAGGCCAAATGCCAAGACAAAGAGCTGGAGAGGGAGAAGGCAGAGGCCACCCTCGGCACTGAAGGCCTTGTTTGTCTGGCAGGGAGGAATGGCTCCGACTGCGACAGAAGACAGACGTCCTCTGGCCCCTGCATGGCTGAGCCCGTCCTCTAGGCTGCAGCTGCTGGACAGCTTTGCTGTGGAGGGCGGCTCCATCACTGCAGGCAGAATGCTCCTCCTGGAGCATCCCCCAGCTGCAGCCTGACAGGGATCTGGCTATAAGCACCTCGTCTCCTCGCTCCCTCCAGGCCAGCTCTGAGTCGGTCACCTCCCACCAACCGCTCAAGTCTCACTGTGGAGTTGGGTCACACACACCCTTGGATGGCTGCCTTCTCTCCTGTGGGTCGGTCAGTCCTGTTGGGATCATGGTGTCGGCTCTGCTGCTGAGAACTGAGACAAAGGCATCTCTCAGGTTTCAGTTGGACAGGTTGTAACAGAGGCAAGAGACACAATAGGAGCCGTTGTGTTGTCCCCAAAAAGAGACAGGGCCCAGACCAGGATCCTGGCAGCCGAGGCCTTCTGGGTCCTCGCTTAGGGGGCCATGAGCCTCCTTCAAATGCCAACACCACCGACTTAACTTAGCTCACCTGACTTCTCCACAGGTCACCCAAGTCAGACAGTGACATGCGCCTGAGAGGCGGACTGGAGTGTGGCGCTGTCTTCCAGCTGTGACGTGGTCATTGCCACTGGAAGTAAGAGTAGCTGAGATTACCCACAGGGGTCTTCACGAGGGGGTCTCTATCTGTCCCCGTGGAGGGTCAGGGACAATGTCTCACAACACTTAGGATCTATAAGCAGTTCACAGTTGTCGGGGTGGGGTTCCTCAGTGGCACAATTGTCCAAGCTCTGGTGACCCCACCCATGTTCCTGTGAGCAACCTCAGGAAACTCAGGTTTGGGGGACTTCAATGGAATCTCTCTCTCTCTCTCTGAATAGAGATAGACTCCCCAGGAAACACACGGGAGAAAAGGCCCCTGCACAGGGAAACATGGTGGTTCCAGACCCAGCGCGTTCTTCCCGGCCTCTGAGTTTGCTGACAGGGTGTGAGGGAGGCTGGCAGCAGACCAGCCTCAGTGAGCTGCCTCTGGGGTTTGTGGCCAGCCGTGGGTCACCCCGTGCAGACTCGCACCTTCTGCAGCCTCGCTGAGGTTTCTAGGAAGGTGTTGCCAGCCAGATGCTTGCTTTTCTTGACTGCTGCCCAGCACGCTGGGAAAGGTGGCATGGTCCCAGCCCAGTGGTGTCTGACCACACAGCTGACCTATGTGCGCCTCGGCTGCAGAGATTTCTGTCCAAGCTACAGCCCTGGAGATGAACAGAGGGGCTCTGTGCAGAGCAGAAAGCCATCCTGAGCACATGGCTGGAGTGTGGCTTTGCAAGCAGCTACTCCCTGGGTCTCAGGGCTCCAGGGCCCCCCTGCAAATGTCCCCTTCTGCTCCCACTACTGGCCAGCTCAATAGTGACTCTGTGAGAAGCGGGGAAGCTCTGGGCCAGGCCAGCCAGGCTGCCTCTCAGTCCCCTGGCTGTGACCTTAGACAAGGAAATTAATCTCTCTGGACCTCAATGGTTCCATTTTATTTTTCACTAATAATCTCTCTCTCTCTCTCTCTCTCTCTCTCTCTCTCTCTCTCTCCTCCCTCCCTCCCTCCCTCCTTCTCTCTCTCTCTCTCTGTACACGCACATGTTCATGCACTTGTACATACCTATACATGTGCATATAGGAGCCAGAGGTCAGATGCGTTCCCCATGCACCTTTCCCCGCCCAACAGTCTGTCTCCTCCTCCCCAGCACCAGGACTCCAGCACGCACTCCACACTTGGGTGTTCACTGGGAGCAGGATTGAACCCTCACTCCACACTTGGTGCTCACTGGGAGCCAGGGATTGAACCCTCACTCCACACTTGGGTGCTCACTGGGAGCAGGGATTGAACCCTCACTCCACACTTGAGTGCTCACTGGAGCCAGGATGACCCTCACTCCACACTTGGGTGCTCACTGGGAGCAGGGATTGAACCCTCACTCCACACTTGGGTGTTCACTGGGAGCCAGGGATTGAACCCTCACTCCACACTTGGGTGCTCACTGGGAGCAGGGATTGAACCCGGGTCCCATGCTCACACAGCAAGCACCCTACCCACTGAACTGTCTCCCCAGTCAGCTCAAGTTGAGAACATAAATAAACATGGCGTCTCACCAGTAAGGTTGCCATGGGGATGGTCTGGGTCTGTTCCTGACTAGCATTTACCAAGTATATACCCCCACCAGGTACTTGTGTTAAGTATATCCATAAACAACCTAGCAAACAGAAGCCCCTGGGGCTGGTATAACAGACATTAGGACAAGAATCCAACCGGAGGTAGTTTGTGATCTGACCCCAGGACACTTCAGCCCCTCTAGCTGTGCAGAACACGCACACGGGGCGTGGCTTGAACTCCTTTCCCATTGCTGTGGTAGAATACCCCGACAAGCACAGCTTAAGGGCAAAGGGTTTATTCTGACTCATGATTCAGGGGGTACAGTCCATTATAATGGGGAAGTCACATTTTAATTGTGGGCAGGAGATTCTAGGATGTATAAAATAGAGAAAGTGAGCCAGCCAATCACCACAAAGCATCCATTGTTCTCTGCTTCTTGGTTGTGAGTGTGAATGACCAGCTGTTTCAGGCTCCCTATATCCATAGCCAGCATCACATGGACAAGCCTGGAGCAGCCACACTCATGCACAATGGGCCAATTAAACAGCTGGTACTCACAGCCCCCAGCTGGACCTTAACCTTGCTCTTCAACTCTACCTAGATCCCACCTCACCCCTCCACTCAACAACTTTAGGCTTTTCTCTTTCAGACAGAGAAGCAAGAGCCTCAGTTGGCCACAGTGAATGCTCAGTGCCCAGATGGACGGGCACCTCCCTTTATGGCTCTCCTTCTGTTCTTTCTGCCTCAGCTCCTCTCTCCCTCTCCTTCCCTCCCTCTCCCTCTCCCCTCTCTCCCTCTCTCTCTCCCTTATTTCAACAATCTTGACTCCATGTTGGTTCAAAGATATAAAATTATAAAGTGTTGAGACTAGAGAGATGGTTCAGTGGTTAAGACCACTTGTTCTTGCCAAGCACCTGGGTTTGATTCCCAGCATCCTACATGGCAGCTCACAATCATCTGTGACTACAGTTCCAAGGGACACAATGCCCTCCTCTGGCTTCAGTGGCCATCAGGCATACATGTGGTAAACATACATTCACACAGGCAAAACACTCATTCACATTAAAATAAAATAAATACATCAAAAAATTATAAATGGTGAACTGGTATTTTAACAGTAAGATGGGGGGGGGGGGTGGTCCTGATTTTGTAACTTGAGATTGCAACAGAATTTCCAGTAATTTCTGACATGGTCCTAAGCATACTTCTGCCATTTCTGTAGAGGGTGTGTGTGTGTGTGTGTGTGTGTGTGTGTGTGTGTGTGTGTTCTCATGTGTCATGAAGGTGTATGTGCATATGTGAATGCATGCATTTGTGGAGGCCAGGGGTCATCTTTGAATGTCTTCCTCAGTTACTTTTTGAGACAGAGACTCCCACTGAACCTGGAGCTCACTGATTGGCCTGGCTGCCTGGCCCCGCCTTCCTGGTCTGGGACTACAGATTTATGATTATAAAATCAAAATACAATCAACTATAAAGAGTGAAGTGTTGAAGATGCCCTACATCCTATAGTGCCAAGTGCTAAGTCTTCATTTAAAAATAAATAAGGACATACTCCAAAGCTACACAGAGAAACCCTGTCTCAAAAAAACCAAAATAAAATAAAATAAAAGTAAATAAGCATATGCCTCTCATTAATATACAAATTTGCTTTCATCTTTAACAAATGGCAAGGTTTTGTGTATATCTGAGAATTGTTTTAAAATAAATTTCTTCATCATTATTATCAGCAAATATTTCATTTATATGCCTATTTTACATTCCTATATATCCAAGGTCACATAAAAATTTCTTAGGTAAAACAGGGTCACAAATGGAATTTTTTGTTGGTAGTGGTCGGGTTTTTGTTGTTCTGTTTTGTTTTGTTTTTTTAATGTGTTTGGGTGTTTTGCATACATGTATGTCTGGGTACCATGGGCATGTCTGGTGCCTGACGAGGCTGGACGGAGGCATCAGATCCCTGGGATTGGAGTTGCAGATGGCTGTGAGCCACCATGTGGGTCCTGGGAACCAACCCTTGGTCCTGTGCAAGAGCAGCCAGTGTTCTTAACCACTGAGCTATCTAGCCAGTCCCTGAGTGGAAAATGTTTAAGAAGCCCTGCTCTAGGGTACCACGGGATAAACGGGCAGAGAAGTTACACAACTGTTGCCAGCATGGTGAGGAGCGGGCAAAGCTGGCCTTCGCCTGGAACTCCCTGACTCCGCCCCACTGCCCAGCCACACCTACCTGCAGCAGGAAGTCAAAGAGGGCCAAACGCGCCCACTCGGCACGGCGGATGCCCAGGCACGGCATCTGGCCTGGCCAGCGGCAGCCTCGTGCCAGCAGGGCCTGGTATTGCAACCAGCCCAAGGCCAGAGAGTTCTGGTCCTCATCTGGGTCTCCCAGGTGCTGCACGTCGGGTGCCCACCAGATGATGGGCCTCAGACTACCGTCTGTGTAGCGGTAGGGCAGAAGAGGACTGTGGAAGCTCCGGGCCACAGCAGGCAGGCTCCGCTGGAGTCCCAGCACACGGTCCACATGAAAGGACAGGACTTCATGCAGGTCACTGGGCCTCTTCACCAGCCCACAGAGGCCCTGGGAGCAGAGCTGGCTGAGCCTGAGAGGAGACATGTCCTGGAGGGCACCGTCAGCAGATAGTCCGACCTGCAGCACCTGCCCATGGGCCGGGACCCTGGCTTTGCCCACCACCTCCCCATGGGCCAGTAGCCAGAGAGTCTGCACATCGTGTTCTGTGAACCAGGGTGGAACCTGCCCCCCAGCCGCAGCACTGGCCAGTAACCCAGGGGTCTCAGTACGGCACCACGGGACCTTCTCAGCTCTCCAGCAGAGCCAGACCACCAGGGAGTCCCAGAACCTGAGGCAGCACCCCCAGCCTTCCCACCAGTCAAGACTCTGACCCTGGCTCCCGGCAGGGAATCCTCCCCTTCTGATGGTTGGGGCCTAAAGCTCACTGCAGCAGTCCCTCTCCATGCCTGGCTGCTCCCTGTGAGTGGGCTAACCAGGGTGTCCTTCTTCCTCTGTGTCTCTTGGACAGGACCATCTTGCCCAGGCTGTTCGAGGGCTGTGCCTCCTGCATCTCTGACCTCATTCTCCATCAGAAGCACAGGATGGTGGGCACTGAGTGCCGGACCTCCTGTCACAGCAACGCCTCTCCTGACCCTCAGTGGGTGTCCGCTTCTGTCTGGTCGCCTTCTGTGGCTTTGCTTCTCAGCACAGACCAGGATGGAATTTCTGGGCAAAGCCTGGCCTTTCTGGAAGCCCAGGTTTTTTGCCCGCTGCCTCTGGCTAGGGTTCAAAGTCTGCCAAATGTTGGGGTCAGGCATGCCCATTTCCCCCTGGGGCTCCATGGGACCAAGTCCTGGAGTGGAAGCTGGATGCTCTGGAGGAAAGTGAGTGACAGCCACGGCAGACAGAATCATCAAGAGGCAGGACGCCATCACTGACCGCTTCCTTCCACGAAGCCTTCTCCAGAGCCAAGACGCCTGAGGACAGGGTAAAAAGATGGTGTGAGATCTGGGAAAGCCGTCAACTTGAAACCACAGAGCAGTGAAGGCCATGAACATAAGGGGCAGAAGGCAACAGCAGGACACCTAGCTGCCCCTCAAGGGGACATGACAGCCAGCTGTATCCCAACTCCAGAGATGGCTTGCTTCTGAGCCAGCCTTCGCTGATCCTTACAGATATGCCTGGACTTCTCCGTATAAGCTACTGCACGACGCTGATCACCATGCCTCACAATAGACTCACCCACCATCTAGTGCTGACCCCGTTCCTTTCAATTCTGTGGTCTTTATTACCATTTCAAACACAAATACCAATAAAGCATCCATAGAAAATCCAAGTCATGCTAAGAAACTCAGAGCAAGGGGCTCAGGCATTGAGAGCACATGCTGTTCTTCCAGTGGACCCCAGTTCAGTTCCCAGCACCCACACTGGCAGCTCACAGCTGCTTATAACTCCACTAGCATGAGATCTGGTCCCCTCTTCCAGCCTCCATGAGGTACCCATACTCACACAGACACACACAAAAAACTAAATAAACTTTAGAAAAATAAAAAGTAAAGAAAATTGGAGGGAACAAAACCCACCTTCTCCATGCAGGAAGCCATGGCCCTAATCTGAGGGTACGCCACACAACGTTCTGCTGAACATCAGTGTGCACATCGCTGCAGAAACATCTGAGAATTTCTACAAATGACGCCAAGAGGAGTTTGGGGGCACTTCCCGCATCTCTCTATGGTATGGGGACTCCTTTAACCATCAGAACTAGAGAAATTGGGATTACATAATTCCTATTTTAAAGCTGAGAGCAGGAAGATCAGGGCCAGTAAGCATGGATGAAAATATTCAGATAACACAGAGGAGAAGAGTCCAGGGAACATTCGTTTGGATTTTCCTTCTATAATTGAAACAAAACAAAAGATTTGTTTTCAAGTTGAATTCGTAATGTGTGTTCTCAAAGGGCTAGATATCCCCAGGAAAAATGAACCCCTTCTAAGATGGGCTGAGAAGGGGGTTGTTTGGATCCTGGTGCCGGCCTTCCTTGGCTTCAGGAAGCCTGGGAGGAGTTGGTAGTTGTACCAAGGGAGGCTCAAATGGCCAAGAGCAGATGTCCCTGCTGGCCACACACGTGACACTTCGGGAAAAGACAAGTGTTTGTGAGAATGCAAGGAGAGTCAGCGGTGGAGCCTGAGCTGACCTTCCCTGCTCCTCTGCTGACAGTTCTCAACATCCCAGCACGCGCAGTCTGCCCGGAGAGGAAAGAGAGACATCCTGTCCTCCGCCTAGCTCAGCAGTGGCTCTCCTCTCAAGTCCCCACCCTCTACCCATCACTGGGATGCCTTTTAGTTCCTGGGAGAAGATGCCAGAAGAGAGCAAGATCCAGAGAACCCACAGCCCAGGCACCCTAGTGCGGGGTGTTTACCCACCAACCCCACAGTTCCCCAGAGTGTTCTTGAGTGACAGCATCAGGAAATATTAGAAGGATTTAGAATGTGGAGATAAACATAGAAAATACAGGATAGCCTCGAGAGGGCCTGGAACCTATTCCAATGAGCCCTGACTGTCTCTGGTATTTATAGAAACACCAAGGGGTGGAGCTGTGGTGGTAATCTAATTGTACTGAAATATTATTTTGATTGTATGTTAATAAATAAAGTTGTCCGGGGGTCAGAGCTATTAGAGCCATAGCAAGAGTGTGGCGGTGGTGGCACACGCCTTTAATCCCATAGATATCTGTGTGTTCAGGGTCAGAGCTATTAGAGCCATAGCAAGAGTGTGGCGGTGGTGGCACACGCCTTTAATCCCATAAGATCTCTGTGTGTTCAGGGATACAGTCAGCATTGGAGACATATGCCTTTAAGACCTAGGGGGCTGTACATTCAGACAGTGACGAGGCAGTCATGTGTTTGGGTTTACAACCAATGAGAAGGCAGAACGACATACTATAAAAAAAAAAGGAACCGACAGGAAGTAGGTCTTTTTTCGCGAAGCTGGGACAGCAGGAGGAAGGGTGAGATTTTAGCTCTGAGCTCTGACCTCTCGGCTTTCTCTTTTACATTGTTTCTGTGTTTCTTATTTAATAAGACGGTTGGTTACATCAATATCTGGCGCCCAACGTGGGGCAAGAGTTTCCACCTAAAGCCTGAGAAAAGATTCTAAAACGGAGCTTAAAACAGCTTCCTAATTGTCTCTCTCAAATGAGCAGCAGCTGCCGGTTTGAGTTACTGGCGGGTTCCTGGTGTGTGTGCTTGATCTGCAGTATGGCGGAATGAGGCCTCTGCAAGTGGCACATTAAGTTGCGTGGTGGATTTAGCCTTTGCTAGTACAAAACAAAAAAAGAGGTTTCTGGGCTACACGCTGCTTGGATAAAAGCACAGACCCACGATGGCTCCCAGAGCTGGCGGAAAACATACCACCGCCATGTTGGGAAGCTGAAGTGGGAGGAGCCAGCAGCCACAGCGCCGTTTCAGGCTTAGAAGGCTGCAGTTTAAAGCAATAGGCTCAAGGTAATATAAAAAATAAGCCACGTAAAGATGGCTACCACACAGAGAATCTGGATTATGTTCTCTTTGATATTCGTAACTGAAGAGAAACATTTGATTGCAAAAGCTGTTGAGTTATGCCAAAATGTATATTTTAAAGGTACCTTGACTTCAAAATTTGGATGTAAGGATATGTTGCTTTGGAAAGGAGGCTCTGTTTTTGTTTCTACAGAAAGCCAGAGGCTATGGATTTGTTCCAGATTAAGATACATCAGGTTTGACCAACCAAGACCACCTGAAAGGTCTCCGATGACACCATGGCCCAGATGATCCAACATCCAGAATCGTTTCAAGGCAACTGGCTCAGATGATACAGCCTCACGGACTACTCCATGATCCTAAAATTTTCTTTGTGTCCCCATAAGATACAGCGCCCTCCTCCAGCAGGAAGTAGTAAGAGAAGCTACGCCCAAATTCCCAAATATACCAAGCTGATTTTGGAGATGTGTAAAAGTTAAAACCTTCCTTTTAAAAAAAAGAAAGGGGAAGTGCTGTGGGACGGTCTGTATGTCAAATTGCTCTGATTGGTCAATAAATAAAACACTGGTTGGCCAGTGGCCAGGCAAGAAGTAGGTGGGACAAGGAGAGAGGAGAATGCTGGGAAGCGGAAGGCTGAGGAGAGAGACACTGCAGCCGCCGCCATGACCAGCAGCATATGAAGACGCCGGTAAGCCACCAGCCACGTGGCAAGGTATAGATTTATAGAAATGGACTAATTTAAGCAATAAGAACAGTTAGCAAGAAGCCTGCCACGGCCATACAGTTTGTAAGCAATATAAGTCTCTGTGTTTACTTGTTTGGGTCTGAGCGGCTGTGGAACTGGCGGGTGACAAAGATTTGTACTGACTGTGGGCAAGGCAGGAAAACTCTAGCTACATGGAGCCAAAGACCTCCCCCCAGCACAGCCAAGTGCAGACCATCCCAGACACCTGCACTCAGGCCCGTGGTCCAATCACCCTCTCTATGTGGACCTGCTGGGTAAAGCCACTAGGAACCTGAAAATGGGCTTCCACACCCTGGGCCCAGGGCTGATCTTCCAAAGCTATGAATGATGTGCAAGCCACACATCTCTGTCCCTGTGACTCAGAAGATGGAACGCAATTACTGCTCCCTCTGAGGGCCCACATGTGGACTAAATGAATCAAACTATGTAATTAGGCCTGCTGAACCCTTCCCATGAGTGTTGGGGGGGTCACCGCTGCAGCCTTCCCATGAGTGTTGGGGGGTCACCGCTGAACGCTTCCCATGAGCGTTGGGGGGTCACCGCTGAACCCTTCCCATGAGTGTTGGGGGGTCACCGCTGAACCCTTCCCATGAGTGTTGGGGGGTCACCGCTGGGGGTCACCGCTGGATCCTTCCCATGAGTGTTGGGGGGTCACCGCTGGACCCTTCCCATGAGTGTTGGGGGGTCACCGCTGGACCCTTCCCATGAGTGTTGGGGGGTCACTGTTGAACTCTTCCCATGAGTGTTGGGGGGTCACCGCTGAACCCTTCCCATGAGTGTTGGGGGGTCACCGCTGAACCCTTCCCATGAGTGTTGGGGGGTCACTGCTGCACCCCTCCCGTGAGTGCTGGGGTCACTGCTGTTCTCTCCTATTGTGGTTTGATAGGTACCTGTGTTTGAACACTTGGACCTAGCAATTGGCACTGCTTCAGAAAGTTGGGGGACCTTTAGGGACCTTGATGGAGGACAGGGTCACTGGGGTGGATGGGCCTTAAGGTTTGGTAGCTGACCCCCCCCCACTTCCTGTGCTCTCTCAACTTCTGACTGTGGGTGCAGTGTGAGCAGCGGCCCCAGGCCCCCGCTGCCGTAGTCTCTCCACCGTGATGGACTCCTCCTCAGACCCTGAGGTGACAAGCCCTTCCTCCTTCAAGTTGCTTCCTGCAAGGAGAAAGGTAACACATGCCCCCACTTTCCAGACGACCCCTTATTTTTCTGGGGTCTGAAACCAGTCCCTCGGGTCTGGGCACACTGTAAGATCAGGATACCCAAGGCCGAAGCATAGAAGGAATTTTTTTTAATGCTAAAACCTCAAGTGTGGGCTGGGAAGAGGCCGCCTGGTAGGGTCCAGCAGAGGTTCTGTCCAGACACGAGAGGGGGATGGGCTGGGGTGTTTGGGGAAGTGAGCGGAGAAGGCCATGGCCAATGGCTGGCAGGAGGATGAGTACTGGAGACCAAAACAGAGACACAATCCTTGGAGAAGGATGGAGGTATCTTAGTGGCTGGGTCTTTGGGTTTTTTTCTTAATTCTTATTATGTTTTATTTATTTTGTGTTATACGTGGGCACGAGTGTGTGTAAGTGTGTAAGTCCTGTGTGTATATACATATGTAAGCCCTGTGTGCGTATATGTGTGTTTGAGTCCTGTGACAGAGCATGTGTGTGTGCGTGTATATGTATGAGTCCAGTGACAGTGTCTGTGAAAGACCTGTGAGCATGAGTGTGTCCAGTGACAGCGTGTCTGTGAAAGACCTGTGAGCATGAGTGTGTCCAGTGACAGTGTGTGTATTTAGTAAAAGTCAGTTCTGGATCTGATTTGGGGGTCATTTCTAAAGCTGTGCTAAGCCTTGGTTCCTGACCACTGTCCCTTCTGACCCCTCCACCCTTTTCCACCGACCACTGACTCATCACTGCTCAGACTGGGGCTGGCAGAGAGTCCTGAATGTGGAGATCCTGTGCCATTTTCCTCAGGCTTAGTTAAATAACTGTCGTGACAAAACACTGGCTGGGGTGAGAGGAACACATGAGCTGGCTTCCAGAGTCAGATTAAAGCCACATGTCACCACCGTCACTTGTCACTGTGACTGTGGGACTCTGCTGTTTCCCAGAGTCAGACCCCAGCAGGGAACATGGTATGGGCCTGGGCCTGGGAAAGGCCCAGCCACAGAACCACCAGGCGCACAGGGACCCTCTCCTGTCCAGATCTGTGGGGCTCAGGAGGCTGAGCTGTCCCTTCCTGCGGGCCGAGTCCCAGGCTGTCTGTCTCCAAGGCCACCAGCTGGCCAGGCTCCAGTGCTCATCCCCTCGGGGGCTTGTGATTTTCTCTCCACATCAACAACTCCAAGGCAGGAAAGGGCTTTCACCCCTGTAATTTCTGGCTCAGCCAATTTAAAGGAAGTAAAGCTAAGGAATGAAGCTGAACATTCACTTGGTGTTCCCTGTGTGCCTTGGACTGTTTGAGGGACTTACGTTAACTCACTGATCCTTGTGCCAGAGTTATGAGCCAGAAACTAGTGCAGTTACTTATCCATTGCCCCATTTTACAGGGGAGGAGAGTGAGGCCCACACAGGCATCAAGGGCAGCACCAGGCACAAACCCAGGCTGCCTGGCAGAATTGCTGTTATATCCCAGCAAGCTCTTCCAGATTGAACTCGTGGAGATTATGTTGGGTTTCAGGAATGGACCAGCTCTGAATGGAGATTTAACTGTTTGGGACTGGCCAGCTCATCTGCAAAGGGAGACGTAAATGAGACCAGATGTGTATGGTAACCCCTGGGCACCAAGGCAAAATCACTGACGGAAAATAAAAATGTTTTGAGCTACACATTCATTCAAAACAAAAGCTGCTGTTTCTTGTCTGTGTTGTTCCTTAATTTCTATAAGCAGAAAACTAACAATATCAAATTAGAAATGCCAGGATCTGACTCCTTCCTTTCTGGGCATATTTGAGAAGCAACTTCAGAAGCAGTTTCTAATTATCTATAGTATTCAAAACAAACAAAGACAGAAGAACCAGGCAGGTTCTACACTTCCTGATTGTTCCAGAACCAGCTCAGCATTCAGGACTGGAGCCCAGAAAGTGAAAAACATCTGGCCAAGGTGGTGAGATGCCTGTGCCCGACAACAGCCTCTGACTGCCCACATGCCCTGCACCAGGCTCTCTCCATGCCCTACCATGCATACACTGGATAGTGACCTTGTTACCAGAAACATCCAGACCACAGGATCGAAGGACTGTATTCAAAATCAGCTGACTAGTATGTGGCTGGCAGGATTTAGTTGTTTCCCAAGATAATACACTTCTCCCCCACCACAGAATGATGGGGAGGCTTCAGGTCCTGAAAAGCAGGGGTGAGTTTATAGAGGGCCAAACATGGGAAAGCCACCTCTGTGGGTGTCTTCAAACAGCTGCCCTGTCCCTTCACACCGCCCCTTCCCTAGGCATCCCCAGGCTTCACACGCACACATCTGAGATTTCACCCAGCCCTACCCCAGGCCTCATGAAGTCCCAACTTCACACAGCTGCTTCCCTAACCTTCATGCAACCCTGTAACTTCACACACTTCCTGCTACTTCACAGCCCCTTCTCCAAGCGTCACACGGACACTTCCCATGACTTCTTCACATGGCCCTCTTCCCTAGCCTTTGTAGAACCGAATCAGCTACAGAGCACTGGAGATAGCTGACAGCACCATGGAACCAAGAGGCTCCTGGGTGAATCTGAAGAATCACCAACACTGACCTCAGCAGCCAAGAGAGTCACCTCAGAAATCAAGGAATGCACCCGTGTTCATCTCGCCCTGAATGTTCCCAATTGCCCAATCTGGTCTGATCTTGGAGGGGTTGGGCCTGGTTACCGTGTGAATGGAAGGCCTAAGTCACCCAGATGGAGTCCAGGGGCCTTTGAGTAAGCCAGTCATAGTCTAGTGAACTTTCATCCTCAAGCACTCAGAAATGAAAACCAGAGGAAATGGCCAGGAAACAAGGAGTGTGGGGGTGCTGGGCGTTGCTCTCAAGAGCAAGAGGGCTGGGAACTGTTGTGACCCCGTGTCCTTCTAACCCAGAGCCATCCAACCAGAACTGAAGCAAATCACACCTGCAATTTAGTGTTCTCATAACTGGGTGTGGTGGCTTACAGCTATGACCCCAGCACTGAGAGGCCGAGACAGGAGGATTGCTGTGTATTTGAGGCCAGCCTGGGCTACAGAATGAGACGGTCTCAAAAGTAACAAGCCCAGCAGCTTCTACCCAAGACAGCAGCAATATGTATCTTTTTCAAAAGCCTGGGGAAGTATGGCTCCCTGCTACCAGTGGTCTCCCAGAAGTTCCCAGTACAACAATGTTGTGTGCAGCATGAACTAACTAATGCATGCATTCTGCCTTTGATCAGCTAAGAACTGAGCTTCCGTGGCCATTGGGCCAGTGAGCAACTCTGTGGGTAAAGGCACCTGCCACCAAGCCTGAGGACCTGAGTTCAATTCTCAGGACCCACATGGTAGAAGAGAACCAACGCTCACAACTTGTTTTCTGACCTACACACACACACACACACACACACACACACACACAGTCACCCACAAAATAAATAAATGTATATTTTTATATTTTATGTGCATGAATGTTTTGTCTGCATCATGTATGTATGTGTACCGTGTGCATACCTAGTGCCTATGGAGGCCAGAAGAAGGCGTTGGATCTCCTGGGACTGGAGTTACAGATGTTTGTGAACTGCCAAGTGACTACTGAAAATTAAACACAGGTCCTCTGAAGAGCAGCCAGCACTCTTTATTTATTTGGTTTTTCGAGACAGGGTTTCTCTGTGTAGTTTTGGTGCCTGTGTTGGATCTTACTCTGTAGACCAGGCTAACCTTGAACTCACAGAGATCCTCCTGGCTCTGCCTCCCGAGTGCTGGGATTAAAGGCATGCGCCACCACTGTCCAGTGAGCCAGTACTCTTAACTACTGAGCCATCTCTCTAGTGCCTAACATTTCTTTTTTTGAAAGAACTGAACTTCCTGGGACCAAATGATTCTAGGGAACCTTGATCCCAGAACCATGCTCCAAGACAAACCTGACCATGAAATCTTTCTCTAGACTCCATGCTGTTTGACAGTTCCCTCTCTGGGCTGGGCCACCTGCCTCACCTAGCACACAGGCTCAAAGCAAGCTGCCAAATCCCAACTCTACCATGTCCTTGCTGTGTGACCTTGGGCCTCAAAAGTCTTCATCCATCCAATGAGATTATGGCAGTATGCTGTGGAATATTATTTTAACTAAGCAAAGATGTGTTACATTTGTTTACGCTGCATTTGTTTAACCATGTAAGGATGTGTGTTTATGTAAAGATGGTTGCATCCGTTTCACCTTGCCTGCCTAAGGCACCTGATTGGTCTAATAAAGCAGCTGAATGGCCAATAGTTGGGCAGGAGAAGGATAGGCAGGGCTGCAGGGCAGAGAGAGTAAACAGGAAGAGAGGAGGAGGAGGAGAGAATGAGGGACACTCCCGGGCAGAGGCTTCTCTGTGTCTGCCTGACTGGGGCTGCCTGGCTTCCTGCCCCAGCATGTCCCTCCCTCTCTCCTCCATCTCTCATTCTTCCTTGAGCCTAGGTTTTCCCTATTTATCTCTCTGCCTGTCAGCCCCACCTGTCCTCTCCCTGCCTGTCAGCCCCACCTGTCCTCTCTCTGCTTGGCCACTGCCTGTCCAGCTCTTTATTAGACCAGTCTGGTGCCTTAGACAGGCAGGTGAAACAGATGCAACCATCTTTTCATAATATAACAAATGCAGCAGAAATAAAAGTAACACATCTTTGTAGCAGGAATCTTAGAGAGTCTTATTAATAAAATGAAACCTGAGCCAGGTATTGGGGTGCACACTGGAAGATCAGAGAGACAGAACAAGCCACAGCCAACCTCACCTTGCTAGTTCCTCAGCTGGTCCTGTTTCCTCAGACTGGATGCCTCTCAGCTGCTCGAAAGCCTGAATGCTTAACCAGCCAAATGCTTCTAGTTTCTGGTCTTCACGCCTTATATATCTTTCCTTTCTACCATCACTCCCTGGGATTAAAGGCTTGCTTTCTGGGATTAAAGGCGTGAGTCACCATGCTTGGCTGTATCCTTGAACACATGGATTTCTGCCTCTGGAATGCTAGGATTAAAGGTGTGAGTGCAACCATTTTCTAGCCTCTGTATCTAGTGGCTGTTCTGTCTCTGACCCCAGATAAGTTTATTAGGGTGCACAATATTTTGGGGAACACAGCACTGTCCCCAGGGAAAAGAGCCATCAAAAATAAGAAAAACAAAAGGAAGCTAGAGGGTGGCTCAGTTGGTAAACTGCTTGCCTTGGAAGTATGAGGGATTGCAATGGTGCCAGCTGTAACGAGGCAGAGACAGGACAGTCACTGCAGCATCCTGGCCAGCTGGTCTAGCTGGACCAGTGCGCTGCAGGTTCACTGAGAAATCCTTTCTCAAAACATAAGGCAGTGATTGAAGGAGTCTGACCACGACTGTGACTTTGCAGCAACGTTTCTGGGAACACCTCCATGGCAGCAGCCCTGGGACCTTCACTGACGGAGTGTGAGCCCTCTGCCTGCTCACGAGAGGACGGTGTCTGCTGGATGCCAGGCTCTAGTCTTAGCCTGATTGTACAGCAGGGCTTGGGGACCCACTGGCCCTGGGAGCCCCCTCCTCACAGACTCAGCTGCAGCATCGTTTTCCCAGCTCACAAGAGCACCACTGTGGTGACACCACAAACTAGTTGGAATGTTGGAGAACCGTCATTTGTTAGAAATTTCCTCTGTCTGCAACACTTTTTGTTCTCAAATGCCAGGAATTGGGGCCGGGGTGGAGCAGAATGAAAATTGTGACTGAAAAAGTAATGGCATGTTGCTCTCTGGCTGCTGCTTCCAAATATTTCTACTTTCTGGCTGCTTAGAGGCCCAGACACAGCAACAAAGGGGGCCAGACTGTCTTCCAGTCACACATCTCTCCTCTTCTGAAGACACTCGTGATAAGAGGAGATAACCCACACTCCCTGGCTCTAAAGTCCACCCCAGCCTCCAGCAGCTCAAGGACTTCTACAGGACTGGACAAAGAAAAGTTTGTGACCAGACCTGTGGGTCCGTTCTGGCCTGCAGATGTGTTTTGTTTGGCCTGAAGTGTTTAAAATAAATCTGGGCTGATGTTGAAAATCCCATAAAAACATTCATATTTGCAGCTTCCCTGGACAAGGCGTAGGGTGGAGGTGGGATAGAGATAGACACCCAGAGCCTACATCCTCACAGCTAGAGTGAAACATGTCCCCCCTGACCATGACAGGGTGGCTAGCCCCAGTACTCATATAGCGCGCACGCGCACACGCACACGCACACGCACACACAAAAAAAAAAAAAAAAAAAAAAAAAAAAAAAAAAAAAAACACACACACACACACAACACACACACACACACACAACACACACACACAACCATTATCTCCCAACACTACCTTGTCTGGGACATCTCTCCTCTTTTTCTGGGCCCACTCCCTTGCTGATGCCAGCAGCCTGGTCCACCGGCCACGCAGTGCAGAGTTATCGGTGCAAGGCTGCCCCGTCCAGTACAAGACCACTGGCCTGAACCCCACATCTGAGTTCGGTGACACCAGTGGTTGTGTTCCTGGGAACACTGGCCACATTCGAAGAGCTCATTCGCCATTGTGAGCGGCAGCTACTGTGTTAGACCCAAAGAAGCCAGGATTGTCATAATCTCAGAGGGTCCTGCCAGGCCCCTCTGGGGACTGGAATATAAGAACTCAGGAGACTGAGGTCAGAGGGAGAGCCCAGGGCCAGCCTGGGTCTCAAAAGGAAAAACAAGAGAGACAGAGGTCGAGAGGAGAGAAGAGGAGAGGGGAAGGGAGGAGAGGAGGAGAGAGGGGAGAATTTTTGCACAGGCCTCTGCACTTGCGCCGCACTGTGCTGGAATCAAACACATTAGGCTGCTGCCTTTCAGAAATTCGCCATCTAACTAGGAAGAAAGCCACAGTTAAGAGAGCACAGGAAGCCTCAAGGCAGCCATTTGCTTCTTATTCAAGGCTGGGTCAGTGGCCATGGTCTCTACCTGCACCTGCCAGTACCAGAGATCCACAGGAGGCACGGACACCAGACATCATGGCATGACGCAACAGTGTCACCAAAGAGTTAGGAAAACTAACACAGCTGCAAACAGTTGTTTACTTGGTTGATCCTGGAGTTGAGCAAGAAGCTGGGCCAGGATAAAGGACAACACCTCAAAACACACCTCTAGGGGACGTGAAGAACCCGGATGAGCCCAGTCAGAACAATCAAAAGCAACATTTGCACAATCTGGTAGTCACCACCAGCAGAAAACCAAGGAGAGGATTAAATTAGAGAAATGTATCATTCAAGCTCATGGTTTATGTCTGACTATAAAGGAGGGAAATGCTTCTGGGACAAGGTCTGAGGTGTTGACACAGGAAACGGTGTATCTAATGGTGGGAGGAGTTGGCACTGGTGCCTGGGAACTCACCTTGGATCCCTGTAACTTGGCTGATACTCAGACTTGGTGAGCCTCTATCTATTGCTCTCTAAAATGGGCCCAATAGCCGGGTGGTGGTGGTGCACACCTTTAATCTCAGCACTCGGGAGGCAGAGGCAGGCAGATCTTTGTGAGTTCAAGCCAGCCTGGACTACAGAGCGAGATCCAGGAAAGCGCAAAGCTACACAGAGAAACCCTGTCTGAAAAAACCAAAAAAAAAATTAAAAATAAAATGGGCCCAATAAGATAATGAATAAGAAATCTTGAAATCTCAGCATTTTAGTAGAATTATAACATTACATTGTAGTGATGTAATACAATAAAGTCCTGCATGTCTGTCTGTCCTGCCACGACCAATGTGGTGCCCAGTGCCCAGTAGAAGCTTGTTGTGTTTGTTTGTGGTGTTTGTTTCTTTGTTTCACTGTTTGTTTGAGACAGGGTCTCACTATGTAACCCAGGCTGGCCTTGAACTTGGAACAATAATTCTGCCTTAACCTCTATGCTAATATTATGTCAACTTTACACAAGCTTAAGAAGTCATTTGGGAAGAGAGAACCTCAGTGGAGAAAATGCCCCCTGTGGTGGTCTGAGTAAAACGACTCCCATAGGTTCACAGATTTGAACGCTCACCAAGGAGTAGAACTCTTTGATAGGATTAGAAGGATTAGGAGGTGCGGCCTTGTTGGAGGAGGTGTCACTGGGGTGGGCCCAGTCTCTGTCTCTCTGCCCGAGGACCAGGATGTAGAACTCTCAGCTACTTCTCCAGCACCTGCTGCTGCCTCCTCGCCCCCCATGATGTCAATGGACTACCCTGAAACTGTGACCAGCCCAATTATGCTTATTTCGGATCGACATGCTTTAATCCCAGCACTCAGGAGGCAGAGGCAGGGATCTTGGAGTTCAAGGCCAGCCTGGACTACAGAGCAAGTTGCAGGAAGGCCCAAAGATACAAAGAGAAACCCTGTCTTGAAAAACAAAACAAAAAAGAGTTGCCATGGTCTTGGTGTCTCTTCACAGCAATAGGACGATGACCAAGATCACGCCCCGCCAGATTGGTCTGTGGGCAAGACTGGGGTGCTTTTCACAGTGATGATGGGGAGGGCCAAGCCCATTGTGGGTGCTCCCACCCCTGGGCCAGGGGTCCTAAGTGCTAAAAGAAAGCAAGCTGGGCAAGCCATGAGGTGCAAGCCAATAAACAGCATTCCCCATGGCCTCTGCTTCAGTTCCTGCCTCCAGGTTCTGCCCTGTTTAAGTTCCTGCCCTGACTTCCCTCAGCAGTGGACTGTGACATGGAACTGTAAGCTGAAATAAATCCTTTTCTCCTCAAGTTGTTCACAGTCATAGTGTCTCACCACAGTGATAGAAATCCTGACTGAGACAACCTCTCAAAAGCTGGGGTTTTTGACTGCCATCAGGACAGATGTATTTATTTATCATGTAATTTCTTATGACTTAGGAGTAGAGGCCATTATAAGGACCCTTTCAGGCAAAGTGGCTTTTGATTCTCCCAATGACTAGATCCCACTGACGTGTGTGGGAGCCCACAAAGGTTCCTAGTGAGCTTGCTTTACCCAGCAGAGCTGCGCTAGAGGATTGCTTGACCACGTGCGTGGTTATCAGGTGTTTGGAAGGGTCTGCACTTGGATGTGCAGTGTGCTTTGGTCTAGCAAGGGGAGGTCTTTTGCTATACCCCTTGGCATTCCTTTAAAAAGTCCTTTAGAAGAGACAGAAGAGGCCAGTGGATAAGGATCCAGGCCCTCCCGAGCTGTCTTGTGTTTCTCTCTGTTTCTCTCCCATCCTTTTATCTAAATATTTCTCACCTCTCCCTCCTCAAGAGAACCCTGGGGTAAAGGTGGGAGCGGGTCTCCCACACATATGTAACATAGAAACAGCCTCTAAAGCTTCCTAATACCAGAGATTATTTGGTCTACCTCATAAAGCCATGGGTGGGGACTTTTTAAACAGAGAAATTAAAGATGCAGGGTTACAAAGGTAACTGCTGACAATCAAATGGGCTGATTAAATTGTGATGATAAAAATAAACTTGTGTCCATTTTCCCTATGAACACACTAAGCACATCAAGCCAGTGGGCTTTCAAAGTTTGTAATGAGCAGACAGTACTTCACAGTATGTTCCCACTCTCCTGATTTGAGCAGACAGTACTTCACAGTATGTTCCCACTCTCCTGATTTGAGCAGACAGTACTTTACAGTATGTTTCCACTCTCCTGATTTGAGCAGACAGTACTTTACAGTATTTCTCCTGATTACAGACTATTCACAGTATGTTCCACTCTCTGTACGAGCAGACAGTACTTCACAGTATGTTCCCACTCTCCTGATTTGAGCAGACAGTACTTCACAGTATGTTCCCACTCTCCTGATAGAAAATGTTAGTGATTTCTCTTAGTGATCAAGCCATAGGTGGCCACATTCATTATCAAAGAAATGCTAGATTTAGCTAGAAGTCTGTAAAAAACAAAGTGGTTAACAGGTTTCAACCAAGCTTAGGACTCCTTGAATTCTATGCCTGGGCCCCAGGTCAAGAATCTTTGAACTAAGTTGTGGTGATATTGTGTCTCCCAATATATTGTGCACCCTAATAAACTTATGTAGGGTCAGAGAACAGAACAGCCACTAGACAGACTTAGAGGTCAGAAAATGGTGGCACTCACACCTTTAATCCTAGCATTCTGGAGGCAGAGATCCATCTTGATCACTTTGAGTTCAAAGCCACACTGGAAACAGCCAGGCATGGTGACACACACCTTTAATCCCAGGAAGTGATGGCAGGAAGCAGAAAGGTATATAAGGCATGAAAACCAGAAACTAGAGTGCTGTGGGACGGTCTGTATGTCAAATTGCTCTGATTGGTCAATAAATAAAACACTGATTGGCCAGTGGCCAGGCAGGAAGTAGGTGGGACAAGGAGAGAGGAGAATTGTGGGAAACAGAAGGCTGAGGCGGAGAGACACTGCAGCCGCCGCCATGACCAGCAGCATGTGAAGACGCCGGTAAGCCACCAGCCACGTGGCAAGGTATAGATTTATGGAAATGGATTAATTTAAGATAAAAGAACAGTTAGCAAGAAGCCTGCCACGGCCATACAGTTTGTGAGCAATATAAGTCTATGTGTTTACTTGGTTGGGTCTGAGCGGCTGTGGGACTGGCGGTGACAAAGATTTGTCCTGACTGTGGGCAAGGCAGGAAAACTCTAGCTACACTAGAGCTTGTGGTGGTATTCTAATTGGACTGAAATGTGATTTTGATTGTATGTTAATAAATAAAGTTGCCTGGGGGTCAGAGCTATTAGAGCCATAGACAGAGTGTGGCGGTGGTGGCACATGCCTTTAATCCCATAGATCTCTGTGTGTTCAGGGATACAGCCAGCATTGGAGACATATGCCTTTAAGACCTGGAGGGCTGTACAGACAGTGACGAGGCAGTCATGTGTTTGGATTTACAACCAATGAGAAGGCAGAATGACTATGAAACGACTTAAACACAGGGAAACAGCTCTCTTTAGGGAAGCTGGGACACTGCAGGAGGAAGGGTGAGATTTTAGCTCTGAGCTCTGACCTCTTGGCTTTCTCTTGTACATTGTTTCTGTGTTTCTTATTTATTAAGACGGTTGGTTACATCTACAAGAGCTGGTTAAGCTTTTAGGCTTTTAGCAGCAGTTCAGCTGAGATCCATTCAGATGAGGACTCAGAGGCTTCCAGTCTGAGGAAACAGGATCAGCTGAGGAACTGACGAGGTGAGGTAGCTGTGACTGGTTCTGTTTCTCTGACCTTTCAGCGTTCACCCCAGCACCTGGCTCTGGGTTTGTTTTCATTAATAAGACTTTTGAGATTCGTGCCGCACTGTGCCTTCCTCTGTTGCTTTGAGTTCATCTATAGTTTACCACTGTGGGGAACGACTGCAGGACTGGTATCAAAGCAGCTGTCTCAACTCCGATCCCCTCCTTCCTGGGATCTTAAATCGTAGGATTCCCAATGCTTACTCGGCTTGGTGCCCTGACAGACCCGTGACAAGGCAGGTCTCAGAGGCCAAACCCAGGCCTCCTTTGCTGTCTTCAATACAACTTCTCTGCCCCATTGACTGGGTGTGGCCGTGTGGTCACACTCATGCAGAGGAGATTCCCTCTCCTTACAGCACAGTGTACACAACCCTACCTGCAGACACTGTGATCTGCGGGGAACTGAGGCTAGGGGTTACATGTCCACAGACTGACACCAGGTGCTAGGCAGAGTTGAATCCAGAACTCACCTTCTGAGCCCTTCATGCTTTAAAACCAAGGAAGATATCAGTGAAAGTCTAAACTGTCACCCTGGACCACTGCCACGAAGGACATGCATATGATGGAGGAGCTCCTAGGCAGGGCGTCACTGCACTTAGCCAGTCATACCTGGGGAGAGGGGTGATTTTAACTGGTATTTCTGAAAGAAAGGACACAATAGCATCTTTGTAGTTGCAGGAGGATCTGGGGAGAAATCGGGGTGGCTGACCATCAGGGCCAATTGGACCAATGCCTGCAGGAAGTCTGCTGTGCAGAGGCCAAAGGACGCTCCTGTGGTATCCACGAAGAAGCCCTGTGGTGGCCAGAGCCTGAGCAAGGTCCAGGTCCCCAGGAAGCACACACTGAACCTTTGTGTGGAGAACAGAGCTATTCTGTCCTGGAAGAAGAGTGTGTCCCACCTCCCCTCCCCCAGCATAGGCTGGGTACCCACATGGCCCCTGCACAGCATCCCAGCCTCTGACTCTCAGACTCTGCTCCCACTGGTCCCAGAATTCAAGAAGACCCATCCACAGCCTCACTCAGCCTTTGCAGCCCATCTTACACCTCTGCTTCAGAATAGCCTGCTGTGAGGCAGGCAGCCCGCCCCCTCCCTGCTCTCCAGGGAACTGCTGCCCAGAGACTCCAAAGAGACCCAGAAACAGGTGAGATTCCACACACGGAGGAATCGCTTATCATTAAAGAAGAGAAAGATGATTTAAAAAAGAGAGAGAGATTTTCAAAGCACAGCTGAACCCCATAAAGCTTCACCTTCATTATCAAGTTGACTGGATTTGGAATCCCCAAGAGACACATCTCTGCGGTGTCTGTGAGAGATTTTTCAGAAAGGTTTAATGGGAAGACCCGCCTGAATGTGGGGAGCACCATCCCATGGCCTGGGGCTCAGGACTGACTACAGAGAAGAAAGCAAGCTGGGCGCCCGTTCACCTCTGCTTCCTGACTGTGGATGGCATGCGATGTGACCAGCTGCCGCCATGCCTGCCGCCTGCCCTGCCCTGACGGACTGCACCTTCAAACTGTGGGTAGACCCCTCCCTCCTCAACTTGCTCGTTAGGTGTGTCCTGTCCCAGCGGTGCGAAGAACTGCAGCAGGTCTCCAAAGGGAAATGGTCGATAATCAAGTCGGAGGAGAAGCAGCAACAAGCTTTAGAAGAGCGCTGTCAGAATTGTGCCTCAATTCTTCATTCATAAAAAAAAAAAAATTTTAAATCAACTGCACTTTGAATCCTACAAGGAGAGCCCAGACAGACAGACAGAAGGAGAAACCCAGAAACTGTACAGACCAGGAGACAGCAGGCCTGAGGCCATGCCCTGCTCCGCACAGACCATCACAGACACAGCTCCTTCCTGATAAGGCCTGCCACAGAGCACACCTCTTATGAGCTTCTTAGAAACCCCGCCCCTTGCTCTTGACCACACACACACACACACACACACACACACACACCCCGAGCCTCCATAGCCTTCTCCTCTCCTTCTGACTTCGAGAAGTTTTCCTATAAGCCCAGGCTGGAGTCCTTCCTTTCCTTTGGAGAAAGGATGAAGGGAGCTGTGGATTCCGTATGTTTTAAATTCTCACCCTCTGATATTGCCAAACACTTCACAGAGGCTTCCTGAGCCACTACAGATGTGCCACCAAGCATCTTTAAGTACCAAGTCAACTTTTTATTCCTTGACGGAAACTTGTGTCTCCTTCAGCCCAGAGCGTGAGAATTCACCTCACAGCATGGTGGGACAGAGCCTAGGCTGGAGCTGGACGGAGTTGGGCTTCTCTTGTTGACATTGCCTCCTTAGCCCGAGCACAAAGCTCAACCTGTACCTGGATGAACACATGAACGTGACCACCAGCCTCCAACTGTCCTGCCAGTGGGAAGCAACACTCTCCTACCAAGGGGCCGCACCTCGGAGGAAAGCCAACTCAGAGCAGCGTGTACCGAAGCCCAGAACCTCCACTCATGGCACACCCCCAGGCTGCCAGGGACATCGCCTGCTCCCAGGCCATCTCACAGGGAAAGGGCTATCCACAGAGCTAGCCTAAGGCATCCCCATGCCCCCCTCTCCGTTACAATCACAGACTCATCTCTTTTTCCTCCTCCTCCTCCCAGACCTTCCACAGTTGTTAGCCAGTTCTTGGCTGATGGCATTTCTGGAAAAACCACTACCCATCTTGGCTCCTAAGCACAAAGCCACAAACCTGCTTCCCCAGCCAAGATGGGGATTTGAATTCTCTGGATGGTACTGGAAGAGATGTTAGCCCATTGCAAGCAAACACCTTCCAAAGCCAAACAAACACTGCCCACAAGTCAACAGCATGCGACATAGCCCTTCCAGCAGCCACTTAGGAGAAACCCAAGCCCATGGCCAGCAGCAGGGAAGTGGGCTGGGTTCTGCAGCAGCTGCAGGTGGGGTTCCCCCAGCCTCCAGCAGGGGTGGTTAGCTGGGCCTGCCTGGAGGCCAGGAGGTAGGCAGCCAGGTGACTGCACTGGCATCAGAACCCACAGGCAAGGCAGCACCAGGGACATGAATAACAGCATACTCAATTATTACCAGAATTGTTTCCATTCTGCTTTGTAAAAGACTAATTCAGAAGACTAACTGAGAAACATCATTTAGCCTTGTTCTGAAGGATAATGTATTTTACAGAACTTTGGCCATTGAGGTGGATGAGGGGATAAAGACACCACCATGCTGAGTTCAGTCCCAGAACCCACACAGTGGAAGGAGGAACAGACTCCTAAAAGTGGTCCACGACCAGAGACCACTAACAACCCTCAGAGTACATGGCTGTGGCTCATACTTTTTGGATGGCAGGCTTGCTCCTAAACCAGGAATGCAGTAAAATCTGAGTTCATACCCCACACCTCCAGCCATGCCTCTTTTCAGACTTAGAGTTCTGGAGAAGCCTGGAGAGAGGCCAAATAGGGGTCTCAGCATCTCAGAGCCCCCAGGCCACAGCACTCAGGCCTCCGTGATTGGCCCTCACATCTGCTCCCACACTGACCTACAAAGGACTCTCCTGAATTCCTGGCCCATGGGTCAGCTTCCCAAGAAGCATCTCTGGGGATCTCCCATCTGCCCCCCAAAACCTGGAGAGAAAGGGATCCCTCAGGAGTTCACAAGGTCCCCCACTCACTCCCCTTCCTGGGCTGCAGGTTTTCTGTCCGAAGCAAAGCTCACCAGCCTGCCCGGAGGGGTTACATCAGTACCTCGGCTAAAGCCACGTGGGCAGGCTTTCAAATTCTTGTTTTCCTCTCGGTGTCTGTGAGGTTGGAGAAGAATGCAGCCCACAGGACTGTATCAATAACTCCTCAGACCTGCCAGCACCCCACCCACGACTGCTCTACAGCCCCCTGTCTGGCAGGTAGGGAGGTGAGGCCATTCAGTCTCCGCAGTGAGACTAACTCAGAGGTGATGCAAGGCATTTTTAAAAACATTAAATCACCACTAAGCCATAGAACACTGTGGAATTCACACACCAATGAGAAGGAAGCGGATGACTTCAAAGGCTCTCCCCCATGAGGTCTGCCTTGGGTGCCCAGTGGAATCTTCTCTCCCGCCCTAAGGGCTGGTCAGCCAGCGTTTTGCTTAGATGGCTATTCAGCTACGATGTGAGGGGTCGGTCCTTCACGGATCCTTTATCACCACCCTCTTCCAAGGGCACCCCCAGTTCCGGGCAGAAATAAAAGTCAAGCGGCCCCATGAGAAAGCTTGAGGGTTAACTGTGGCCTGGGATACCGCGTGTGCAGGCCGTGCACGCCTTCGAGGCCGCCTGCCTCAGTGCCCACCGCCCCATCCCATGACTCCTACCATGTCCCCGTGGTGCTCCAGCAGGTTCCCCAGCTCAGCCTGCTGGCAGTCTCATCCCTGGAGCTCAGACTTCCCAGGCTGCGCTGGGCTCGGGTCCACACTTTTCCCGCCGCCACATCGCGGCGGGGAGCGGGGGAGGACGCACAGTAGGCTGCTCCGCGCGTGGGTCTGCGGGGTCCTGCTGCCGCGAGGCGCCTCCAACCGCTGGGGACTTTTCAGAGTTTGCAAAGCCTAAGGCGCGGCCCAGCCTCCCCAGTCCCCAGAAAGCGCGGGAGGGGGAGGCCCCTTTCACAATAAAAGCCCTGCCCACGTCTGGCCAGCGGCAGCCGCCTGGGGCGAGGGCCCCGGTGCTGGGAAGGAAAGGGTCCCCTGCCCGCCCCGTGCCGGGTTCAGCGCCAGGGCTGGACATAGAGGAGCCCAATCGCGCCTCTAAGGTGTGCGGGTGCAACCCACGGGGCGGGGGCGGCCGAGGATTCCCCACGTTGCCTCTCTCCTCTGTGAAAACTCAGGTCTGTTATTGGACCTCTCCGGTTGCTTTGGGCACAGTGCCCAAGGGAGGCTTGGGAGGTAAATCCTTTAACCACTGAAGGTCATTAACAAGGAGCAGAACCTCACTCAAGGGACCAGAGTAAAGAATCAATGCTGGATACTGACCTGGCCGCTGATAGTCCCTCTGTGTCCCGGGGCCAGCTACAGCAGGGGTCAGATTGCCTGAAGTGGAGTTACAGGTGGTTCTGAGCTGTCGTGTGGGCGCTGGGAATCAAACCCAGGTCCTCTGCAAGAGCAGCCAATGTTCTTAAATGCTAGCCATCTCTCCAGCCCTGTCTCATTAACTTTAATTAACTTGATGTAATCTAGAATCAGCAGGAAGAAGTCTCTGCGAGGGGTTGTCTCGATCAGGTTGGCCTGAGAAGGGCCCTCCTAAGTGTACTGAGGTAGGAAGGCCCACCCTGAGGGAGCAGCCCTGTTTCACAGGCTGGAGTTGTGGACTGAGTAAAACGGAATCAGTTGAACACACACACACACACACACACACACACACACACGCACGCACGCACGCACACACGCATGCACGCACATGCATGCGCGCTTCCAATGCTCTGTTCTTGACTGTGGATGGCATGTGACCAGCTGCTTCAAGTTCCTGCTGACTCAGCTTCCTCGGCTTCCTCTGCTGATGAAATGTAACCCAGAAGTGTGAGCGAAATAAACCCCTTTCCTTGAAGCAGCTTTGTCAGGGTGTTTTAACATAGCAAAGAAAGGAAATGAAAACAAGTCATGTGACACTCTCATATGCTTTTAATTGAGTTTTGTTTAGTGTGTGTGTTTGTAAATGTGTGTGCATGTGGAGGCTGGAGGACAACCTGCTGGAGTCTGGTCTCTCCCTCCACCATGAGGGTCCCATGTGTGCAAGGTCGTCAGCTTGGCGGCAGTCATTCGCCTGCTGAGCCAGCTCATCACCCCAGTTGATATTTTTATATTTTATTCTAATATTCTTAATGGTGATCTCAAGTTAACTCGATTTCACACACAACTACTAATGAATAAGATCTGAAGAACCTGTGTTAACAAATGGAACAGGTGAGTCGAAGTGACTGCTCTTACAGAGGACCAGAGTAGTTTCCAAATCCCAGCACCCACATCCACTGGCTCCCAACGACTGCCGCTTCAGCAGATCTGACGCCCTCTTCTGGACTCTGCATGTCTCTCACCAGGCACGGGCACAGAACTTCCAGGTTGGCAGGCTGGGTTGGATCCATCCAGGCGGATGCCTGAAGCGAAAATACAAGAAATGCTTTTAACCAAAGCTTAGGAAGGAATGACGCCCTTGTGTGACCGACATTCCACGCAGACAATATCTGGCTTTGGTTTAGCTGCAGGTCCCCCAGCCCTGTTCTCAGAGGGTACAGACAGAACTCAGTTTGAGACAATGAGCATAAATGACCCCAGTCTAGACCCTTCAACAAGATCGAGCGCTTAGAGCGTCTATCTGCACAGCCAGACTGATTCCACCTCTCCATTGGGCATCTTAAGGGTACTAGCTGAATAAGCCCCACCCTCCTCCTGCTTCCTGCCAGGTGACAGCTCAGAGGGACTCTTGTCACCACAGTCCTTATATCCTCCTGCACATGGCTGCTATTTGTGGCAGCAAATGCAGCAGATGCTGCTGCAGCTTGGATTTTGAAAATGCCCCCAGGCTAAGGCTTGGTCCCAGGGTAGTGCTGTTGGGAGAGTAGGACCTTTAGATGACTTCTGTGTGGTTCTCTGATCACTGGGGTTATGTTCTCAAAGGTGATGTGGGACTGTAGTCCTTTTCTCTTTTCTATGGCCCCTGGTTTGTGAGCCTTACTTCTTACCAAGCCTTGCTGCCTCACTACATGTCCAAAGCCACTGATCATGGGCTGTAAACTCAAGAACCCCTTGTCTTTCTAAAACGATTGTCTCCAGTATTTTGTTATAGTAAGGGTCAGGGTTAACTGAGAAGGGATGAACCCTGAATGTGGGTGGCACCATCCCATGGGCTGGGATCCCAGGCTGAATAGAAAAGGGGGAAAGAAGCATCCATCTAGGCATGATAGCTCATGCTTGTATTCACAGCACTTTGGAGACTAAGACAGAAAGATTACTGCAAGCTCAAGGCCAGCCTGGATAATAGAGTCACAGGCCAGGCTAGGCTACCAAGTGAAACCCTGTCTCCCAAAGGGGGTGGGTGAGAAGGACATTAAATGGGTAAACCAAAACTAAGGATGTATGAAGAAGCCTTATGAAACCCCACCAGTTTCATATTGGGGGGTTCACACTGTGGAATTTGATTCAAGATTATTTAGACCAACAACATAAAGTTGATTCAATTGTAATTCAACAACCCCATAAATCTGCCAGTCTACTCCAAAACAGACTTGGAGATGAGAGAGAGGGAGGGAGGGAGGTAAGGGGGAGGGAGGGAGGGACGGAGAGAGGACCCTGAGGACAAAAACAACATCAGTTATTAAATTACTTTTGCTTCACAATGCCCCAGAGAATGATCAAAGAACAGGGTTTTTTGGGTTTTTTTTTTTTTTTTGATGATACACTTTTAAAATCACTAAAATATGTTTCCCACCTGGAGGCTGAGCTAAATGTGCCTCCTACAGCATGGGATTTTGCAGATAAATGGAGTGATGGAAAGAACACAGTCGAAGCACAGGTCCAAGTCAATCCCTGAAGTAAAGCAGAACTAGAGCCTATTCTCAGCCTTCGAGGTCAAGACATAGCTTCTACTTGGCCCATTTCTAAAGGTTTATTGTTTGGCACACATGCTGCTTGAATTTGTGTGTACCATGTGTATGCAGGAGCCCACAGTGGCCAAAAAAAGGTGTCAGATCCCCTGGAACTAGAATTATAGGGAGTTGTAAGCTGCCTGGTGTGGGTGCTGGGAGCCAAACTTGGGTCCTATGCAAGAGTGTGTGGTGGTTTAAATGAGAATGGTCCCCAAAGGCTCATGCATTTGAATGCTTGGTCCTGAGTTGGTAGAACTGTTTGGGAAGGATTATGGGATGTGGCCTTGTTGGAGGAGGTGTGAGTTTTGAGGCCATTTCTCTCTTCCTCCCCTTCCCTCTGCCTCACAAGAATGCGAGCTCCCGGCCACTGCTCTAGCATCATGCCTCTCTCCTACAACCATGCTCCCCACCATGATGGTCATGGACTCACCTCTGAAAGTAAGACCCCAATTAAATGCTTTCTTTTATAAGTTGCCTTGGGCATGGTGTCTCTTCATAGCAATATAAAAGTAACTAAGACAGTATCCAGTGCTCTTCACTGCTAAGCCATCCCTCCAGCCCCAAGGCCCTTTCCTTCAAGCGTATCATAGCAACCTAAGGGTATGTATGTGTGTGAATGTTTACAATTAGCCCTTTGAAGTATGCATCATCAAAATTGTTACAAAATATTATTCTTTCCTCTGAAATTTTTGTGGGACTCCCTGGGTTATATGATCATGGGGGCTAGGTTTCTGGGTGTCAAGTGGAAGCTGAGGTCCTGTAAAATAAAAGTTGTATGCTTCCAATACGGTGGCACAACATAAACTCTTCCATTCTAGGGAAGAATGGAGACAGTCAGGCCTTGTCATCAGAGCAAAGCAGGACTGAAACCCAGCAGGGCAAACTACAAATTCTGCAGTTCCCTGTGTCTAGCACTTAGGACTTGTGATAGAATCATCTAGGCTCCCAAGGGCTTTGACAGGCCTCCCCCTCTAGCTCGGCTGCCTGTGCACCCATAGCCTCTTGTGCCAACTCTGCTCCATGCTGGCATTTGTCTTTGATGGTGTCATGGTTCTGGGAGCTTTGTTGTAGCTTAGCCTCCATCTTTAGCTTTAGAGTGGCCTCACTGCAGATTCAGACACTGCCACACATCGTCTGGCCTCAGCGGTTTTCTGCAGTCTTGGTACTGCTTCCAGTTTCTTTTCTCCCACATTCTTGAATCTTTCATGCCTGTAAAACCATGTAGACAATAGTGCTAAGTTCTGCTGCCACCTAGGGCTGGAGCCTGGGACTCTTAGACCACACTTCAGTGCAGAAACACTTCGGTAAGCCTTGGTTTGGAGCAGGGTATTCAGTGGCATTTATGGTGTTTTCTCCTTTCTAACGAATGAGCATTTTCACTAGACTTCAGTGAGCAGGATCCTGCCTCAGGGTACCTTACTGCTGTCCCAGCAGTACCAGGCTCCTCTTCAATAGTGCCGATTTCCTTTTAACAATGACAGCCGCTCTCTTTAACAAATATAGCTACTTTCAAAGTTGCCTCATCTTTAACAAACACAACAGTTCCTTCACTAAACTGCATTTTTCAGCTTTCTGTCTCACTCTTTTCTGACTGCAGACCTGGATGAGAGAAGCATCCATGTCACACATCAGATGTTATCTTCTCTCACAATTTCTGTCACCAAGTTGGTCCTTTACTCCCAGAAGATTCTGTCAATTTACCACACAAATAGGCCTTAGCCCAGTTCCTGATGGAGTCCTTGTTCACGTTCTGGAAATATAATTAAATGGGACTGCACTATCCTCACTTCTCTCAGCATTAGCGCCTTCTAAATCCCACCAGAACCATCCTTAGCCTCTGCTTCCATGTTCTAGGCCTTTCTACCCCAAGCTTCCAAACTCTTCTACACCCCTCATGCAAACCATTCCAAAGACCTAAGAACCACACGGCCAGGTTATCACAGCAATAGCTCTACTTTTGGTACCAGTTTTATTACTTTTCTCACTATGCAGACAAAAGCAACTGTAAAAAGGGTTCATTGACTCCAGGTTTGAGGGCACAGTCCACAGTGTCCGGAAATGCTAACAGCAGGAGTACAAGGTGGTTGGTCTCATTGTACCTGTCAGGAATCAATGGGTCCTGGTGCTCAGCTATCTCCTGCTTAGTCCACACCCACACCCCAGTGAGCCTAATAAAGGAAGCTCACTCACAGATGACCCGGGTTTCCATCCTGACTCTAGACCCAGCAAACTGATGATCAAGATTAACCACCATCAAGTCAACAACCAAGTCTTAATAATCCAAATGCTTTCAGGAAAAGTCTTGTGAATTTGCATGTTATGAATTATACTGCTGAAATGGTTGTTTCCAGTCTGTTCAGTGTGACAGTGCCACTTTGGTACTTTATGAAACAGTATTTTGTCCAGGAATGTACTAACACTGAAATATCTCAAAATGAATTTATAAAGGTTCTGTCACAATAATTTCTCCAAAACACTGTATTTTAAAGCAAATGAAGTGATTCTCAACACTGTAGATACCTAAATGTAGAACAAGTATGAAGATACATGGCACTTTGGGGATTCAGAGCAAAGATGCATGAATACTTTTAAAAAAAACTTTTTATTGATTCTTTATGGATTTTACATCATGCACCCTTCATTTTCCCATCCCTCCATATCTGCCCTCCACCCTTGAAACCGCCCCCAGAGAAAACAAACAAAAATACCGAAAAATTAAAAAATGGGGGGAAAATGTCACCATGGAAGCTGTTGTGTCACAGTGTCACCTAGGATACCCTTTTGCCCAAACAGCTTTGCTTGCAGATGTTCATTGCAATGAGTCATTGGTCTGTTTCAAGGCCTCTGCTTCTGCTACACTGTCAACACTGGACCCTCACTGGGACTCCTCTCAGATATCCTGCTGTTGTACTGAGTCATGGAGATCCTGAAGCTTTGGTTCTGCAAGACCAGCCCCTTCACGAGCTCCAGCAGTTCTTAGATGGGGGTAGCTGTAGGGGTGGACCAACTCTCCTGGATCTGAGCCTGGGTGGTTGTTGAGATGGTCATCAGTCAGTTTTCCTGCACCCATGCCACCAGGGGCAGCTCTCCCACTTTTCCCAGGTGAGGGGCAGGGCCAGCTTTCCAGCATTGCCCTGGTGAGGGGAGGGGCCAGATCGCCTGAATTCCAAAGTCAGTGAGGGGCAGCCCCAGCTCTCCCACTCTTACACACTTGGGGTCGTGTTGTTGGTTTTTTTTTCACTCTTTAGTCTTTGCTCTTTTGGGGCCCACCACCCAGCTCCCAAATAAATCACACACATGGAGGCTTATTCTTAATTATAAATGCCCAGCCTTAGCTTGGCTGGTTTCTAGCCAGCTTTTCTTAACTTTAAATTATCCCATCTTTCTTTTGCCTCTGGGCTTTTCCTTTTCTTACTTCTGTAACCTTACTTTCACTCTTACTCCATGGACGGCTGTGTGGCTGGGTGGCTGTGTGGCTGGCCCCTAGTGTCCTCCTCTCCTTGTTCTCTTGCTTTCTTCCTTTTCTCCCAGATTTCTCCTTCTATTTATTCTCTCTGCCTGCCAGCCCCACCTATCCTTCCTCCTGCCTCAATATTGGCTGCTCAGCTCTTTATTAGACCATCAAGTGTTTTAGGCAGGCACAGTAACACAGCTTCACAGAGTTAAATAAATGCAACATAAAAGAATGCACCACAGCTTTGCATTATTAGGCAAATGCTCCACAGCATAAATGTAATACACCTTAAAACAATATTCTACAACAGGGTTTGCTCTCCTATGCCCATACCACCAGGGTCAGCTCTACTGTGCTACCCAGGCGAGCTCCCAAGTACTGCAGCCAGCAAGGGGGTAGGGGCAGCTCTCCCACGATGCCCAGGCCATGTGGTGGGGTGAGGGGTTGGGGGTAGGGGGCAGCTCTGTGCAGTCCTTGGACATCAACATGGCCCCCAGATGGCAGCCCAGAGCAGGAGGATGTGCACAATGGGCCACAGACATTGACCCAGGCCCCTGCTACTTCAGGACCACAGACCCAAATATGGCCCTCCTTGTCAGCACAGGCCCAGGCATTTCCATGGCCTCATGTGGCGCTGACTACTCACATCAGACTGTTCCTCACCACTCTCTCATCACCGGTTTGGTCTTTCTTTGTAGTGCTTAAGCAGATCCACTTCATTCTCTGCCTTCTCTCCACCATGTATTTGCTCATCACAGTGACGCCTACCCTCCTGTGCTGGGCCTCTCTAGTGCCGAGCCTGCCACTAAGTGCTGGAAGCAGATCTGACTTGAGTCAATCTTTTTTGGCACCGAGTCAATCCTTCTTATCATTACTGCTTCTCTGAATTTGTCTTCACCAGCCAACTCCAAGCTCAGTGAGAACAGGAAACTGCAACTGCCACAGTCTCCAATGCTAAGGGCCAACACCAGTCGCTGCCATCACCTCTCCAGGTCTACCTCTCTCAATAGAGGGGCCGTTTTGATAACCGGCCCACTTCTCCTTCACGTATTTCCTTGTAGTGGTTGGTATCCACTCCAACCATGTCAGAACTGGAGGAGAGAAGCAGAGCTGGATGTGGAGACGGGACACTCTGAACGGCAGCAAGTCAGCCTCCAGTCAGTCGGGGGTTTCTGCAGGGTAATGCTTTACAAAGGACACAGAAGGACTAGAGGACTAGCCCACAATGGTTTTTTTGTTTTGTTTTATTTTTTTGCCACACCCCGTTACTTATCAGTCAATCCCAACTTTGTTCAGAGACAATAGCATCCCAGAGCTATCTTAAACTCTATGAGTGCTCCTCTGGAGAAGCTTAAATTCAGAATCTTAAGATCAATTTGTAGAATTTTGTGTCAATATTCATACCATTTAGTCAAAGGAACTTCTTTTTCTCTGGACTCCAGCCCAAACTTGAAATGAGCTAGATGTCACAGTCTGTAGATCGCTGGCTAAGCCTTAAAGTCCATTTCTATCCCATTATTATCTTTGTGTGCTGAAAAGGGTTTTTATTTCACTCTAAGTAAAGTGTATGGTTTGTGAAGTCTATCTTCATAAAGCCATTAAAAAGGACACGATGGCCTGCTTTGCACCTCATAATGAACAACTTTAATGAACTAAAAGCATTGCATCTACTTGGATGGCAATGTGCATGGCTACAGAAAAACCCACACTTGACAGCAGTGACATGGCTCTGACATCCCCTTCCTTTATCCCTGTCTCCCGCACACCTGACTTAGAGGAACGCCTTCACCCTGGATGCCTCTGCTTCGGCCAGTTGAGTATATTTTCTTAGTTTTGAAATGTACCCTAAAGGAGAGGGAAAATCACATTATCTGTAAGCTACCTTTACACATTTCAATATCAAATAATTTTTAAATTTTAATGTTATCATAAAAAGCAAAAATAATTTCCTTGTTCTGTTTGTTACTACACAAGGTAACACTCTACCGATGCAAAGCTAGGGGAGCACAAAAAGTGATTGTGCACATATAACCAGTGAAATATCTGAACTTTTATTCTAAATACCCTCTAAATAAAAGCATTTTAATGTCCAAAACACTGAAGACCCTGTAAGTTACTCCATAACTCATTAGGGCACACACCAGAAGTTTAAACACATGAAAGCAGACAGGACAAGTTGGGAAGACAAACGAGATTACAGTGCAGGGATATGTGAGGGGTGATGGGGTAGAAAATATGATCAAAAATACTTTACTCATGTATAAAATTTCATAATGAAACCCATTACGTATGACTAAAATATATTAAAACTCTTTTCTTGAAAGCTGAAAAAGTAATTTAAATGGGAGCATGGTTAAGGATATAACTCAGTGGTTTAGTACTTGCCTAACATATCTGCAAGGCCCTTACACACACACACACACACACACACACACACACACACACACACACACACACCCGAGGAACGGTGCTGTCCATTGCAGTTTACATGAAGCAATGAGTCAGAATGAGCTACATATTCACCATGTGAGTTCGGCTCGTAATTCTAAGCAAGCCCTTCAGCCTGAGGACCCAGCAAGGGTCTACAGACCTTACCCAGAAAGGCCACATGTGCGAAGTTCTCAAGCACCACATCCTTGTACAGGGCCTTCTGATCCAGTGTCAAGCTGGCCAGTTCCTGCTCTGTGAAGTACATAGCCACATCTTCAAAAATCTGAAATGGCAAATAATAGCTTTCCTAGGCATCAGACAATCATGGGGGCAACTGTATACTGCTCGGGAAAATATAAAAAGCACAAACTGAAATGACTAGGTTTTTTTGTTTGTTTGTTTGGGGTTCTTTTGGGTTTTTTTTTGTTTTTGGTTTTGGTTTTGGTTTTTTGGTTTTTTGAGACAGGGTTTCTCTGTGTAGCTCTAGCTATCCTGGATCTCCCTCTGTAGCCCAGGCTGGCCTCGAACTCAGAGATCCGCCTGGCTCTGCCTCCTGAGTGCTGGGATTAAAGGTGTGCACCACTACCAGCAGGCTGAAATGACTGTTTTAAAAAACTTCTATATAGCACCTAATAAAACTAGCCAAATGCATCTTCCATGATCTAGCAATTCACACACATGCACACGCACACGAGTGCCTCTACCCATCAAAAGACAAGACTGCAGCTGAGTCAGTGGACATGGCAGAGTGCTTGCTCAGGGTCTTAGTTAGGATTACTGCTGCTAACATGAAACACCACGAGCAAAAGCAAGTCGGGGAAGAAAGTGTTCATGTGGCTTACACTTCCACATCATAGTCCATCGTTAAAGGAAGCCAGGACAGGAACCCAAGCAGGGCAGGAACCTGGAGGCTGGAGCTATACAGAGCCATGGAGGAGTGCTGTTTACTGGCTTACTCGGCCTGCTTTCTTATAGAACCCAGGACCACCAGCCTAGGGATGGCACCACCTACAATGGGCTGGGCCCTCCCCATCA
Organism: Peromyscus leucopus; assembly: GCF_004664715.2. NCBI lineage: Eukaryota > Metazoa > Chordata > Mammalia > Rodentia > Cricetidae > Peromyscus > Peromyscus leucopus. Next base: position 110,576,492 of record NC_051069.1, on the reverse strand, counting down.
ATCACTAATCAAGAAAATACCTTACAGACTTGCCTATAGCCTGATCTTATGGATGCATTTTTTCTATTGATATTCTCTCCTCTCAAATGACTTTAGTTTACATCAAACTGACATAAAACTAGTCAGAATAGTAGTCAGGTGGCAGTGGCGCACGCTTTTACTCCCAGCACTCAGGAGGCATAGCCAGGAGGATGTCTGTGAGTTCAAGGACAGCCTGGTCTACAAAGCGAGATCCAAAACTACACAGAGAAACCCTGTCTGGAAAAACAAAAAACTAGTCAGAACACCTAGTATGCCCAGTGCAGAGGGAGGGAGGGTAGATACCACTGGCTGGAAAAATGGTCCAGTGAGTAAAACACTTATTTCACAGCAGGATGATCTACTACAAGCTGCAGAAACATAAAGCAAGAATTCAGCTGACTATGGCAAAGCTATTACCTGAAAGAGTTAAGATCTCTTCCAGAGGATAAAGCCAATTCTTAAGGAGTCTTGGTGATATTGGCTTTTGAATATTAGCTGTTTCTTGCTTTTCCATTACTGGCCAGAATATTTTCCCCATATTTGGGGTATTTGGATAATTTCCCCCAACTGTATTGACAATAAATCACACAGTTAAGACTCATCTTTTCTGGCTTCTGTTCCTTTATTTTTAAGCATTAGACTCAGAAGTCTGCCTTCTGTAATTACCATCATTAACAAGTATCCAGCTAGTGCCATCTCCCGACAAAAGTATTTTATCTGAGATACCTCCCAGACTTTCTAAGGACAGACTGCAGATAGATAAACACCCAGACCACCTGCTAGTCTCCTGAATTAAGGTATATATCCATATGGAGACAACTGCCAAGGCCAGGCGGATGTTAAGTAGAAACCTTTGCTTCTTGTGCAAATTAAGCTTAACCCTCCTTTCTCTCATAGCCCAAATGGTATCTCTGGACTTCCCCTTTAACCACTAACTCAGAACAAAAGGGCTTTCACATACCAGGTGCATCAAGCTATGACTTAGGAAGCCTAGCTACCGAGTAGACTTGCCCTTCCCAAGCAGAAAGAGGCAGAGTGGAGAGAGGGGAGAGGCAAAAATGGAAGGAATTTAGAACAATGAGAGGACAGGAGGGGAAGGGACAGAGAGGAGCTAAGGATGAGGACAGAATTGAAGCTGAATAGAGAGATTTTTGACCTAGAAGAATAAAGTGAATGGACTAAAGAGCTCAGTATCCCTCAGATTAATTAAGAAGTAGTGTCTCTTCTGGAACCCTGGGAAAAGACTATAGAGGGGCCGGACCCCAATAGTCTTTGATAAAGACCTGAATTTAGGTCCCCAGCACCACATAAAAGCTGGGCATGGGGACAAGAATCTATAATCCCAGTGCTGGGGGAAGGCGATCCCAGGGGCATAGGAGGGACGTAAAATGGAACTTTTAAAGTATTAACGTAAGTGATGGCATATGAATGTATATGTTTCAAAAAGTGAGCTATATAGTTAAAACATAAATGTAAGGTAAACTTCAGTGAGAAATTTCTAAGTTATGTATTAACGTGAATGCACATATAGGTACATGTACATATATCATTGTACACTCACACATATGTACAAAAACAAACACAATCCAGCTTACCTGCGGCTCTGCTTTTACAGAGATATTTTCCATCATAAAATCTTAGTCCTGTAGTCAATGCAGGTTTGAAAATTTCAGGACCTGAAGGTAAACAGAGGAACTATTAGTGATAATAATTCCATTGGACCTCTGCATACAATCCTTGATCCGTCCTGTTCTGAAGATCACTCAGTTCTTATTAATGGCAACTCTAGTCTTAACGAAGGTGAGGTAGCAGGCACATTGGAGAATGCAAAGTGGAAGAACAGGATCATCCAAGAAATGTGTAATGATAATACATACTGTCAAAACTATAGTTGCAGTAATCCAGAGACAACACCAAGGAAAGGTGATAAAGGAAAACAGTACACAGAACGTTATGAACTGATTTAGAGAAAACCAGCACTTGAAACAGTTAAGACCATAGAATCCAGATACGGAGAGCAATGAGTTCTACACATGAAACCCATTGGATACTGAAAGACCTCAGAACCAACCTCTCCTCATGCTACTTAACAATAGTGTCTAACTTTTTAGTAAAGCAAGTCAAATAATTTAAAGATATTTTATCAGAGCTGGGCAGTGGTGACACACACCTTTAATCCCAGCACTCGGGAGGCAGAAGCAGGCGGATCTCTGTGAGTTCAAGGCCAGCCTGGTCCACAGAGCTAGTTTCAGGACAACTGGAACTACAGAGAAACCCTGTCTTAAAAAAAACAAAGATAGCTTATTAGGTTTATGTTTTATGAATATAGATTGCTTGTAATATATTTGTTCAATTTTATAACAGTGGGAGTGAGAAGGAAAACACTATTGTGTTAAAGGAATCCATCAACTTCACATGATTTCAAATATTCTAGCATAGGGAAACAAATCAGTTTCATTTCTTAGTTATCATTTCCACTCTGAGTAGATTCATCCTTTAATAATTAGAAAGTAATCCTGTCATTCGAGAGTGGATGAGCAAGAGTTATGCTTTTTTGTTTTGTTTTGTTTTGTTTTTCGAGACAGGGTTTCTCTGTGTAGCTTTGCGCCTTTCCTGGAACTCACTTGGTAGCCCAGGCTAGCCTCAAACTCAGAGATCCGCCTGGCACTGCCTCCTGAGTGCTGGGATTAAAGGAATGCACCACCACCGCCCAGAGATTTATGCTTCTTAGATAACACCTGAAAAGTAAACAACTGCCTGCCACACAACACATAAAAGTACGAAGAATATAATGAAGGGTATAAATAAATAAGTCAAGAAAATTTTCACATATACATCGAAAACTGTTACACCTCGCACACATTCGATGCTTTATGAAAAGTACCTATTTTGGAATTAACATTAATATACTCTGAATTTCGGGGGTCTACACATGAATTGTGCACTCCACCTTGGTGGGAAACTTGCATGTTATAGAACTCTGAAATTTTTGGCAGGCAAATGAAGTTATCAGAGACCATTTTCTTGGGACCACTCAAAGGCAGAAAGTGTTTTTAAAATCGCCCAGAGGCTAGGGTTTGAGACCGCGATAATGGGAGACACCCCTGACAAAAATGCCATGGCCTCCACCACCGGCCTGTCTGCACCTCAGGTCCGCCTGCTTAGTTGTGCAGGCGGAGCGCTCCGGGCAGGCGCATAAGCTCGGGCCTAAGGACCCGGCGGCCTCTTCTTGCCCGCACCTTACGCTAGCTAGCTGTCCTCCTGCCCCAGGGTCCGGCCACAGGGTCTCCCCCCACGGGGTCTCCCCCCACGGTTCTCCCTCCCACGGGGTCTCCGCCCCCCCCACGGTTCCCCCCCACGGGGTCTCCCCCCACGGGTCTCCGCCCCCCCATGGTTCTCCCCCCCACGTTCCCCCACACAGGGTCTCCCCTCCACGGGTCTCCGCCCCCCACAGGGTCTCCGCCCCCCCACGGTTCTCCCCCACACGGTTCTCCCCCCACGGCGCCCCCCACACGGGTCTCCCCCCACGGCGCCCCCCCACGGGTCTCCCCACGGGTCTCCCCCCACGGGGTCCCACTCACGCCCCCCCACGGGCCTCCCCCCACGGGTCTCCCCCACGGGATCTCCCCCTCACAGGGTCTCCCCACAACACGGGGTCTCCCCACACGGGGTCTCCCCCCACAGGGCCTCCCCCCCACGGGTCTCCCCCACGGGATCTCCCCCTCACGGGTCTCCCCCACACGGGGTCTCCCCCACAGGGCCTCCCCCCCCACGGGGTCTCCCCCACGGGATCTCCCCCTCACGGGGTCTCCCCCACACGGGGTCTCCCCCACGGTTCTCCTCCCACGGTTCTCCCCCCCACGGGGTCTCCCCCACACGGGTCTCCCCCCACGGTTCTCCCCTCCACGGGGTCTCCCCCACACGGGGTCTCCCCCCCCCACGGTTCTCCCCTCCACGGGTCTCCCCCCCACAGGCCCCCCCAGCACCCTTGCCCCCTCCCTCCGGCCCCTTCCGAATCCCTTACCGAAGGCTCCGGCTGCCCGGCAAACCGCAGACACCACACTGACCCTCCCAGCCACACCCTCGGGTTTTAAAAGCTCACTGGCCGGAAGTACGTCATCATGCCGACCGGCCAATCCCCTGTGAGCCCCTCTAGGCGCCTTGGAGGACCCCCCAATCCCGATCATTCCCTCCTTCAGCTTCTGAGGCAAGCCAGCCGAGGTGCAGCAGTGCTGCAGCGAGAGTTGTCGCCGAGGAGCAGGAGACCCTGGCCGTCCTCCTGCCCCACAGGGCTCGCCCACCCACAGGAGGCCTCTTCCTCACTTCCGGACCTGTAGGAGGAATCAGGGGTGTGGCAGAGCTGAACGAGGCTGGACTCCTCTCCAAAGTATTAATGCCGTCCAAGAGCCCTTGAGGGGCGGGTTGAACAAAGTCCAGGAGCTGACTAGGTGATCTTATTGACACCACGAAGACCTTTCGCACCAAACAGGTGGTGCAAAGTCTTGCTTAGGAGTACCAAAAGTGAGGGGAGCGGGTGCCTGCACACAGTTCTTGAAATCTGATGTAGACTGCCCTTCCCAGGTGAGGACTCAGCTTGCTCCTGCGGCCACTCTGGTGTCTCATGGGGACTTCTCACGCTCAACTTGTGTTTGTTAGATCAGAGATGCGGAGACAAGGGACGAACAGTTCAACAGTGCCACAGGTTCTGTTTAAGAAAGTGGGGGTGTCCTAGTAAGAGCCAGAGCCCCAGCCCCACTTGTAGGCCGGGAAGAGGAAACGTCAGTCAGGCTCTAGAGATGAGATCACTGCGGTTAGCCACTGTTGCTGGGGTTGCTAGGGAAGTCGAGCTTGCAGGGGGACCACCGTTGGCCACACAGGGTATTTTAGCAGGCAGGTGGTGGTGAGAGTCTGGGTTCTGGCTAAGGTGCTAGACGACAGACCAAATGTCTCTAGAGCGAGTATTTCCTGCCTTTTGTCTCGGGGAGAGCAGTGGGCCAGACTTCAGGCGTAGTTTTCAGGGGGCTGCTTTGAGTTGAACTGAGATGTTGTCATGTTTGGTATTAGACGTCTCGGAGAAGGCAGATGCTGTCGATGTGTCTTCTGGTGGTCTCCAGGAGACAAAGAGGGTTGGGTAGCTCAGATTTTATTTACTTTTATTTTACCTGTATGAATGTTTTACCTACATGCGTGTCTGTGCCCACAGAGGCCAGAGGAGAATGTTGGACCTCTGGAATGGAGTTACAGATGGTTGTTAGATATCGAGTGGGTGCTGGGAACCAAAGCTCAGTCCTCTACAAGAGCTGCAAGTGCTGTTAACTGCTGAGTTGGCGAGATGACTCAGTGGTAAAGAGCACTTGCTGCTCTTGCAGAGGAACAGAGTTCAGTTTCCAGAACCCATGTCAGGGGGCTCACAACCACCTATGACTCCAATGCCCTCTTCTAGCCTCCTAAAGCACCATACGTGTGTGTATACACATGCAGATACACTCACACATACACATAAATAAAAATAAGTGTGTTTTTAAAAGAGTACAAAGGTTAATAATAGGAAAATAAAGAATAAATGGAAGGAGTCCCAGGAGGGGAGCCAGCCAGGGAGCCATCATCCCAGGATGAACCATTGTCCTTAAGAGCTAGAATGCTGGCAGACTTTTGATGTTCCAGCCTGCCATTTTATTGCTGTGTCTCAGACTACTTTAGGCTGGTTTACATAGAGGTATTACTCTTCCTGGACGAAAAAATGGGTACCCCCTTTTTCAGTCAGAAGGAGGTCCAGGGCTCTGTGATTTCTAAGAATGACGCCTTCAGGGAAGCCTCTGGTTGTGATAATGGCAGCTACTCCATCTGAGATTGTGGAAACAGCCTCAGAAAGCTTTTGGAAATAAGAGAGTTGGGGAGATGCCTGCCACCTGCACCAAAGGTGCCTGTACCACAGAGGAGGTGCCTAGGGCACCAGAAGGGGAGTCAGTGGGAAGAGTTTGAGGCTGAGGAGAGAATTGAGGCAAAAAGAGAGATCATTACTATTTGATTATTTAGGAGGAATTCAGTGTCTGTGATTGGAAAACAAGGGTACAGACACTAGACCAGCCTCCTGGGAGATAAACACAAGCTGATGTTCTAAAGAAGAAAACTCCTGAGTAGTGAGCAGAAAAGTGTGAAGATCTGAAAATGTCTGAGGGAATACATCTCCGTTCTCTTGGGCAGTGCTCTCATTTTTCAAGACTAAATATTCTCTGGATATTTTGCATGCTGAGCAAGCCATGAGAAGCAAATCTCTCCACATTGGGGGTGGGTAGTAAAAGAATGAATCAGGGGCCCTCGTGTCCCTAGAGTTTAACCTTGAACAATGTTGAGTCCACAGATGTGGTGGTGAGGTGGATTGAGTTGCCTCCTTCAAATAAAGTGAGGGCACAGAGGCGTCAGGGAGAAGGAGAGCAGTGCATGTGGGGAGTGTGGGGAGTATGAGTATGTGGTGTCTGTCAGGCACGGAGGGAAAGGGGGTTCTCAGAGGCCAGTGGGTGAGGAGGGCCCACAATGCAGAGCACATCTTTCTTTGCCTTTGTAAATGATGGGTGCTGGACAGACCCAGGTTTGGATGACGAGCAGAGGGAAAAGATGAAGGATGTAGCTGCGAAGAGGAGAGATTGCTGTCAATGGTGCCACAGGCTGAGACCTTGAGGAAGCAGGGTAAATGGAGTGGCAAGAAGGTAGGTGCAGGGTGAAAGGACCAGCCAAAGAAACACACCCTGACCCTGAATCCAGAGCCAGTGAAAGAAGCACACTCTGGCCCTGGATACCTACCATGGGGATCACCTGCAAGTGGTTCCTGTAAGGGACGCTGGGCAGATAAGAAGCAGTCCTATTGAGATTTCCAAAATACCTCTCCTGGGTATTTCTGCAATGTCTTCTCCATCAAATAAGGCTTTCAGTGAGACAGGCTTATAAGAAAGAACATTTCCAGAAAGATACAAGTAGGTAGTAGTGATTGCCTGAGAGGAACTGAGAGGCGGGAGTGGAAGGAAATTCACTCCTCACCGAATACCCATGGAATTTTTTGCTATGAAGACAATTCTATGTCTAGTCAAAACTAAATAAGCTTCAAAGTGAAATGTAGTATTGGTCCACAAAGTCTTAACAGGAGTCAAAACTAACAGACATGACATATTCTGTTGTTTTGGATTGGTTTGGTTTCCGTCAAATTGACACAACCTAGATTCATATGAGAAGAGGAAGCTCACTTGAGACAATACCTCCATTAGATTGGCCTGTGGCAGGGCCTGTGGGACGTTGTCTTGATTAATGATTGATGTGAGTGGACCTAGCCCCCTGTGGACTGTGTCACCCCTGGGCAGGTGGTCCTGGATTGTAGGAGAAAGCAGGCTGAGCAAGCCATGAGGAGCAAGCCAGTGAGCAGCCCCCTCCCTGGCCTCTGCTTCAGTCTCTGCCCTGCTGGAGCTTCCGCCCTACTGCACAAGTTCATACAGCCAAGCTGCGGGCTGTGCTCAGCCAGACCTCAGGGTTGAGGAGCGACATAGACCAAGGTGGACCAAGGGGTGGACAGATAGACAGATGACAATTCAAGTAGGCCAAATAACATTCCAGTGTGTGTGTGTGTGTGTGTGTGTGTGTGTGTGTGTGTGTGTGTGTGTATACACATATACACACATATCTGTTGGTCACTGGCTTGAGTTGCTTCCACCTAGTGACTACAGTGAGTTATGCTACAGTGAACACAAATACACTCTGTTCTAACTCATTTCTTTTCTCTATACTTAAAAATAGGAACGGCAAGCTCATATGCTCCTGTTTAACTTTCTGAGGAATTGGCACTCTCCATTCTCATCAACAGGACACAAGGATTCGAGTTTCATCTCTGTGTCCTCAGGTCTCCAGTCACTGTCTGTTCCTCTGTTAACAGCAGCCCTCCTACTGGGTATGAGGGAAAATGCAGGCCTTTTAGTCACAGGAAGTTCAAAGTAGCTGCAATTAAAATCCCAATACTAGCTGTCATTGTTGGGCACACAGTTTTGACAAGCCTTCCTTTCTTCGTGCAGCTTTGCTACATGTATTCATTTATGTGTGTATCTGAGCCACAGAGGCATGAGGAGGGCAGATGAGAATCTGTGGGATTCAGTTCTCGCTTTCCACCACGTGGGGCTCAGGGATTAAATTTAGGCCTTCCGTGTTCTTGCCTCTAAACCACCTCATTGACAACCTGTTTTGACTTACTGTTTAATTTCATTTCAATCCAAAGGACTTCCTGTAACACTTCCTGCCTGACTGGTCTGGGGGGGGGGGACGAAAGAAAAAGAAAAGAAACCTTCCATAAAGTGGAGAACGATGTCTCTCCCTCCTCACTGGGAATTACCACCCTCGTCCTTCTGGCCTCCGTGGTCTGTGGCGAAGCTGCTGGTGGTTTCCTGTGGCAGGTCCCTGTTCTCATTGCTTCCACACTTCCTCCTGTCACCTGACTTCTGACCATTTGGTAACAATGTGAGTCTATGAGTTTATCTTACTTGAACTTGTAGATTTATTTACTTACAAATTTGGTGGGTTTTCGGGTGGCGTTTCTTCACATATTCTTTTCCCTTTCTCTGTTCCCTTTTCTCTCGGCGTCTGTCTAATTCAGTCATTTCAGCGGCCTGCCCTGGAGGTTCTAGTTCTTCACGCTGACTCCACTCTAACCCCGCTGGCATGCTTTTCCGTGCATTTGTGACACTTTTCAGCTCCTGGATTCCTTCTTTTTCTGTATGATTTCTACTTTTTTAAAATCAGACTTTATTTTTAGGGGCCAAGAAAGTGAAAACAGAAAGTCCCCTTTCTGGATGCAGAGCAGACTGAGCCAAGTGGCGATGGCTACTTCTTTGCTGGTCTAATTGTGCTCCTACATTGCCTCCCTCTGTCCTGGCTGCAATCTGAAGTGCTCCCCAGAGAAAGCTCATGGTTTACAGGTCAGATGCCAGGTAATGGGCTTTGGGGATGTGTAGGTGGACAGTTCTCAAATAACTAATACGGAGACTCTATTAATTATAAATGCTCGCCTGATAAGTAATAAGCTCAAGCTTATTACAAACTAGCTCTTACAACTTAAATTAACCCATTTCTATTAATCTACATTCTGCCACATGGCATTACCTCTCTTTCATCTTACATTTCCTGTTTCTTCTCCATGTCTCGCTGGCAACTCCTCTTACTCGCGATTCTTCTCCCGGAGTCCTTAGTCTGGTTCTCCCACCTAAGCTTATCCTGTCCAGCTATTGGCCAGTCAGCTTCTATATTAAACCAATCACAGCATAATTTACACAGTGTACAGGAGGATTATTCCGCAGCAGGGATGTGATTGAGCCATGAGATCACAACTCACCTGGATTAATCTATTCATGGATGGATTTGTAATTGGATGGCATTGTTGAAGGTGGTAGAAAGGGAGTGGAAGGTGTGGGTCCCTGGAGGCAGGCCCTGAAAAAGCAAATCTTGTCAGCAGTCCCTTCTTTTTGCGTCCTGGCTGCCAATAAAGTTGGGGGCTTGAATCATGTGCTAATGTTGTCCTATTCTACCTTTTCTTAGGTCCAAACTTAAAGAACCAAAAATAACTGAATCTATCAGTGGAAACCAACTTTTTTCCTTTTCACTAGTTTCTCTTGGGTATCTCGTCATAGCTAACACACTCTGCCCACGTTTTCCTGCAGCTGTTTGTATGCCTGAGATCTCTGAGACCACACTGACTCAGAGTTCGACGTCTTACGTTTATGTACAGTTTAGACTGTATGTGCAGCAGGAGTCTCACCCTGCATACAGAGGCCTTCTACCCATCTGCTGCCACAGTTGTTATTTGACACCAAGCAGAGCTCTTTATTCTAGAAACTGCTTCAGTCAACAGTAAACTGTGGCACACAGCCTCTGGGCCTGCAACCTTTGGATGGGGCAGCTGCCAGCATTGCAGCACAGAACTCCAATACTTGGAGGACAAGGTCCTTGTTGTGCAGCCTGGCCCCAGCAAACAGGCCAGACACAGGCCACATGCCTGTCATGGAGCTGGGCAGACACACCACGAAAAAGGCCAAAACCAACTCAGGCTGTGAATCACAGGTGGCACTTTCCCGTGGAAGTGGCTGAAACTCCAGGGTAGCCACTTCAGTCCTGCCGATACCACTGTCCAGGCGGGGGGGCCTTGTGCTCCCACAGCACCAGCTTCTGCTGTGTTACTAGAGGACCTGCTGTCTAACATGCTCTTAAAACATCCCAGATGCTTTGTTCACCTCTTCCTGCAGAGCAGGTACTCACCTGGGTCTTTTTTTTTTTTTTTCCAGAAGAAGCAAAACTCTTCTTTTCCTCCCTCTCTTCCCTCCGCCACTGACAGTTCTGCTTTGTCCTGTTCCTGGAGATGAGACATGGCTGCCACAGAGACCTTCCTAAGCTTGCACATCTCCGCTCACACATGTGCAGTCAGGCCCCCTGCCTGTCAGACCAGCTCTGTTCACCCACTGAGTCCCAGACACTCCAGTATTGTCACCAAGTCACCTTCCCAGCTGTTCTGCCAGAGCATATTAAACATGGACAATAGATGCATATCTAGTCTCTGTGTGGAGGGGTAAGTTTCCCAGGCCTTCAGGTACTACACAGAGGTGTTTTCCTGATAGAGAGGTACTTGCCTAATAACAAGTACCTCACAAGGCTCTTGCATAGGGTGGAGGGGGAGCAGATTTATGTTCCTCTGCTTACCTCAAGCACCCTAAAAGGCTTCTTCCTCTGAGGCTGCTAAGGACTTCAGTGCTCCCATGAAGGCTTGCTGTGAGACGGAACTGGAGGCCAGACTCCCAGATGTCCACTGAAGTCCAGGCTTCAGTCAGGAGGTGCCCTGCTAGACAGACAGGCCAGGCTTTCCTCTGCACCTCACCAGCTCTTTTAAGGCCTCCTCCCAAATTGTTCCCTGACAGCATCTTCCCTTTCACAGCCTGACCTCATGGGTCCTCAGAGGTCCAAATACTCATCTTACATAAATACCTTTCAACCTATTCCTTTTCCTTTTAAAATTAATATTTTATCTATTACTTCATGACTGCATAATGCATGCAATATATCCTGATTATAGCCCTCTACTTCCCATAAGCCACACACTTTCATGCTCTCTGTTTTTAATGTTCATTTTGTGGGGGCAACATGTGCCACAGCGATGCATGGTTGGAGGTCAGAAAACAACTTTCAGAAATTAGTTTTCTCCTTATGGGGACTGAACTCAATTCTTCAAGCTTCGCAGTGAGTCCCTTTACTTGTTGAGCCGTCTGGCTGGCCCACTGAGTCCAGTAAGTGCTCCTGCGTGTACACAGGCGTGGTGCCATCCACAGGAGCAGGGGCGACCCCAGGGGAAAATGATCCCCTCACCTGAAGCCATCAACTGCCAACAGCTCCCTAGCTAGGATGGAGTCTCATGAGCTCCCTCCCACCCATGCAGACATATTGACAGTTTGATCTTGTGCAGATAAGTACAGCCCTTGTGAGTTCGTGAATGCAATGACCACGTCATCCAAAGACAGAACTTCACAGCCCTCCTCCTAACCTCTGGCTCTTACCTTCTTTCTGTACCCTCTTCTGTGGATGTTCTCTGAGCCTTGGGGAAGTAGATGCTGACATAGATGTCCCATTTCAAGTTGAAACTCAGCACTCATTCAATCTCAGTACTTTGATCAAAGAGTCAACTGTGCCTACTGCAAAAAGAAACTTCTCCAGCCGAGGCTTCGAATAGCACTGCCTATGGCCAAACTTGTTCCTTTTGACCTGGGGCAGGACACTAAATGCTCAGACTCCAGCATTTAGTTCACACTGCCTTCACTAGAGCCTATTTTATAAAGCACTTGCTTGATTTTCTTGGTCAGTTGTCAAACATTCTTTGAAGAATTATTTTTAATCCCGAGTGCTCCATCTGGTACACTCAACCATCCTCAGCCATGGGGTATTTTCTAGTTGGTTTCTCCTCTTTTAGCTTTCTGTGCCCCACATAACAGTGACCTGTGCTGCTCTGTCTGCACCTGAAGGAGCAGGCCTCGTTTCTCATGTCCACTATTCTTATCTGTAAAACACAAATGTCTGCAGCAGTAGTGATAGATGGCGTGGGACCACCATTCCCTCCCTGACCAGTGCTGACAGAACACTTGCTCAGTGTCAGGTGGTGTGCTGAGGCTTGAGGGGGCAGGCCTAAAAGCCAGTGCTTCCTTTAAGGAATTTATTCTGGCCAGACAGAGTCAGCACGCCTTTGATCCCAGAACCCAGGAAGCAGAGGCAAGTGGATCTCTGTGAGTTCAAGGCCAGCCTGGTCTACAGAGTGAGTTCCAGGACAGCCAGAGCTACACAGAGGAACCTTATCTCAAAAAGCAAAAACACTCCAACAAAAAGCTTACTTTGGCATCAGCTCATAATGACTCAGGGAACCGGTGACACACATTTCTTGCAAATCGTCCTTCCGTGAGGACAGTTACAACAGAGATTGGCAAACACTGCAGAGGGGTTTTTCTTCTGAGTGCCAATCATCAGCGTATGGAAGGGAGTAATAAAAACAAAGGCACAGGCTGATTTCACACAGAGAAACCAAGACAGAGCAATGTGTTGCCATCGCGTGCCTTCAGGGGAAGATGTGTCAAAGGCACAGTCAGGGAAGATCTTTCCCATAAGGCAGCTTAGAAATCCTGACTGAAGCCTAAACGGAGTTAGTCATTCAAGGAGACAGAAGCCACCCCAGCCAGAAAGAACAAGTGAGGAGGACTGACAGGAATGTGCAGACCGAGCACGCCTGGTGGAGAAGACAGCAAGCAGACCACGCGGGACCGCTCTGCACAGGGGCGGTCACAGTGTAAAGGGTGACAATGGCAGACCTGAGACTTAGGGAGGCCTGCTTTCAAAGCAGGCTTGGACTGGCTTCTGCAACTTTGTTCTGTGTCCCAGTAAACGTTTACTCAACAGTGTCATTACTTTATGCCTGCATGTGTTCCACAATGTATCTAATCATGCTTTTCTCTGGGAGTCTGGAATTGGGGTGTGGGTAAGCAGAGGATGTATACCTGACCAGCCCGGAATGAAAACCTTAGGCACTGTCTTTCTCAGGAACTTTCCTGGGCATAAGAATAACAGACATGTTGCTGTATTTCCATTGCTAGAAGAGTGGGTTCCGTGTGATCTGTCACAGAGGGAGATGTATTAGCCTGTATGTGGATTCCTGCGGCCTCTATCAGTCTCTTTTCCCCGACGATCTGGACATATGTCCTGGCTGCCCATTTGAAGTAAATCTTGCAACTACCTGCCAAGTCCCATAAATTCCCCTTGGGAACCTCTGAATTTGGGGGTAGCAGTAAGGAACTCCTACACAGATTCGTACAAGGATTAAATCAGTAAATACATGTAAAGCACTTAGTATAATACCTAGGACATCATCATTTCTGAAAATAAGAATAATGATGAGCTAGAGAGATGGCACAGTGGTTAAGAATGTATGCTGCTCTACCAGAGGACTGAGTTCAGTACCCAGCACCCATGCTGGGTGGCTCACAGCCACCTTTAACTAGCTCCAGGGGATCTGATACCCACTTCTGACCTGCATGAAGGGCACTGTACTCACATGCGTAAGTGCCTCCCCCCATATACACACACTATACATACGTTTTTAATTTTTAAAAAAAGAATGGTAGGCCAGGAAGTGGTGGTACATGCCTTTAATCTCAGCACTCAGGAGGCAGAAGGTGGATCTCTGTGAGTTTGAGGCCAGCCTGGTCTACAGAGTGAGTTCCAGGACAGCCAGGGCTGTTTCACAGAGAAACCCCTATCTCAAAAACCAAAAAAAAAAAAAAAAAAGGTGATTGCATTAGTTTTTTGTTCTGTTGCTGTGATTAAAGCACCACAAGCAAAAGCAAGTTATGAAGAAGTTATTTTGGCTTACAGTTCCAGAGGGAACGGAGTCCTTCATGATAGAGAGACTGACAACAAGGGGCAGGCATGGGCAGGAGCAGCAAGCTAAGAGCTCACATCTTCAATCTAAAGAGTGAGCAAGAAGTAGGGTGAGGCTGTGAACTCCAAGTCTGTCCCCAGTGACATACTTCCTTCAGCAAACCGCCTCCCAAACTGCTACCAACAAGGAACCATCTGTTCTAATTCTAATACTGGAGCCTATGGAGGGTGTTTCTTGTTCAAACCACCACAGTGATGGTCTGGGTGGCAATGGAATGAGTACTGGGAACCATGCACAGAGTTGGGACTTAATTGACAGTCATTTCAGTTCCCGCTGGGTCCCTCCAACCTCTCCAAAGCATGCCCTAGTTCTCTCCATCTCTCTGTCTCTTACTGAATGGACAACCTGACCCCTTTGTAACAGTATCTCATTGCTTGAGAGAATGGCAAAGGCAACCTTCTGTTCTGGTATGAATAGACTGGTCTCCGTCATCTCATAAGTAGGTAACAGGGCTGAGGGAAGAACCCAGCTTTGCCTTTCTGTGTCCTGTAGTGGCTTCACCATCACCTGGTATATGTGACACAGACTAGTAGGAATAATAGGTGACCATTCAGTGAGTCCTTTTGGAGTCTACCAGCAGAACCATAGTCTCCACCAACCCAAAAGCTAAAAATGTTGTCTGGTAGCACCTGAGGCCTGTAGCAGAAATGTCCCTGGAGACAGACGTCTGTGCTCTGTGGTAACCTACCCTCCTAATATTTTCACCAAGTGTTTGAAAAGTATCTTGGGTCATGACTTTCGTTATAAAAACTCTATGAAACCATCACCACACTGAAACATTAAATTTAAGGTGATCTAAATCCGTGTTCCAGGACCACGGACACTCAGTTGGCTCCAGAATAAACTATTTCTTTTCCTCCTTGAGGCAAGAGCTGTGTCTCTTGGGCTGACACCTTCAGTTGAACACTCCCATTCCACCTTCAGCACTGTCACCCTTCAAAGCACGGTATGACCTTGTCTTGTCCTCCAGGCTCCATGTAATCACATTCCTCTCTCCTCCACCTAAGAACCCTTCATAAAGTGGGAACAGGTTAGAGCTGGACTCCCAAGACTCCCACAAGAACTTCAGTTGAGAAAGAGCCCCCACAAGACTGGCCTGTGGGTAAGACTGTAGTGCATCTTCTTAATGATTGATGTGGGAGGGCCCCATCTCACCATGAGCAGTGCTACTCCAGGCTGGTGGTCCTGTGTTGAATAAGAAAATAGACTGAGCAAGTCTTGGGGAGCAAGCCAGCAAACCACATTCCTCCATGGCCTCTGCTTCCGTTTCTGCCTGGATTTCTGCCCTAGCTTCCCCCAGTGATGGAGTGTGGCCCGGAAGATGAAATGACCCCTTCCTCCCCAAGTTGATTTTGTCGTGGTGTTTTATTACAGCTATAGAAACCCTCACACACACACACACACACACACACACAACACACACACACACACCACACACACACACACACACACACACACACACACACACACACACACACACTTTTGACTGTCTAAATGAGCCTGCTTCAGGAAAGAGAGGGTAAATGGATGAAGGCAAGAATGCAAAATGGTGCTTCATGCATTAAAACTTCAGGACAAATTCCAGCTTGATGTGTTTGACTCACTGTTTATGACTCAGTCTAAAACCCTGGAAATGGGATGGTCTTAAGTACTTCCTGTTTGAGTGGGAGCTCCACCTTAACCCCTGGCACCCTGGCATCCCTATACCCAAAGAGTCTGGAATGTTTGGAAGGAGTCTGGTGGAAGATCCACCTCAAATCCCCTCCCCTATCTCTTTCCCCAAACCCATCCCTTCAAAGCCCGCCAAACACAGTTCCTCCCCCAGAGAGGCTCAAGACCACTCCCACAGAGTATATAAGCTGCATGCCAGAAAACAGACACGTGGTTCTTCTGATCTCTCATCCCAGTCTCCTCTCTGGGGGGCCAGGGAATCACCCGGGAACACTTTACCCATTAAACTTGGGCTTTTCCTGGTTCAGTCTGATTTGGATTGCTGTGTCGGCAGAGAGGCCTATCAGGGTGCAAAAAGACTTCTCACTTTCTATGACTGCAATCACAGAGGACTTCTTGGAGGCAGAGTGTGATGGTTCCTGCTCCTTGCCAGGGAGAGCTCAAGGCAGAAGACAACAGGGCATATGGACTAATGGTCTGAGGAACCCAAGTCATTATTCATGAGTTAGGAAGTTAGAGAATGGTTTAGAAGTTTCCAGAAAAAGAAAGCCATACGTCTGTTGTGTAACAGAATGCACACATTCAGTTGAACTGGCTGGTTAAAACTTTAGTGGGTGTGAAGAACTGTAATGTTGAAGGTCCAGAGACAAATTATCTTGGGGTTTGTTGGCCCCTAAATAGCTACGCATTGCCCACAGTCCTGACAGAGTGTACAAGCAGACCCCTGGCTTCCCTAGCCCCAGACCTGAACCTGCCATCAGAGAGCTCCTGAGCAGCAGCAGAGACCCCTTCACTCTGCTCACCTGCCCACCTGCGGCTCCCACCAAGCGCTTCACAAGTGCCTTGGACTCATAGAACGTTCTTTGCTCTAGTCCTACAAAGACCTCATTAAATTGTTGCCACATCGAAACATGGTATTTGAGGCAAATTGAATCTGTGTTCCTGGGTCATGGTCACTCATATATTACTCCAGAATAAATTTTGGTGTTTCTTTTTAAATAAGATCTGTTTTGTGTGGATATGGCTAGCAGAACTAACCCAGGGCAGTGTCAGCTTCTGTCTCAGGGTTACAACTCTCTCCTCTGGTAAGCCTGGTGTCAAGAAACTGGCCGACATCTCATGGAGACTCTTAAACAATGCTTGGTTTACTTCCAAAGCCCAAGGCAGGGCAGCAGTCAGAGGGAATGACCACTGAGTAGAGGGAGTCTAGTCTTCCCACTGGATACTGAGCCACGGTGAGACAAGCAAGTGCTTGAGGGTGCCGTGTCCCTGACAAGCCACAGCACAGGAGTCTATCTTTGTGTCTGAGAGCTGGCAAGGCCCCAAGGGCAAGTCCAGATGAGGAGCTCCGGGATGAGAGCCCGAGACTCTGCTTGAATCGCCCCCAGTCTAGGAAGTTCTCTGGCTCCCGCAGATGGATTCATTAACACCACGCCCCATGATGGAGTTTGCGCCCTGACAGCTGCTCAGCTGTCCTCAGGCCTAAAGCTTTACCGTCACCTTGGATGGGCACACACTGATCATTCACTCGCCTTTGACTGTCCAGAGAGCTAGAAGCAAACCTGACCATTAAGAATCTGCTTCATCTGAAAGCATCTTTGAAACCAAAGGAAAAGGAAACCCCAGGAAAGGACACACAGTTGCCACGGGCACCAGGGGAGGGGCCAAAGTATGTGACGAGGATTTGTGACAAGAACTGACATAGAGAGAATACTAACCTGAGCCAGACACTGTCCTGAGTGCTTTTGTGAGTTCTCTCTTCTGCCTCCCCAAAGCACCAATGGGAGCTATTGGTTCCACACAGGAAGAGGTCCTGTGGGGCCCATAACTACCTGGAATGGGGGACCTACTAGAAATGGGAACACTGAGTTCCGACAATGAAAGTGGGGGATGAGGTGTTTAGGGAGACAGCTCAGTGGGAAAGTCTGAGTCTGAATCCTGGGCACCTACATAACAGGCCAGGCTCACTGATGCCTGTAACCCCAGCATGGAGAGGTAGAGACAGAAGGATCCTGGGAGCTCAGTGGCCAGCCAATGAAGTCAGTCAGTGAACTCCAAGTTCCGGGGATGCCTCAAAAAATAAGTTACAGGGGCTAGAGAAGTAGCTCATCAGTTAATAGCATTTTCTGCTTTTCCAGAGAACCCAAATTCAGTTCCCAGCACCCATATCAGGCGGCTGACAACCATGTGTTACTCCATTTCAAGGCAACCCAGTTCTTCTGGCCTCCGGCACTCACATGTACACACACACACACACACACACACACACACACACACACTCACACTCACACACACTCACACACATCTACACATAATTTAATAATAATAATAATAATAATAATAATAATAATAATAATAATAAATGTTGGGGATGGGAAGATGGCACCGAGATTAAGAACACTGGCTGCTCTTGTAGAGCACTCAGGTTCTGTTCCCAGAACCCACATGGTGGCTCAAAACCATTCCAGTTTCAGGAGATACAATGACCTTTTTTGGCTTCCACCAGCACCAGGCATGCATGTGGTAAACATACATATAAGCAGGCAAACATGCATATACATAAATAAAAATAGGCTAATCTTTAAAAAGAAAGAAAAGTTCAATTTGGTAAATTTTAAAAGTAAGGTGAAAGCAGAGGAAGGTATCAGTGTCAACCATGTACGTCCCCCCCCCACCCACACACACACACAGAGTTTAAAAGATGAGGAAAGAGACTCGGACACCGAGTAAAAGAGCTAGCCAATAAATTGGTGTGTGAGTGGTTGTAGGGTGGACTGAAGGCAGGCACAGAGATAACATGCCAGATCTGCACCTGAGAGGTCAGAGCAAAGTGCAGTGGGCACACAACCTGTGTATAGCCACAGTTCGAGGCCTTTCTTTTGCCTTCTTTATGGTAAACCCCTCCTCCTCTTGCCTGACCAGGCTCTGTTGCGTCATGAGTTAAATTGGAATAACATTTTTCTCTGGGTGCTAGCTAACTAGAGTTATTTACACCGCTCACCGTTACAGAGCAAGGTCCAAGGCCATGGACTTTTGCATTCCCGACTTCTGAAGGCCACATAAAGCCATTCCAGCACAGGAGAGCTGACAAGAGCTGAGCTGACAGAACTGTGCAGAGCTCAGCTGGAGCCTGGCCATGGCACTGTGGGGTCCGGAGCTGGGAGCCCTGCTCACAGCCATTGTGGGATGTCTGTGTCTGTGCATGCTGCTCAGGCACCGCAGGCCCCAGGAACCGCCTCTGGACAAAGGTTTCATACCCTGGCTGGGTCATGCCATGGCTTTCCGGAAGAATATGTTTGAATTCTTGAAGGGAATGCGGGCCAAGCACGGGGATGTGTTCACAGTGCAGCTAGGGGGTCAGTACTTCACCTTTGTCATGGACCCGCTCTCCTTCGGCCCCATCATTAAGGACACACAGAAAACTCTAGACTTCAGGCAGTACGCACAGGAGCTGGTGCTAAAGGTGTTTGGGTACCAGTCCATCGATGGGGACGACCAGATGGTACACTCAGCCAGTACTAAGCATCTGATGGGACGAGGCTTGGAGGACCTCAACAAGGCCATGCTGGACAGTCTGTCCTTGGTGATGCTAGGGCCCAAAGGCCCGAGTCTGGATGCCAGTTCCTGGCGTGAAGACGGCCTCTTTCACTTCTGCTACAGAGTCTTGTTCGAGGCCGGCTTCTTGAGCTTGTTTGGCTACACCAAAGACAAGGAGCAGGATCTGCAGGAAGCCGAGGAGCTGTTCACCAAGTTCCGCAGGTTTGATCTTCTTTTCCCCAGGTTTGTCTACTCCCTGCTGGGGCCCCGGGAGTGGGTAGAAGTGAGCCAACTCCAGCGTCTCTTCCACCAGAGACTCTCTGTGGAGCAAAACCTGGAGAAAGACGGCATAAGTAACTGGTTAGGCTGCATGCTTCAGTTTCTGAGGGAGGAAGGAGTAGATTCATCCATGCAGGACAAATTTAACTTTATGATGCTCTGGGCCTCCCAGGGGAACACAGGGCCAACCTGTTTCTGGGCCCTCTTATTCTTGCTAAAGCATCAGAATGCCATGAAGGCTGTGCAAGAGGAAGCCAGCCGGGTCCTGGGTGAGGCCAGGTTGGAAGCCAAGACGTCCTTCGCCTTCACGCTCAGTGCTCTGAAATGCACCCCGGTGTTGGACAGTGTGATGGAGGAGACTCTGAGACTGGGCGCTACCCCCACTCTCCTCAGGGTGGTGCAGAAAGATTACATCCTAAAGATGGCCAGCGGGCAAGAGTACCAGATCCGTCGTGGAGATAAGGTGGCTCTCTTCCCCTACCTCTCAGTGCACATGGACCCTGACATTCACCCTGAGCCCACGGCTTTCAAGTACGATCGGTTCCTCAATCCTGATGGTACCCGGAAAGTGGACTTTTACAAGTCAGGCAAGAAGATCCACCATTACAACATGCCTTGGGGCTCGGGCGTCTCCATCTGCCCCGGCAGGTTCTTTGCCCTCAGTGAGATGAAGATCTTTGTCCTGCTTATGGTCATGTACTTTGACTTGGAGCTGGTGGACCCCAACATGCCTGTGCCCCCTATCGACCCAAGGCGCTGGGGCTTCGGCACCTCACAGCCGAGCCACGAGGTGCGCTTCCGCTACCGCCTGAAGCCCATGCCGTGAGCTCATAGACCTGACCACACCCTGTAGTCCCGAGTGGCACTGGCAGCCATCCTTCTGGCTCTGCGGCACCCCTACCTCTCTCTGGGATCCTTGCTCTCTTGCCTCCTGGACATCTCATGGGTTGTCATGCTCCCCAAAAGATGCTGCCTCCCCAGTGATTTTGCCAGACCCTCCTCCAGGAGGAGCACCCATGAATCAAATGTCATCGTGCGAACACTGCCTCAACCCTCCTGCCTGCTTCATTCGGTGCCCTTTACTCCACATCCTGTGGGTTCAGACTCTAGAGATGTTGTTCAGTGGAGTCAAGCCATGCATGTGATTGTTAATTCCCTAACAGATGCACTGAGAGAAAGCAAAGGGTTAAGGTGAGGGTTGTTTTCCCGTGTGTATCTCTTAGCCCAGAGTTTCCAAAGAACTAGAACGTAAACAATTTCCGAGAGACTCATCTGGTGCTTTGCGTTCTTGTGTCCTGTCATCAAACCCTTGAGTGCTTTTGAAAGTGGTCTAGCCACAGTCTCAGAACCACCACATTTGACACAGGGGCCACTCAAGGTGCCCCCTCCCGCCCCTTTCTCTTCTCTGCATCTTCTCCCCATGGTTCCCAACAACACCACTGAGTGTTTTCTCTACCTCCATGCCTTCCATCTCCCCCTGGGATCTCACAGCCCCTTGGATATGCTCGGTCCGTGCAGAACTCGGCATCCATCCCACACTCTGGTAAACGGCTTCCTTCCCTACTGCCCCGCCTCTCTGCTCAGGATGGCCCTTCACCCATGACCCAGAGCAAACACCAAACACCTCACCTCCCCCATCACAGACCATCAGGTCCAGTTCTGTCTGCTCAAGCCCTGGAATGCCTCTG
This sequence comes from Peromyscus leucopus, assembly GCF_004664715.2. NCBI lineage: Eukaryota > Metazoa > Chordata > Mammalia > Rodentia > Cricetidae > Peromyscus > Peromyscus leucopus. Next base: position 110,555,303 of record NC_051069.1, on the reverse strand, counting down.
AAAGATCACTTCCTACCCACCTCTGCTGAGATTCTCAGCCCTGTAGCCCCTGCCTGTTTCCACACCAGGCTTCACCCTTTGTTCACACAGCTTCCCAAGGCCCTTTTCGTCTCCTGGCTCCTCGTCACCTTCATGCACTCGTCATCTGCGGCTTCATCTCTAGCGGCTCTCTGCCATGCAGCCGTCCCAAAGCAGAGCCATAGCTTTTGCCGCCAGTACCGGTTACCAGCCTTCTTGGGTTTCCATCTTCCCACCCCAGCATGGCCTTGGGCCCCTTGGCTCCGCTAACATTGTTTATACATGCCAGCACACCTGAGCTACATCATTGCTGTCAATGTCGTGGTTTCCTCTTCCTGCTCCTGGCCCAGATTCAAGCCCATCGAGGATTTGTCCTTGGAGGGTCTGAGGAGGAGGAGGTGAGAGGTGCGGGGACCCAGAACCACCAGAACCAGGAAATTAGCCCATCAGGGTATGCTAACGTGTCCATTTATTTCTGCCTACCAATTCTCTAAATGTGTATTCCATCGTAGAAACTTGATTTCCAGCCTTGGCAAATTTACTCTGTACTCAAACATATCCTGCCCTTCCATGACCTGGTGCATGAAACAAGGTGACCTCATGGCTAGACACGCTTCCCGGGTTGGGAAGTGGGCAAGTGTTGCTACCGGAGCTGTGGCTGTCTAGTAGCAGGGCCTGGCTGGGATTGGGACAGGCTGGGGGACAACTGTAGCTGGAGAGAGGATCCTGGGAAAGGTGGGTCCGGGCAGCACAGACACAAGCTCGCCACCGCAGGGCCCAGGCAGAGCGGCTTTCCTGACACTGCTCTGTATCCCTTCAGCCCACCTACTCTGCCCTGCTGAGCACTGCAGCAGCAGCAGGCAGAGGCCCAAACTGTGGGCAAGATGTCTCCAACTAGCTGTGTGACCCTGGACCAAGACCCACCTTTCCTGGACCGTAAGGTCAATCTCATAGAGCCCCTACCTGGCCATGAGCATTAAGATAACCTACCCACGTCTACAAGGCCAGGAACACAAGGAGAGGAGATGGACAGGGACATGAGAGGAGGGCTGGGCTGGAAGGCTGAGGGTCACAATGTGAGCTCACCAATGGCTTCCCATTCAGCCAGCCCCCTTGTCTAGTCCAGTGGCAGGGGAAGGAGGCAATCTCTGTGGCCTTGCCAGGCCCTCTTTTGCTGTGTCCTCTCCCTTTCCACATATCCAGGGGAACATGAAACAGGATCCTGGTCTGTGAACCGACCAAGCATGCTGAGGGCCTGAGTCCCCTGGGTCAGGACCAGAAGCTCTCAGTTCCAAGTGGCCTGGGCAGCCCCCCCAGAAAACTCTCCTCCAGAAGGTTGTGTGAAAGACCAAGATGATCAGTGGTCAGGTCTGAGGCAATCAGAGGTGCTCTATCCCACATACAGGGGTCTCCCAGGAAACTTGGCTAGGCAGGAGAATCCCAGTGCCTGCCTGCTTGCATGGGTAGCCCTGAGGTACCTGCGGTTCTGGGTCCCCTTCCCCAGAGGGATGGAGACAGTGTGGGCAGAGGAGGCCCAAGGGTACGCCTAGTCACACTGGCCCAGTCCAGCAGTGCTGTGCCCCTCTTCATCCCCACACCTCTCACCTCCTCCCCCTCAGAACCTCCAAGGAAAGAGCAACAAATGGATTCTCTCTGGAGACAGCTTACAATAAAACAAGATCAGAGATGTCTTCTCAGCTGGGTATGGAGGCACACACAGGGACCCAGCACTCAGGAGTCTGAGGCAGGAGAATTCATGTTCAAAGGCAGCCTAGGCTTCACAGTAAGAGCTTGTCACACACACACAAAAAAAAAAATCCACAAAACCAAAACAACATAAACTAAAACAACTCTCCTATGGTGGTTTTTGGTCACCTGGAAAGGAAAAGTTTTTTCCCCATGTGGTCACCGTGGTGAACCTGCCAGTCTCGTGGCACAGAGCCGAGGGACCAGCAGCTTATTGCAGGCAGTCACTCCTGCCCGCTCCCTGAGCCAGCACAGAGGAGAGTCCACCTTGCCTCTGATCCTGGTGATCAGGTGCAAACAGAGGCTCACCGGAGACTGCTGGCTAAGGCTAGGTGATGCCAGGGGGAGCCAGGCTTGGCAGGCCTGCAAGAAGAGCAGGGAGTGGAGCCAGGCACAGGCTTGGGAGCAGGGTTGGAGAGAGAGGCTCTGCCTTGGCCTGGGCTGTTGGTGAGTTGCTACACAGGGTCCCTATAACCGTAAGCAGTAATGTGTGTCTGTGGCCAGTGCTCCTCAGGCCACTGTTGACTCTGAGGCTCTTTCCCAGGAAGTGCACACCTAATGGAAGAGTCAGAAAGCCGGTGGGCACACACTAGACACACATTCATCGCAGATCTACATCCACAGCTATATGTGTTGTCCGCAGCCCATACAACACGCTGTCAGACGCAGACACATGTGCATGGATGTCCCAGACACATGCATCACCAAGGCTGGCAGCAAGGCCCCTGATCTTCCACACCTGGCATGCTATGTCCCATCCCATCTGTGCATCTCGGGCACAAAGTCAGGGACTTGGGAGACCGTGGTCCTATTGCCATAACCTGAGCTGTATCTCATCAGTCTGCCTGGTATACGTGGTTTCAGGAGTTCTCATACCCTTCCTCCATGTTCTCAGACAAATTACCAACTACAGACAAGAAACTGAGGGAGCCTGGAGTCCCTCCTGACATAAAGAATCTGGGACCTTGTATAGAGAGACCTGAAGGTATCAGAGCTGAGGGAGGTGAATGTGGGGAACACACAGAATAAAAACACTGGAGATAAGTCAGGCACATGGAGGAACAACTGGGCATGCACATGTGTGTGCATGTGTATGCGATTGTATGTATGAATGCACAGGTGTGTGTGCGCATGTGTGCATGTATGTGTGTGTGCGCACGTGCGTGTGCGTGTGTGTGCATGTGCGTACATGTGTGTGTGTGCGTGTGTGCATGTATGTGTGTGTGCTCAGTGTGTGTGTGTGTGTGTGTGTGTGCGTGCAGTGTGTGTGTGTGTGTGTGCGCGCATGTGTGCATGTATGTGTATGTGCGCAGTGCATGTGTGTGTGTGTGTGTGTGTGTGTATGTGTGTGTGTGTGTGTGTGTATGTGTGTGTGCGCGCGCGCGCAGGTGGGGGCACATTGTTACTGAACTCAGAGAAAATAACTGGGTGGGACATTGTCTTCCTGCTCAATTCTCTGTTCATCAGCCACTCATTCAAAAAAAAAAGAACTTAGTAAGAAATCAAAAAACAAAAGAGGAGAGAAGGAAAGAGGTACAGGGGAAGGAAGGAGGGGAGGAGGGAGAGAGGGAGAGAGGAGGAAGGAGGGGAGGAGGAGGGAAGAGAGAGGAGAGGAGAGAGGAGGAAGGAGGGGAGGAGGGAGAGAGGGAGAGAGGAGGAAGGGGAGGAGGGAGAGAGGGAGAGAGGAGGAAGGAGGGGAGGGAGAGAGGAGGAAGGGGAGGAGGGAGGAGAGAGGAGGAAGGAGGGGGAGGAGGAGGACAGAGGGAGAGAGGAGGAAGGGGAGGAGGGACAGAGGGAGAGAGGAGGGGAGGAGGGAGAGAGGGAGAGAGGAGGGGAGGAGGGAGGAGGAAGGGGAGGAGGGAGGAGGAGGGGGAGAAAACGAGAAGAAAAACTTGACAGGAGGTAGACTCTCACTTGTAGGCATGTGTGAAGGAGTTTGTAGATCAGATTAACTGAGGTAGAAACCTGCCCTGACTGTGGGAGGCACCACTCTGTGGCCAGAGTGGGAACAGAGCTGAACACCAGTGTTCCTCTCTCTCTCTGCCTCCTGACTGCAGATGCCATGTGAGCAACCACCTCACACCCTTGCCGCCATGACTTCTCCCCACGATCGACTGTACTGTAGTGGGTAGCCGTCCAGCTTTGACCTGGAAGTACCACTCCCTTTGAGGCTTAGGTAACTGCCACGCCTACAAGGCGGAGCCGAGAGAGGACCCCTAAGACCCGAGATCTGGATGGGCCAGCTCTCTTGGTTCCTGGATCCTGGATCCTGGACGCTGGAGGTGGACCGAGAATTCTCCAGAGAACATCGCTGGACTGCGCCATACCTTTCCCAGACCCTGTAGCCTATCCCTTCACTTGTAAGTTACCCCACAAAATAAACCTCCCTTTTAACTACGTGGAGTTGCCATAATTTTTAAGCCAATACTGTACCCTCAAACTACAAACCAAAGAAATCCTTCCTTCCTTAAGCTGCCTCTGTGTCCATGAGAAAACGAACTAAAACACCCCTAAGGTACTCAGTGAGCACAGACTCCAAGCTCTGGAAGCAGCCTGTGGAATGAAGATGTTACATGTGGCTGTCTGCTGTCTGGGGACTCAACCATCCACCATCCTACCCTCCACTTCACTTAGCTGGGAGTTTCCTCTCCTGCATGCCACACTTTGTACTTTGTTGTGCAAGACAAGAGTTGTAGGATGAGAGCAGGCTGTGGGGGGTTCTAGGAGGTTGGGGAAGTCTTGGGGGCTGAAGATTCCCTAGAGAAGGGGAACAAGCATGCTCTGGGTGGCAGGGAGTATCGATCTTAAGGTTGCCCAGCAGTGGTGGCGCATGCCTTTAATCCCAGCACTCGGGAGGCAGAGGCAGGCGGGTCTCTGTGAGTTCGAGGCCAGTCTGGTCTACAGAGTGAGATCCAGGAAAGGCACCAAAACTACACAGAGAAACTCTGTCTTGAAAAACAAAAAAAAAAAAAAAAAAAAAAAGAAAGAAAGAAAGAAAGAAAAGAAAAAGAATCTTAAGGTTGCAAATAACATAGCAGCTGGGCCCGCAAGGTGTGAGTGCGTGCCAAGCCAGCACTGGGAACTGGGATGAGCACCAGCTGAGCCGTGATTCTGGGGACCCCAGAGTCTGCTCGCTCACTTCACTTCTTGAAGCACCAAATCTCACACACTCTCCGTTCTAGTTCTGTGCCTCTATTCCAGCATGTTCCAGTTGCCTTCATCCTGCTGACTGCCTAGGTCACATGTCCATCCCAAAAGAATCACTGTGGTCATGAAAATATAAAGTTGTAATTGTTCTGTGCAATATTCAGCTTCATGTCACTGCAACAGAGGACCCAAGATCAGTAACCGTCAAAGAGAAAAGGTTTATTTTTGGATCAGGTTGCACCAGATGGCAACAGCAGGAGTGAGCACACTGCTCAACTCATAAGCCACGGAGCAAAACACTGGGGGTGGAGAAGCCTGAAGTCCCATCATTCGCTTCAAAGGCAGGCTCCCAGTTGCCTAAGGGCCTGCTCTGAGGCCCCACCTTCTGGAAATTGCACCATTACTCAGCAGGAACACCTTCAACACGTGGAACTCAGAGGACACTGACCCCAATCAGGACAGTCTAAGATTCCACCCAGAGCATGGGGCAGGGCAACCTTTTCCAGAACAAGTGGGGTAGCTCAGGAGATGGGGGGGGCACACCTGACCAGAAGCAAGCTTTGTTACACAGGGAGCAGGGTGGGGCAGACAGGTCAGGTGTGCAGACAGCAGCATGGAGTGGTGGGCGTTCAGGAGCTGGAGGAGCTGGAGGAGCTGGAGGAGCTGGGGGAGCTGGGGGAGCTGGAGGAGCTGGGAGAGCTGGGGGAGCTGGAGGAGGAGCTGGAGGAGCTGGAGGAGCTGGAGGAGCTGGAGGAGCTGGGAGGAGCTGGAGGAGCTGGGGGAGCTGGGGGAGCTGGAGGAGGAGCTGGAGGAGCTGGAGGAGCTGGAGAAGCTGGGGGAGCTGGAGAAGCTGGAGAAGCTGGAGGAGCTGGAGGAGCTGGAGGAGCTGGAGGAGCTGGGGGAGCTGGAGGAGCTGGAGGAGCTGGGGGAGCTGGGGGAGCTGAGGGTGCAGATGTCTGGGTGCTGCCGAGAAAGCGCTGGCCTTGGGTTGAAGCACAGCAGTCAGTGAAGCCCACAGGGACCAGGACCTGAGTGCAGTCCAGAGCCTGTGCACACACGAGTGCAGTCCAGAGCCTGTGCACACACAGAGTGCAGTCCAGAGCCTGTGCACACACGAGTGCAGTCCAGAGCCTGTGCACACACAGAGTGCAGTCCAGAGCCTGTGCACACACACAGAGTGCAGTCCAGAGCCTGTGCACACACACAGAGTGCAGTCCAGAGCCTGTGCACACACGAGTGCAGTCCAGAGCCTGTGCACACACAGAGTGCGACCTCGGGGAAGGGGGAAACAGGGACCAGTCTCGATCAGGGAAAGACCTTGTCTCAAAAACAACAAAGGTGAATAGCACCTGAGAAATGTCCTCTTATTTCCACACACTGGCACATGCATACTGGCTTCTGTGCCAAGCAAAGCTTATTATTGCTGCAGTTATGAACTCATCCTGTGACTTTTCCATACATGTGTATGTCATGCTTTGTCCAAGTCCACTCATGGTGGCTTCCTCTTTCTGCCCTCTCCTACTTTCAATGTACTCTCTTTTGTCTTAGTTTCCACAAATTAGAGAAAATAAGGGATACTTGTCTTTCTTTCTTTCTTTTTTTTTTTTTTTTTTTTTTTTTTTTTTTTTTGGTTTTTCGAGACAGGGTTTCTCTGTGTAGCTTTGCGCCTTTCCTGGGACTCACTTGGTAGCCCAGGCTGGCCTCGAACTCACAGAGATCTGCCTGGCTCTGCTCCCAAGTGCTGGGATTAAAGGTGTGCGCCACCACCGCCCGGCTTTTTGGATACTTGTCTTTCTAAGTCTGGCTTACTTCATTCAACCAGTACTCCATCCATTTTCCGGCTTCTCCTCCTCTTCTTTAAGGCTGGGTAATACCCTACAGTGTGTGTATGATGGATCATTAGCAATTTTAGTTTAAGTTTTTTAAGGAACCAACAGATTTCAGCCCACGGTGACTGTACGGTTTACCCAACAGCATTCCATAAGGGTCCGTTTTCCTCCCCGTCCCACAAGAGTTCACGGCTCTGCTGTTCTGGTTGCTTCTCTGGAAGCAGCTGTCTGACCTGAGCGAGGTGGGACTGCAATGTCATTCTGATTTGTGTTTCTGTGATGGACAAGAATGCAGATTATTTTTTGTATTTATTGAGCATCTGTTCTTCTTTTGAGAAATGTCTGTTCAAATTATTCACCCACTTTTTTTTTTTTTTACTGGATTATTTGACCTTGTCAATTTTTCAGCTCCCCATGCAGTCTGGATATTGGCCCTGTCAGGCCAAAGCCAGTCGGGTTAAAAAGACACTCCATGCAACTCCACGAAGTCCTGCTTCTTGGTTCCTGCTTGTATTTCCTGGGTTATTGGAACTCGGCTCAGAAAGCACTTGCCTCTGATGATGTCTGTAATTGTTTTCCCTGTGCTTTTCCCTCATGGTTTCAAAGCTTTGGGTCTTACACTAAAGTCTTTGATCCATTTTTAGCTGCTCTTTGTACCGGATAAGAGACAGGATCTAGTTTTAATCTTCTGCATGTGGATACCCAGTTTTCCCAGCAGGATGTGTTGGGGGACTGCCTTCTCACCAGCATGTGTTTTGGAAAGTTCAGATAAAGCCTTGAACATAACTGACAGACCCCAGAAGGACTGAAGGTCCCAGATTAGGCCAGAGCTGAGATGGATGGTTTCTGCCTTTCTCCTGCCAGATGCGCACCTGCCAGGCTGTCCTCTGGCTGGAGCACCTCCAGTGCCTTCAGGCTACAGCTCTGGAGCTTCCCACAAGGGCAGGAAGGTGTATTCCCATCTGAGTTACTGAGAAAGGGGCCCTGGTGGGTGGACAGCCTGTGGCTGTTCCCCAAAACGCCACAAAGAAAGAGCTTGTTGCTCACACTCCACAGATACTTTCTAAATGCCTTCCATGTACAAGCTTCTGTGGTGCGGGTTGGAGTACAGCAGTGAGCCATGCACTCAGAGCCTTACTCTGCAGCTTAGCTGGGTGGACGGGCTTAAGGCCGTAACCAGTGGACACAACAAACAGGAGAAAATGTGGACTGAGTGTGAGTGGTAAACGCAGAAGCAGAGCATCCAGAGCATCAGGTAAGTAGTTAGGGCATTAAGTAGAGTGAGCATGGGGTGCCTCACCAACAAGGTGAGATCTGAACCAAGACCCCAGGAAGTGAAGGAATGAGCCAAACTCTTCACAGGGGAAGACTGCCCAGGAAGGTGGCGTAGCTGAACTCTCCCTACTGGAGGAGCCTGGAATACTCCAGAAACACAAGTGGAGGACAGTGTGCCCTGAACCCAGAAACTAGCAGGAAGTGTGGTAGAGATGCGGTCATAGGCTGGTCACATAGCCTTGAAGCCCCAGAGTGGAGTGACCTCACTGTCTGCTGGGGGCCCAGGAAGCCACAGAAGCACACGTGATGGAAGCAGAGATTATGGAGACCATTGCAGCAATTCGGCAGACAGTGTGGGCTCCAGGAAGATGGAGGAAGTGGCAGCAGTGAGCGAGACCTGATGATGACTGAGAGCCCCTGGGGCAAGCAGTATGGTCATGCTGGCCCTAAGAGGGAGCAGTGCTCTGCCCACGGCCACTCAGGGCTAACCACTCCCGTCAGCCGGCCTCTCTCCAAAGTCATGCATGCTGACCATATCTTCTTGGGCAGTAACCCTGCTGCTCTCAGAACAGCTGGATGGCAAGGCCTGGTCAGCGCCAGGGTCCTGGTGCCATCTCAGCACCACAGCAAGGAAAGCTTTCAGATGCTGCCGGAAGCGGCGACTGGAGAAGGCGTAGAGGATGGGAGTGAAGCAGCAGTGGAAGAAGGCCAGGCTCTCTGTCACCTGCAGCGTGTAGTCCAGATAGTGGCTGAGCTGGCAGTTCCCAAAGACGTGCAGGTCCAGCAGCGAGTGCAGAAACAGAGTGAGGTTGTATGGGAACCACAGCAGGAAGAAAGTTACCACCAGGGTTGTGGCCATCCTCAGAGCCCGGCCCTGGCCTGGCGGCCTCAGCCTAACCAGAACACAACCAATGCGGGAGTAAAAGAAGATCATGGCCAAGAGCGGAAGGAGAAACCCCAGGAGGTTCTGCTGGAAGCGCAGGTAGAGCTTCCAAACGGTTGCATGTCCACCAAAATCGGCATAACAATGCCACACACCATCTTGGGTCTTGTGGACCTCTACAAAGACCATTTCTGGGATAGAGATGGCCAGGGCCGTGGTCCACACTATGGCAATGAGGAGCAGGTTCCTGAACCGGGTCTTTGGTCTGTGGAGGGGCTGAGCATGGACAATCTCCAGGTATTTGTCCAGGCTCATGCAAGTGATGAAGAAGATGCCACAGTAAAAGTTAATAGTGTAGAGAACGCTCACCACCTTGCACAAGAAACTGCCGAAAACCCAATGCCAGGCCACAGAGATGGCCCAAAAGGGCATCGTCACTACAAACAAGAGGTTGGAGATGGCCAGGTTCAGCAGGTAAAGCTCAATCACCCGTCTTCGAGGCGCATAGCGGAGCAGCACCACCAGCAGGAGGAGGTTCCCAGCCAAGCCCAGCACGAAGATCAGGCTGTAGATGATTGGCAGGAAGACTCTCCCAAAGGACAAGACCTCATCCTTGCTGCAGACCAAGACAGCCACGTCGTCCAAGTAGTCATAGTCATAGAAGAAGCTGCTGTTCTCAGGACTGGTGGTGGTGAGTGGCAGGAGGGACGCCTTGGTGAGCATGTCTGAAGTTCTGCAGAAAACAAAAAGCCACGATGAGGACCTGGGGGAACAGCTCAGTGTGCGAGCGAGCACGGGGGCCCCCGAGTTCAGATCCCCAGAACCCACATAAGCTAGCCACAGTAGCACACCTTAACTCCAGAGCTCCTACAAAAAGAACCCACATAAGCTAGCCACAGTAGCGCACCTTAACCCCAGAGCTCCTACAAAAAGAACCCACATAAGCTAGCCACAGTAGCACACCTTAACCCCAGAGCTCCTACAAAAAGAACCCACATAAGCTAGCCACAGTAGCGCACCTTAACCCCAGAGCTCCTACAAAAAGAACCCACATAAGCTAGCCACAGTAGCACACCTTAACCCCAGAGCTCCTACACAAAGATGGGAGATAGACAGAGAAGCACCAGTGGTGCACAGGCCAGCTAGCCTGGGGTACACAATCGCAAAGAAGACTGAGACCTGATTTTGTCCTCTGACATCCACATGCACACTCCCATGCTCACATACATGAACATGTAAACACATACAAACACAAAGATTGAAAAAAGAAACCTAAACCACGAATGACTGTATCCCCTCAAACCCTGAGCCGAAATAACCCACCCTCTCCTGAGGCTGTGACTAAACACCTCCACAGCAGCCCGAGGTAGTGCCCCTCAGCGTACACAGTACAAGCTGAGGTGAAGTGCAGATACACACCGCATTCTCACAGAACTCGTTAAGGGGAGCATTGTCTGGCCAGGGCTGTCGCTTCTCCAGAGGCTTTTAATATGTGAGCTCGGTACTGTCAGCGTGTAAACACGGAGTAGCCAGAATCTGGCCATTGTCATCTACTGGGTTTCAATAGCCTGTGGTTGGCATACATTTAGCCTGGAAGTTTCTAGCACATGTGTCCAGGAGTGTAGCAAATGCCGAAGCCAAAGCTATTTCCAGAATGCCTCTGGTATGAGAACAGGGCAACCACCACACTCACAGCGAGACACCGAGTTCAGAACTAGAATAGGATCATCAACTCTTCAGTGCCCTCAAGCCTGGCTCCAGAGGCAGCAAGTCTGTCGGGCAGAGAGAGGCAGCAAGTCAAAAGCAAGCTTGGCTTATGTAGCCAGGACCAGGCCACCTGGAACCACATAGGGTTTAGTTTAAAAACACAGATTTTAAAAAAAAAATGTTGGTAGCCTCTGTCAACTGACTGCTGTGCCCTCGGCTCCCCTCTCCATTGTGATAGGCAAACTTCGGAGGTTCCTCCGTCTTATATTCTTGCTGAAGCCATTTTAGGCTTGACTACAATTTCATCTCCTCGATGGAGAATGTCATAGAAAATTACCCAATTGTATTCAAGAAATCTGAGGTCAAGATGCCCCAGCTGACTTAGCTTATTAAACTGCCTGCTTGTGCAGAAGCCCCTCCCTCCAGCTAACTGCTTATCTTGGCTTCTGTTAAACTCCTTGCTTGAAGAAAGCGCCTCCACCCTGCTGCATCTGCCAAGTAAGATGGCAGGTGTTGGTTTTGCCTTCAAAAACTCCATGATCTGGACACTTGGTGATACACTTGGGTTCTGAATGCCTGAGTGTAGTCCTAGCCAGCTGGAATAAAGACTTTCAATTGGCCATAAACTGTGTCTGAGTGGTTGTCTCTCGGGGAGGGGGGCTTCCCATAACACCATCACAGACTAAGCTCCCAACCGTAACTCCTCAGCTGATTTGTAACTTTGTGTCACTCTCCCCCACACCATGGTGTCTGGCACATGGTGTCTCCTGACCAATCAATGCAGCTAGTCCATAGGGACCCTGACTTGTGGCTGTACCAGGCTAACTGGTGTCCAGGGTTCTGGTTACAGCCCGGGAGTCTCCAGAGCTGTGACCTGGGTTCCTTCTTTGCATGCTTGCTGTGCTGGTGTCATCTCGAGCAAATTCCCTGAACTGGAAGGAGTGTGGCTTGCTCAGCTGTTAGCGGCTGGGCTTGGCTGCACTCTGGCTTACCTGTGCCTGCAGTGTCTGGTCTCTGTGCCCAGCTAGAGAGCAGGCGTTAGTTTCAAACTGGTCCGTCGTCTTCTTCTCTGCTCTCTTTCCACTTCCCTGCTGTTTTGGTTTTCCTCTAGTCTTAGAATTCTTTCTCCTGTGGCCCCGACTCCTCCCTTGCAGAGTTGTGGGAAGGGTGCTTCTCTTCTACTCTGATGAGAATCTGTCTTCAAGCTTTCAAAAATACACACAGCATGCATAATTATCCACGGCCACGTACCATGCAGTAGCTCCCCTTCCTCTTCCTCTGTTGACCACAACCTCACCCCATTCATCAATCTCTTCCACACCTTCTGCAATCACGCATCTCTCTACTCATGTAGACCTGCATTTCCCACATGTGCATACATCTGGTGGTTCTATTTACGGTAGTTTTGAGAACCTGCATGCTGCTTGCCATGGTGGTGGGGCATTATTCCTGGGCCTTTGGGCTAAGCGCAGAATGCATGGTGGCTGCACTCATTTACATCCCCGCAGTGAATGAGCCTTCCCCCTTTCTCTGCATCCCAGCCAGCAGGGGCTTTTGTTGTTTTGTTTTTGTTTTGAAACCAAACCTCAGCTGTGTAACCCTGGCTGGCCTGGAACTAGCTGTGTAGACTAGGCTCACTTTGAGCTGGCTCTTGCCTCTGCCTCCCTGCTTTTTGTCTTTTTAATATTATTCATCCTTACTAGAGTGGAGTGATACCACACAGTGGTTGGATTTGCATTTCCCTGATAGTTACTCATGTTGACTTTGGGGGAGTACAGTCGTGTACTATTGACCACTGTGTGTCTCCTTTTGAGAAATATATTCACGTTCTCTTGTCTTTTGTTTGTTTTGTTCTGTTTGCTTTGATTTGTTTTGGTTTTGAACTTGCCAAGTAGCAGAGGATGACCTTGAACTCCTGATCCTTTTACCTGTGTCTCCTAAGCACTGAGATTGCAGGCATGTACTGTTATGCCCAGCTAATCATTTGCTCATTTAAAAGTTTTTGGGGAGGGTGGTAATATCTTAAGGTCCTTATATACTCCTGATATTAATCCCTTGTCTGGTGAATAATTCATAAATATTTTTGCTACCCTGTATGATCCCTCATCATTCTGTTGAGTCTCTCCTCTGCAGTGTTGGATATAATCCCATTCCCCCACCCCATCCTCTAATTTTGGCCTGTGCTTTTGAGGTCTTATCTAGAAAACCTCCACCCATACCTATGTATTGCTATGTACTGAAGCATGAAGATAGCATGAACTAGAGCGTGGGTGAAGTGAACTTAAAATTGTGCTCTATCCTGTACTAAGCTACAGAAAGACAGAGATGGGAGGGGGCAGGCTACAGAGACCGTAAAAAGGGAGGATATTAAGGTGGTCTGCCTGACATCTGTCAGTCGTCCCATTGGTCACCTGGAGTGGGTGCCCCTTCCTTACTCTCTGCCCCCATGTGTCTCTCTTGAGGCTGCATGCTTAGTCAAAGCAGATGACCTTCCTTCATAGAGGAAGATGGCTCTTTGATCAAGGATATAGGACTAACTTCACTCCCTGTCAGAACCCAAGGGTAGGGGCCTTTATGTCCAACACATTGCATTGATCACCAGTGGGGAGGGGCTCTGGGGAAACGAGGGGAAGGAGACAAAAATGGATCTGTGCTCAGCAGGAGTTATGCTGAGCGGCTACAGAGGGCTGTGGGCTAGTGGTGCTAATGGGTCATCAATTCCTCCTAAAAGTCTGTGTTTTGTTTCCTGTTCTCCAATTCAACCAGGGTGAACTTCTAATAAGCTCAGTGACAGCTTACATTCATATTTATTTATGCTTTTAGTGGATGGGAATCTCTTTTCATAAGAAGTGGGGGACTGCAGTGACCCTCCTGCCTCGCTTCTCAAGTGCTAGAGATCTAGCCTGTACTGCCATAACTCAGCCTTTTTAAAGGGGGCCTATGTGGTGTGGGCTCTACCCCTTTTCATGTATGGTGCACTATTTTCCCTAGTTCTTTCTGGCTGAATTATTTCATTTTTGTAAGAAGAATTTTGAAAGAGCTGTTGGCTCAGGAGGCCCTCATGGGACTCTGAGCATCCATGAGTCTGGATGGAATGAACTGGGTGGGAAATACCACCCCTCCCATGGAGCACTGGAGAATTCCATCTGTCAGCCTCTGCCCCACCCTTGAGCTCCTACCTAATAGAATGGGGACTAGATGTGGACAAGCCATACACATGTCTGGGAAGTTTTCTCTAGGACCCAGCTCATCTCCTGGCCAGCCTCAAAGGTGGCTCTGTGCCTGCCTTAGTGGGCCCCTGCTCCTCTCCTGTACATATGGCTTCTCCAGGCTCTGAGTGTCTCTCATTCCTGGGCTGGCATCAGGAGTTGAGCTGAGGAGGGGTACCGGTGAGGAGAACCTTTCTGAGGCTCAGGCCTTGTCAGTCATGGTGCCAATAACTGCACCCCAGCTGTTCTCCGCAGGGCCAGCCCTGGCCTTGATCTGATTTCTCCAAGTCCCTGACTTTTGCTTTAGCAAATATGCAACCTAACAGATGCTTAGATCAAAGTCAGGGCTGGCAACTTGTGAAGGTCTCCCTCTCCCTGGAGCACTCTGGGAAGCTCTCCAGGTCCTCTGAAGCAACAGGCCTCTCCCAACACTTCCATCAACATTCCCCAGATGACTCAGAAGCTATGTCCCTGTACACACCATGGATGGCACGTGCCTTCCTGGCCACTGTGCGGTCCTGTAGCTCACAAGAAGAGGTGTGAGCACTGGTCATTTTCACTCCCTTATATTCATTGGAACCTTGAGAGCAATGAGTTGCTCACTTCTTAGGGTAAGTTTGCAGGTAGTAAAGGCGACTCTGCAGAGAAAGCTTTAGGGGATCCAGGGATTCACTCAAGGGCTTCCAGTCAAAGGGCCAGCAAGGTCAAACTCAGCTAAGCTTACCTCCCATAAAGCTAGAGACACAGAGGCAGATGCAATTAATCTGACAGACAGTAATGCTGCTCTGTCTATGCTGGGGCTATAGCTTAGCTGATAGAGTGCTTTCCTAGGATGCAGGTCTGACCCTCTGCACTGTAAGGGTGTGGTGCACTCCTTCAATTCCTGAACTCAGGAGGTTTACGTAGGAGGATCACAAGTTCAGGATCATCTTCAGCTACACAGCAAATTCAAGGGGAGACTGAGATACATTAGACCTTATTTCAAATAAAATAAAACCTCCAAAAACAAAAACAAAAAAGCATAGTTCCATCCACGTGGCACGTGGCCTTGTGGGCAGTGCCATGTGAGCTCGCTTTCAGGGACAAGTGGCTTTGTGAGCCATGACATGTGACCTGAGCATGCCTGGAACTTCCTCACAGGATGCTCAAAGACTGTTAGAGTGACGTCCATATTCCAGAGGGTGAAACAGACATAATGAGGTAACACCAATTCCAAAAGCCGTGGATGAGCTGGGTGAACTGAAAACTCAGGGGGACCTGCCATAGCTTAGTCTGAGTTCCCCTCTCAACAGACCAAGCTTAAATTTGAAGGACGTGGCTCCTACAGTAGAGCTTCCAGCCTGAGAAACTTAGGCCAGAGAAACGCAGAAGGCTGAGCCAGCCCTGGAGGCGTGCAGCTGGCATGCGGCCTGCCGGCAGGTCTGTGAGCTCCCACACAGCAGTCAGCACTGCGGCCAGCGGCGGGAGACACTGAGAGGGGGGCAGATGCCACGGATACCCCCACACTCAACTCAAGTCGCCTGTGAAACTTTATCCAAGTCACAGGTCCAGACTCCAGAGCTCTGACAGGCATCCCTCCTTCTTCCACTGCCCGGGCCCCAGCCAAGAGCTCTTAAGGCCAGGTGGGTAGGTCCCCCAAGGGGCTGACCTCCATCCATCCCAGCAGAGTGTGCTGTGGATGGCGCAACCTACCAAATGTACAGACTGCTCAAACAAACAAGTTGAGCCTGACCTCACAGACTCCCCAGCTTTTGGAATGTAAAAGCAACCGATCTGGTCACTTCTAGTGGACAGTGCCTTTGCTGACTTCCCAGGACCAGGACCAGGAAACCAAGCCCTGATTTAAGCACCCCACAAAGCCACCCCGTCCTGAAGCACCCCTGCCCAGTCCCCAGCACTCACACAGGGTCGTCCTGGCCGGCCTTCCTTCACCCTCTGGGTACAGAGCTGGCTCCTCCGAAGTCTGGGGGCTCCAAGGGCGACAGCTGTCTCCAGGACTCCTCAGCGCAGGACTGACATCAGAACAACATTAGCAAAGTTATGGCGATTTAAATGGTGTGGCCGCCTCTTCTCCTCCCTCTCTTCACTCAGTTTTTCCTTTTGATCTTATTTCCTACCAGACGCAGCTGGAGCCAACTTTGCACAGCCTCAGCATCCTGTGACCCAGAGCATGACCAGCACAGAACCTCAACCTACTGGGCCCTCCCCTGGGGACTCTCGATTGGCTTTTGGGATCCACTCTTGCTCAGCTTCAGATGGCCCCTGAAGCTCTCGGCCCAGTGTGTGGCATTCCTGATATTCCTGGCCCAGCAGCAGTCACACACACTGGGGCAGCCTCAGCCACTGGATGCAGGAGCATCCTCCAACCCCAGAAGAGCTGCACACAGGCTGTGCCAGGCACCAGAAGCCTGTCTCTAGGGAGCTGTGGGCAGTACTGGGCTGTCTCCTTCCTCCCTCCATCATGGGCTGGGGAGACCATCAGTTATTAAATTATAGCTGCATGTGTAACAACACCCTACAATTACACAGCACTTACTACAGGCCAGGGTCTGTCCTCAGGACTTCTCCCATTCATTCATTCATTCATCATTCATTCTGTCTTTGGAACAGCACTAAGACAGTTGTCTCTATGAGGGGACCAGACACAGAGAGGCCAAGGAACCAGCCAAAGCTACTCAGCTGAAGCTAGCTAAGCTGGAACTCACTCTGGAATCCAGGTTAGTCCATGAGAAGACGAAGTGGGGAGTGGGGAGAGAAAGAACTGTATATTAAACAGCTTCTGCTTAAGCAGCCTCACTGGGAGGTCCTTCAAGGGCTGGTGGCTCCCAGATGGGAGAACAAGTCCAATACTGTGAGGCACAGGAAAGGCAACCAGTGAGGCAGGGAGCCTAGAATGACCCACGCAGGGGCAGGGCCATGCAGGCAGCGCTTGGCAAACTTCAGGCCCAGCCAGCCTGCAGACAAACCCCAGCCCCGACCCCCACCAGTCAGGTTCACTGTCCAACGTGGCTGGCTGCACACAGTTAAGGACTGGTAAGGGTTCGACCTGCCTTAGTCCTTGCAGCCAATCCTGGGCCTGACAGAGATTGACCCATAAAGGATTGTAATACAGTGGCCTCAATATTTGTCACACCTGGCTTAAAGAAGGGTGCAGTATTACCTCTAATCTGGGGAGGTTATAGAACTGCCCCAAGGAACTGAAATTCTGAGATGGAAAGTGACATTCCCAAGGACACACAGCAAGGATGGTATGTAAGAATGCATGTCGGAACCCAGCTGCAGTCAGGCTGTGTGCAACAGCCCTTCCTCTCAGAGATGACCCTCCCTGTGGGTCCCTAGCTAAGGACCCCCCAGGGGCCAGGGTCTCACCCGGGGACGGGGACGTGAGTTCACATCAAGGGGGAATTGGTGGCCACACATCTGGCTCCCAGCCCCCTTCCCGCCACTTGCCTGGCTGCAGGCTTGTGCTGTCAAATCCCCTCCATCCTCAGAAAGGCAGAAGAAGAGACCCCCACTTCTGCAGCAGGAGCCCTCCTTTCCTCTCCTCACGGCCCTGCCATGCTCTTGTCTGTCTGTCTGTCTGTCCATGGAGTTAATGACTCTTCTAATAACCCCCTTACCCACCACAGTCTACCTCAGTGTCCCCTTAAATCCACATTTAAGGCCCTTCACAGTGAGCCCAGCTTCGCAGGGTCCACACGGACAGATTCAGACCAGCTCTGTCTGGTAACAGTAACCTTTCATGATGTTCCATGGGACAGGTACTCCCCAAGGCCCCTCCAGACCTGCCCTGACTGCCCTTCCTGGTTCAGCAGAGCAGCAGGTATTGCTTCTGGTTTTACAGGACGTGGGAACCACGGTGCACACCAGATAGAGCCCTGGTCTCTGTGCCCAGATCGTTAAGTTCATGCTCCATTCCCTTAACTCGGTGTCTGCTGAGACACTCCCAGTGTGAGCTGGCTTCAGACTTGCTATTCTCCTATTTCTGCATGCTGAGTACCAGCATTACAGGTCTGTAGACTAGATCAAGCTCTCCTTTTTTTTTTTTTTAGCATTTTATTTTTCTTTCTTCTTCTCTGTTTTTTAAATTTTATTTTATGTATGTGAATACTCTGCCTGGATGGATGGATATGTACCTCATGTGTGCCTGGTGGCCATGGAGGCCAGAAGAGGGTGTCAGATCCCCTGGAACTGGAGTTACAGGCAGTTATGGACTACCACTTGGGTTCTGGGAACTGAACTTGGGACATCTGGAAATGCTTTAACCACTGAGCCATCTCTCCTGCCCGACATGTTAACATATGTCCAGGGCTGAAGAGGGAGTTGCTCAGTCTGTGAAGTGCCTGCCTTGCAAGCCTGGGTCCCCAGCACTCAGGTAGAAAGCTGGGCTTAGTAGCATGCCACCTATAATTCCTGTTCTGAAGAAATAGAGACAGGGTGGCCCTGGGACACACCGGCCAGCCCGCCGACCCTAATCAGTGAGCTCCAGACCAGTGAAAGATCCTAAAGAATGGCATCCAGCGCCAGGCAGTGGTGGCGCACACCTGTAATCCCAGCACTCGGGAGGCAGAGGCAGATGGCTCTCTGAGTTCAAGGCCAGCCTGGTCTACAGAGTAAATTCCAGGACAGCCAGGACTACATTGAGAAATCTTGTCTCAAAAAACCAAAACCAAAACAACAACAACAAAAAGACACCCAAGGTTGAGCTCTGACCTCTACAGCCACATACACACACAAATAAATAAAATGTTTAATGTAAAATGTACTGTATAAACACAAGGAAAGTTGGATATGATGCTAAATCTCTCCAAACCCTTCCCTGGCAGATAGAGCTCTCAGGACAGTTCAGCACGGTCTGTCTGTCTGTCTGTCTGTCTGTCTTCTTGCCCAGAGCTCTTTCTGCAGCCACAGCTGGTCTAGAAAGAGCTACTTAACCAGTCCCTGCATGGTAGTCCGTGTCCCGACCCCCCCCCCACCCCCCCCCCCCCCTCCAGCTCCCTGTGCTCCCAGAGAGCCTGCATTCCTCAGGGGTTCCTGGCTTCATGGGAATGTCTGGGGAGCTGATAACCCAGGGAGGCAGCCAGGCTCCCAAAACA
The DNA here is from genome assembly GCF_004664715.2 of Peromyscus leucopus. Classification (NCBI taxonomy): domain Eukaryota; kingdom Metazoa; phylum Chordata; class Mammalia; order Rodentia; family Cricetidae; genus Peromyscus; species Peromyscus leucopus. Next base: position 110,536,393 of record NC_051069.1, on the reverse strand, counting down.
GTTCTCAGCATGGGAAGCCTCTCCCCTGATTTTTTTAAACCTCCCCCGTTGTCATTTTGCTGAGTTTAAATGAATCACCTCTACCACCCCTAGACTGGGATACCCCAGAATGGTTCCTGAACCTCTCTGAGCCATAGGAAAGTACCTTGCCTGGGACCACTGAGCTGTGCAAGCCTCTGACCGTCTGTTTAAATCTAAGCTTCATGCCAGGACCCCAAAGATGAGCTGGAGGGGGGAGTCACTGGACCTTTATTGTCCCTCTCCCAGTGTGACCACATTGAATAAATCTCTCTGCTTTTTAGTTGCTGCCTGTCTAGCTGGCACACTGGGAAATGATGGCTGGGTCTGGATTAATAGGAGTGTCGGGGTCCAGGCTCTGACTCTAACTCCAGCAAAAAGACAGGGTGGATCTCAGCCCTCGGAGGAGCCCCGATGCCATCTGAGACTCAAGCCTCAGAATCCACAAAGCAGGGTCCCAGAGAAGCTGCGGAGGAGCTCCCCATGGGGTAGAAAGTGCCCCATGCCTTCCTCTCCCGGTACCCAGGTCCGGGCTACTGAGACCACTGTAGCCACAGAGCAGCCCCACCCTCCCCAAGGGCCGCCAGACCTACTAGGGCCAGACCTGATCGCCTGGGGACATCCACCGGAGTCTGAGGGGGCCCAGTGGTTGCTGCCTCTTCCTCGGGGACGTGCGGAGTGCGTATGAATCTCCGGACACACATCCTGGTTTCCGAGGACTGGGGAAGCGTGCTTTGCCCTGTTAAGTCCTCCCATCCGCTGCAGTGAGCCAAGTCCTAACGGCCCCCACCCCAGGGAGGAGTGCCCCAAAACAGCCCAATGACTCTGGACGGCACAGTCCCCGATTTCCCGCAGCTGAGCCAGGCACACTGACTCAAATCTTGCGGCTTGTGTTCAACATCCTGGCCACCTAGCTGGTCTTCGCAGCTCCACCCAGCATTCAGCTTTGTCCATCCTGGACCCACTCAGTGGGATGCCCCACTGTGCTGCTGTGCACAAACCTGCACGAAGTGACAGACCGCCTTCCCAGGCTCCCCTCACCGCCCTTCCTCTCCCTTCTCCCGCCACATCACCACATCACGGTGGTTCTGCTGTCTCGCTGTCTGTTCCCTCAACTGTCGGGAAACTTTCCTGAAGCTGGTCAGAAGCAGATAATGAATGAATGACTAACGGAGTGAATGAATGAGTGCGGGTGTGCAGTGTGCTGCTGGCTGTGCACTCAGCAGTGTGTGGCTGGCCCTTCTCTCCTCCAGGCCAGGCCCTGCCACATGCCAGTGCACTCTTTGGTAAGTGCTTTGTCTCCAAAGGAGCCGGAATACACAGCAGTGCTGGAGCTCTCTGCCCTGCTGCTTACCCGGAGCTGGCCTTGGGGTCGGTCTGCATTTCCCAGCTCTCACCCAGAGATGACATCTTGTTTGTTTGTTTGATAGGTTGATTGATTAGTTAATTGTAGAGACTGGGTCTCACATAGCCAAAGCTGGCCTCCTGCTTCCAACTGGCTAGTACTGGCCTTGTAGGTGGGTGCCACCACACCAGACCTATGTTGTTTTGGAGAAAGAGTCTCACTTTGTAGTCCTAGCGACCTCAGATTGATATGTAGCTCAGGCTGCCTTCGAATTCACCACCCTTCTGTCTCTGGGGTTATAACCTGTGTCAGCACTGGATTTAGGGTAGGCTTGGTCCTTCACACGTGATAAGTGAACGTGAACTTAGGTATTTGCCTTTCTCTAGCTCCACAGACCACCAGAGTGAAGGACACGATCTGATGGGTCTCCTCTCAGACAAAGGAGTACCGGACCTCCCGTGAGGCTACACACCAGTTATCAGCAGGGGAGGCTCAGGGGGTGTTCAACAGGAGCCCAGAGCCTGTTTCCCTCCCAGAGAACAGCTAAATTTCTAGGGCCTGGGTTCCTTCATCACCCACCCTCTCTTTACTTCTTTATTTTAAAACTATTTTTAAAAACAGTAGTCTTGTTTCTGGGAAGCCAATCAGCTTTCCCCAATGTTAGTGTCATGTAATCATAGCAGAGAGAACGTAATGATTGTAAATGAGCATGGACCCATACTATTGACTAACTCGCAGATGCCACAGTTTGGACACACATGCCACACATGGTCTGAACATGTCCCAGACACTTATAGTCTGGAAGTTTAGTCCCCAGGGTGGCTGTCCTCAGAGGAGGGGGACCTTAAGAGACAGCCTCAAGGGAGGCCATTGGGTAGGGGCAATGATCCTGGAGGAGGGTAGTGTTGGAGGGGGTCTCAAGAACGAGTTGTTACTAAATGAGTTCAATGTCTGGGCTGTTGCTCTCGCTTCCTGCTTGACCATGTGATTTGTTCCCAAGATGTAATGCCATGAGGCCTCTCACCAGAGTGGGTCAGACACTGGCCACATACACACAAACCTCCAGTGTATAAAATGTGTGTGTGTGTGTGTATGTGTGTGTGTGTGTGTATGTGTGTGTGTATGTATGTGTGTATGTATGTGTGTATGTGTGTGTATATGTATGTGTGTGTGTATGTGTGTGTATGTGTGTGTGTATGTATGTGTATATGTGTGTGTATGTGTGTATGTATGTGTGTGTATGTGTGTGTGTATGTGTGTGTATGTGTGTGTGTATGTGTGTGTATGTGTGTATGTGTGTGTATGTATGTGTGTGTATGTGTGTGTATGTGTGTATGTGTGTGTATGTATGTGTGTATATATATGTGTGTATGTGTGTTTGTATGTGTGTATGTGTGTATGTATGTGTGCATGTGTGTGTGTGTACGCGTGCATGTCACAGCACACATGTGGAGGCCAGAGGACAACTTGTGAGACTCAGTTTTCTTCTTCCACCATGTAGGTCTCAAAGGTCAAAGCCGGCTTGGTGGCAAGCACCATTCTTTTTTTTTTTTTTTTTTTTTTGGTTTTTCGAGACAGGGTTTCTCTGTGTAGCTTTGCGCCTTTCCTGGAGCTCACTTGGTAGCCCAGGCTGGCCTCGAACTCACAGAGATCCGCCTGGCTCTGCCTCCCGAGTGCTGGGATTAAAGGCGTGCGCCACCAACGCCCGGCCGGCAAGCACCATTCTTAACCATTGAGCTATCTCCCTGGCCCTCAACCTCTCTCTCTGTGTCTTTCTCTCTCTGTGTCTGTCTATCTGTCTGTCTGTCTCTCTCTCTCTCTCTAATTTATTCTGCCTGCACACCAGAAAAGGACACCAGATTTCACTACAGATGGTTGTGAGCCACCATGTGGTTGCTGGGAATTGAACTCAGGACCTCTGGAAGAACAGCCAGTGCTCTTAACCTCTGAGCCATCTCTCCAGCCCTCAACCTCTTTCTTGATGAAGTATTAACTGTCAGTATTTTGTTAGAGCAACATGAAATAAACTAATAAAGGTATTTAATTCCAATTTCACCAGCTGCCCTATTGATGGCTGAGGCTCTAAGCCAGGACCCCTCGAGGTCTTTGCTTGAGTTTCCTTCATCTCTCCACTCTGAAACAGCACTATGATCTTGCCTAGTCTTGATGGTTTTAAAGTCAACTGTAGAACTTTGTGTTCCTACAATGACTTCACTGTTTTTTTCATTTATAATTATCGAGGACCTGTGACTGCTACTTAGAGACCAGGCAGATAACTTGTTTCTCATCACACTAATTTTTTTGGGTCCACTGGTCATACACACTTCCAATAAAATGGCTTTAGTGTTGCCAACTGCTGACTTCTGTGGCCAGCAGTCTCTCTGCTGTGTTTTCTGGAATTTACTATCGAAGCAGATTATAGATTGGGCCATTTCTTTCCTTCTGTGACTGTCACAGTTTATCTTGCTGGCCCAGCTGTCTCCTCCCCTGTTTAAATATCTCAACACATCTGCATCCTGTCCATCTGAGGTGTGCCCAGAGGCTGTCATCTGGCCTCTGTGTCGCTCTGCAGCTGTGGCACCTCTAACAAGACACTCTCTGGAGTGCAGAAACGGTGGCTAGGGAAGTGCACAGCTCTGCACAGGCAGCCAGGTTTCCACGGAACCCACAGAAGCACCTTCCCAGCAAGGCTGGCCCTTCCCTGAAACTGGTGGGCTGCAGGGGAGTGTGTCATAGCCCCTGAGACAGTGAGGAAAAGAGCTTCCTGCCCCTGACATAGCAGTATGAAGGCCCATAGGGCCTACTTCCTTCTGGTGGAGACCTAACATTCCAGTTTGGTGGGGTCAGTGACCTGGCTAGTAGGCTCAGGAAGGAGGGACTATCTCTAGGAAGGCAGATGTATCTTAAGCAATGCCAAAAATGTAGGAGGAGTAATTAGTCGTTTACTCCTAGGAGACATCAGACCTTCCCTTCCCAGAACCCCCTCCCTAACAGTCCCTATTAGCAGAACCATCATGAGGTTCAGTTGGGTCTGTCTGCCCACCTTCATGAGTCCTGCTCACCTTTATGAGGTGCCAATTTTCTGAGGTTTCTGTTCCATCTCTTTCTTTCTGATGCTGGCCAGAACCCATGTAGGTTTTTCTGTCACTTGGGGCCTTCCATACTTCCTCTAATGTGACCTCTGTGCTGGTTTAACGCAAATGGTGTGACTTTCCCCTTCTCCTCCCATCGCTTCAGGCAGCTGCTGAAGCTTGCAGCTTCCTGCCCTGGGGAGCTTCTTTTAAACTCTAATAAAAATTGTTCTTGAGCTTCCATTTGAGTTGCTCTTAAATTCTGTTATCAATGAAACTAAGAACCCTAAGAGAGAGCTCCAGTTCCAGTATCAGCCCCAGGGCCCTGGGTCCTTCCTCTGACCTCTAATCACACATCCACTTCCAGTGCCACCAGCCTCATGCCCTGAGTCCTTCCTGCTTCCAGGCTTTCTACCAGGCCTCTGGAGTGGTGGCCAAGAAGCCCACATGGGCAGCACTGAGCAGAAGTGCTCTCCACCCCTGAGATGGTTACCAGCTGTTTTACACCAGCCAGGAAGTTGAAAATGGAGCTCAGACCAAGACGGGGGCGGGGGGGGGGGTGTTCTAGAGGCATTCAGGAAACCCTGCTTCTCTCTTCTTAGAGCCCTGAGTGTAAACCTGAGAACCACTGACTGTGGCCGACCTTCATGTCTCCCACCACCTAGTTCTAGCGACCCCCCCATGAGCCTCCTGCATTCTCCAGGTCCTTCCCAACCCCCATTCTGATTCCTCTCCAGCTCTGGGGCAGATATGACTTCCTACAGGCTGCAAGCAGCTTCCACACAGCATGCCTGGCACTGAACCCACATGGAGCAATCTGTGCCCGCCACAGCTTGCCTGCAATCAGCAGACCAGCTTCCGGGTGGGCCCGCCCCAGCCTCTGCTGGGTGAGCTCAGTCTGTCCTCACTGAGCGTAAGAGGGGTCATCTCTTCCTCCAGGGTCTTGCCACTTTGGGCTCCTAACCCCACAATGGCCCTCACAGAAAAGAAACTGAGTCAGCACCCGCCTTTACTCACGTTGTTGAGATGTAGTCTGCTGGCCTCGGAGTGGCCCTGGCTAGCCTTCTGACTTGTCTGTCCCTTCAGCACACCTACCCACAGGTGGAGCTCTGGGCTTCAGGAAGAAAGGAGTTCTTCTACTGATGGGAAGGTATGTAACCCTTCCCACAATTCCCAGTCTCTTGTCTTGGTTCAAATTTTTTCTTTATCAAAATACCTCTGGGGACTCGGGAGTCCGTTCAGCAGGTAAAGAGCTAGCAAAGACCTGGGCTTGACACCTGACACTCAGGTGGAAAAGGCAAGTGTGGAGACACATGCTCACAGTCCCAGCCACAGTGGTGGCCTCTCCGGGGCTGGCTAACCAGCCTAGCCTAATGGAGGAGTCCTGGGCCAATGGGAGACCCTGTCTCAAAGTAAGGTGGATGGTGTTCCTGCTGCGCACTCATAAATGCCATTGAAAACCCTGAGATGGACACTCTGTGCTAGAGTTCTCGGGATAGGCTGTGCTTCTCCAGAGAGGACGTTACCAGGGATCAGAGAGAGTCACTTGTTCAAAACTGTTACTAGAAGCCATTTATTCCTGCTCCCCCCAACACACCCCTCACCTCCATTCTCTTCTCCTCCTCCTCAAGGAGACACATATGAGTGACCGTGGCCCAGGAACTTGGATTCGGGTTGCCCCAGATACCATGTTCCATCATGGTAAGAGGTTTACAAACTGTGAAGTTACAGGACAAAAGAGGTCATCGGACAGGCGCTTTTCAGATGCTGTGGTGGAAACATCAGGTAGACCACACTGCACAGCAGGAGCATCTCTGCTATGGACCTCAGATACTGGCTGGTAACATTCTTAGCTATCGTGATAAGGGCCTGTTCAGTTAATACATTTCAAAAGGATTAACCTGACAGTCACAAAGACGTTAGGTCAGACACAGAGGTGGGCAATGAATGACTGCTGTGAGGGCTAAGGATAGCCCAAGATAATTTGTCTCGGGATCTGCAACATCCCAACTCTCATAAGTTCTGAGCCCCAGGGGCCTGTCCCGAGTCAGAGCACAGACGAAAAGGAAGAACAGTGGTGCTGACGTTTGCCCGGTGCTCAGGCTGGAGGCACACTACTCTAAGGGATCTGTGTGGGCTCCTTGTCTACCCCACCCTCAGCTCCATTTCAGGAGGAAAGTTATGCACAGAGAGATGAGCTCATTCAAATTTCAGGACTTGGATCTGGAACGGACTACTCCAAACCACACCCTCAGCCTCCACCCAGCCGGTTGTCTGCACCCTCTGTCCTGAATCCAAACTTTCTTCCTGTGCCTCTGTGCGCTGTGTGTGCATGTTTGTGTGTTTGTTCATGTGTGGGAGCACGTGTGTGCCTCTGTGTGCTGTGTGTGCATGTTTGTGTGTTTGTTCATGTGTGGGAGCACGTGTGTGCCTCTGTGTGCTGTGTGTGCATGTTTGTGTGTTTGTTCGTGTGTGGGAGCACGTGTGTGCCTCTGTGTGCTGTGAGTGCATGTTTGTGTGTTTGTTCGTGTGTGGGAGCACGTGTGTGCCTCTGTGTGCTGTGTGTGCATGTTTGTGTGTTTGTTCGTGTGTGGGAGCACGTGTGTGCCTCTGTGTGCTGTGAGTGCATGTTTGTGTGTTTTGTTCATGTGTGGGAGCACATGTGTGCCTCTGTGTGCTGTGTGTGCATGTTTGTGTGTTTTGTTCATGTGTGGGAGCATGTTGTAGAAGCTCCAGGCCAACCTTGGGGGTCTTCCTGCATCATCCTCTCCCCCATTCATTGAGGCAGCGCCCCCACCTGAACGCAAGCTCACCAATGCAGCTAGTCCAGCTAGCTGCTTGCTCCTGGGAGCCCGGCTCCGCCTACCGATGGTAACGGTTCCTGCTGTAACCAAACTCCTGAGAAGAGGCAACCTAAAGGTGCTTGGGCCTGGGTTTAGAAGGACGTAGTTCATCATGGTGCTGGGAGGGGCGGTGGCAGGAGCCAGAGGTCACAGTGAGGTGGCAATCATGAAGCAGGCAGACAGTGGACAGAAGCAGGACCCAGCCATCAAACCTCAAGGCCTGGCCCCAGGGAGGCTCCACCTCCTACCTGTCCCACAGTCTCCAAAACAAGGCCACCAGCAGCAGACCAAGCGTTACAATATACGAGAAGCAGGGACATTTCACATCCAAACCAATACTGCAGTTCGGGACGGACCTCATCAAACATGGTCCCTCAAGTTGCCACACAGGCACCCTTAAATGAGTCAGTGGAGAAAACACTGTCGTCCCCCCCTTCCTGTCCCCTTGCACACCAGTAGGTCTCAGGAGCTGCTCTGGCTGTTCTACCCGGATCACATGCTGCACGGGAAACAGAACAGAGTGAGGAAATGGTGAGTGATAGGGACACTGTGCCTGAAACAAGCAACCAGCTCCTGGGAGCGGACGACCTGGGTGTGGGCCTGAAGTCTGGCAAAGGGACAAGGGGCAGCTGTGAAGCCTCGGGGCAGTTAGGCCTGACTCTTTTTCCTAGAAATACAATATTGGGGAGTTGAAGGGTCCCTGATATATCAGACGGCTTCTGGAACACTTGTTATTTCACCACCCAGCTGACTTCATCTGCCCCCTGCGTCAGAGGTCAGAGGGGCCGCCACGAAGGCTACAAGGCTACAGGAGCAGAGCAGGGCAGAGTGAGGGGAGCGGGAAACGCTTTTGCGCCCCCTGGTCCATGGCACACCCCACAGCACAGTTCTGACTCCAGAGCTCAGCCCACCCTTTTCTTGTTTCGTGCTTGCAGAGTCGGCCATGACTCTTCCCCTACTTTCACAAGCCTCTTCTGGGTGGTGGCTTTAGATTTGAAATGCTGCCCGGGAGCACGTCCAGAAAGGAGAGCTGAGGTGGTGCAGACTCTACGTGCCTGCTGTCAGTTCTGCGTCCCAGGCAGTCACGGGGCGGGGCGTGCTGAGTGGGGCCAGAAGACCCGAGAACTCCCTAAGGTGAAGGGGGCTCCCCGCTCCTCACGCAGTCGGGACCAGGCACTGCCACCGTGGCACCTGTGGTGTGTGTCACTGTGTGGACTTTCGCTCACCAGTGTGTTACATCTTGAAACTTAAACACTCAGTCTAACCCCTGCTTATGGAGGAGTATTGGTAAGACCGCAGCTTTGATGCTCTCCCCCAATGAGATATGAAAATAAAAACATGCGTGTCTGTGCCCCACCGTAAGTCATCAGGTAGGCAGCCTGTTCCTGTCCCAAAAAGGGGTCACAGCCTCAGCACAGTCCTGCTGTTCCTGGGGCTGGGGAGAAGTACTTGCCACACAAGCGTGAGGACCTGCGTTAGGGTTCCCAATGCTCCTGTGAAAGCCGAGGGTGGTGGTGCACGCTCACAATCTTAGCTTTAGAGACAGGCTCTCACTGTGGCCCAAGCTCCTTGGAGCTCACTGGCCAAATCAAGGAGCTCTGGCTGGGTATAGTGGCAGCCTCCTTGTCTCTATCTCTGACTCTGTGTGTGTGCCCGTCTGTCTCTGTCTCTGTCTCTGTCTCTGTCTCTGTCTCTCTCTCTCTCACACACACACACACACACACACACACACACACACACACACACGGTGGGGTGTGTAGCCCACCCTTTCTCTCTGCCTCCCCAGTGGCGTCATGACTAACTTCACATCTAGGATACGTTAGTCACCCCTGCTTTAGAATGAAGAACTGAGGTGTTGTGCCCATGTCATGAGACGCCCCAAGCAGAACCACCAGAGTCGATACCCGATCCAAAACACACAGGGGTTTATTGATAACAAGCAAGTCTGGACTTGGTCTGTGTCGAACACTCCGACACAGCAGGTGGAGGAGGATGGCCCTGAGCTCTCAGGGTGAGGAGTTTTTAAAGGGAAAAACAGCAAGAAGGGTGGTACAAGTCTTTGCATCATATGATTGGGTGAGGGTGTGTAATCTTTGAGTTTGCTGGTTGGGGGGTTACAGTTATCATTTTAGGGCAGGCCTGGACAACTCCCAGGCTTTGTCCTTGAGCTGCCATGGGGGCTGGCTGGCCTAGCACGTACCGACTGTGGGGGCTGGCTCAGTGGTCCAGGCTCTGTCCTTGACTCATGCGCATAGCTCTAAGTTGGTGAGGGGTCAGTAAACAATTGGTTAAACCTTGAGTGGTCAGAGTACATGCAGAAAGGGAGCTACTGTAAGGACTATGTCTTTTGTTCATGGCCCCTGCTTCTCAGGAAACTGAAATTGGGGCCTGAGCTCTGAGAGAAGACTGAGCAGCCTGTTTAAGGTGTCTGCTTAGTCCTTTCAGAGTCATAGAGATTGAGGAGATTTGCATGAGGGTATGATGGGACTAGGTTTTCAATCTAAAACATCGTGGGACCAAGGTTCTGTGCCTAACTACTAGGCTTTACTGTCCCCTGAAGCTGCATGTCCCCAGTCTTAGTACTAGTGCCAGCCCTTAGAGATTCCTGGCCCACGAGTTATGGGGAACCTCTTTTTCAAGTAGAATGACAGGTAGTTCAAGCAAAAACTTACTTAGCAAAGCAAAGCAAACACTCCAGGGAGAATAGAGGGAGGCTTCCCCAAGGCAGGGAGCTGCCCAGCGGTTCTACATCCTGAATTTTAAATGTTTGTGGGGCAGGAGACTAGCCTCGAACACTTGCTCTGCCTTCGCCTCCCCGGAGCTGGGGTTAGGGCTGCAGCACACTCTCACATCAAAGGACAACTGCAGACGGACGTTCCTGTCCTGACCACCGGTTCCCAAACACACGTTCCTAGTGTAGAAGAGGATCCTCAGCAGGCCAAGTCCAAAATGTATTCACTGATGGTCCTTTCCCTCCCAAATTATGGTTGCTCCGGTCTCCCTTTCAGGGTATTTCTCCCCAATCCTCTAGAAAAGCCTCCAGGAGGATGTCAAAACCACAGCATAAATTCTTTGGGGGATATAGAGCTTCGATAGTGTACGTGGGTGGGATGATGCCCAAGCTTCTGCTGTAGCAGGAACATCCTGACTCCAGGATGTTTGACCACAAGAGTTATGTGAGTGTCAGGAGACGCAGCCTCCAAGCACAGTTACAGCTTCCTTTGCCGCCCTCACAGCTAACTGCCTTGAGACTGCTCAGGGTCAGTGCTTGATCTCATGGCTGTCTGCTGGTTAGGACAGTTGAGGCTGTACCTTGAAGGCTGGGGTCAGGGTTTACAACAGACTGACAGGCTACACAAACAGAAATATCTGGATTTCCTTCTCACAGTTCCACTGCTCGTGTCTTCTACCTGATGCATGGGGTCACTCTTCTGTCCCCAAGCACTTGCTTCCTACCGCTGCAGCTCATTCAGAAGTTCAGTCATGTGCCAGGAGACACTGCCCTTCCCGGGCTGTTACTGTTTCCTGGTGGCGCTGGGTCCAACAGCTCACTGGGTACACGTCTTGGGAGGTGTCTGGGACTTACTCTTTAACAGCGCCCAGCACTGCGCTCGTCATCAGCTGATAGACAGGTTTTCAGTGAAGCCAGGAAGTAGCCGAAGGCAAGGGAGACAAGTTGGAAGTGGCAGAGGGGATCTGAAGGTAGGGTTCACAGACATCCCCACCCCAGTGAATCCACATGGGCATGCAAGAGGCCTGGAGACTTGGATGAAAGCAGAATTAGCCCTCTTCATCACTCCTTCGGCTGGAACATGACCCCTGACTTTGTCAGCATTAAAGCTGCATTTCACATCCTTGTCATAACAGACATCACTCAGGACTTCCTGGAAAATCTTTGTTTCCCAGAACTACTGATACATCTTGAATTTAAAACATCAATAAACACACACAGGGGCTGGAGGATGGCTCAGTGGGCAAAGAGCTTGCTGAACATGAGGATCTGAGTTCATATTGCCAGCACCCACATAAAACCTGGGTGTGGGGGTTGCAAGATGACTCAGCTGTTAGGAGCAACGGCTGCCCTTCCAGAGGATTAAGATTTGAGACTGCCAGCGTGCATATGGTGGTTCACAACTGTCTGTAGCTGAAATTATGGGGATCTGGTACATGCAGACAAGACACTCAAACACATAAAAATTAAATTTTAAAAATTAAGAGAAAAAGAGGCTGGATGGGGCAGCACATGTCTGTAATTCTATTGCTGGAAAGACAGGCAGAAAGACACCAGGTTCACCATGGACACACAGATATACCCCCACACAAACAGCATAGAGTATACCACAATCGTTGAAGTGGCAATCGAGCCAGGTATGGTGAAACACACATATAATATCAGCACTCAGGATGCTATGGCAGGAGAATTGAGAGTTCAAAGCCAACATAGGCTATACAGTGAGAATCTGTCTTAAAAACAAAATATTGACAAATGTATTTCAATATGACTGGCATGCCTGACTATTTTAATCGACTTGGTAATCATGTGTTTTGTTCCATGCTTTTTAAAACCCCATTGTGAGATAGCCTTGTAAACTTCACTAGCTTTCCAGAGGAGCCATGCATGAGTCTGTGGGAAACATTGGTCTAGAACTGGATTTCAGACTCTGAAGACCTGAGTTCAAACCTTAGCTCTATCGTTTACCTACTAAATGATCTGGGCTTCAGTCTCCTCATTGAGGTGCCTGTATTCCCATCTAGCACCTGAGTAAAGATTTCCAAACACAGCCTGGGCTGTCAATGAGGTTCAGGGCCAGGAAACAGTAAAGCCCTCTGCTGGATAGGACTCCCCTCCAGACATGTCACCTGGCCTCCTTATATGACTGAGCAAAAGTCTGACTTCAGACCATCATAGTGACCTAGACCACTTAGGAGGTACTTGATGCATAGTCCTAAGGAAGGCTTGAAAAGATCTGTCACTCAGCCTTTCTGGGAAGAAAAAGTCCACACTCAAACCTGAGTGTTTGGCTATGGGAGCCCACAAAAACTTCCTAGTGAGATCTGAGCTTGCTTTACACAGCAGGGCTGCATTAGGGGATGAGACAGTCTGCACTGGGCTGTACTGGGGGGAAGTCTTTTGCTCCACCCCTTGGCATTTTTTAAAAGCCCTTTAGTAGAGCCAGAAAGGCCTGGTGGGTTTTGACCCAGGCCCTCCCGAGGCTATCCTGTTTTTAACTGTCTCTGCCTCTGTATTTCTATCTGTATATTCCTCATTTCTCCCTGCTCAAGAGTCTCTGGGGTAAATAAAAGAAGGAGCTGATCTCCCTCATTTGGCATAAGCCTAAGAAGAAGCAGTGTAGCTCTGACTTAGACAGGGTGTGCAGAGGCTGGGGGTCCAGGATAAGAGTTCCCCCTCCCACAGGCTGGGTTTTGTGAGATCTGGGCCTCCCATCTGCTCCAAGGAAGGAAGCCCCTGGTAACCTATAAGCTTGTCTACCTGTTGAGCATGAGAGAACCAGGCAGACGCTTGAGAGCTGTTGGGAAAAAACAGGTCCATCCTGCTGTGTTCTTACACAAGCCTGCTGCATCGGGTGTGTCCCTGGGGATGCAATTGCTGTGGATGAGTCTCACTTTGACAAATATACCAACAGTTTTTCAATGACTCCACCAAATTACTCTGTACCCTAATTTGTTTGTGCATTTGCAGGTGAAAGACATTTGTTTCCGATTTTTGTGTATAAACAAGGCGGCTGGAAAACGTCCACATGCAAAATCTTGTACCATGTCAGCTCCTTGGATACCAAGGAACAGAATGCATCCTTTGTGTGCTGTGGATATTTTGACCCCATTCTCCCCGACTCCTATTCCTAGTTCCTCCCCAGACACATCCCTACCTCCCACCTACTTCCAACTTTGTGCATGAAAAAAAATAATAACCACCAAGTCCAGTCTGTGCTGCTCATACACTCGGAAGTACACCCACTGGAGCGCCATCCTACCAGGGGCCACACCCTTAAAGAAAGCCGCTCCGCCTCTACCAGAAGCAGTCAGTTATCCACAGCACCTCAGTTGTGGGGTGAGTGCTCCTAAGCACCCCCAACTCCAAGACAGGCTGACTTTTGTGCAGGCAACAACAGCCACCTGAGTTCATGACTGGTGATCCTGCCACACCCACAAGACGCTGTCTCAAGCCAGTCTTCCTTGGCTCTTCCAGCTTTCCATCCCTTCTTCCTCAATGATCCCTGAGCCTTGGGGACAGAGTGCACTACAGATGTCCCATTTGTGTCTACGAATCCCAGAGGCACTAATTTTCTACATTTGGATCAGTTGTGAGTTTCTGTACCAGCAAATATCCACAGCATAAAGTAGCCTCTCGCTGAGGGATGGGTTTTACATTTAAACCTGACATTCACAGATCCATAGTGGTGAACTTTGGAAAGGCAGGCCTGTAGCATGAGTTGTGAGAGAGATTTCTAAGGACAGTCTCGGTTCCTGTCTACACTCAGCCAATCCAGAGTAACGTGCACAAACAAATGACTCAAGGTTCTGCTCTGTGGAGGAGGGTGGCAGCTTTTCTTTTGGTATCCTTCGACTTAGTGTGCCATCTACACTGTACACTAGTAGATATAAATTACACACACCGTTCCTTATGGGTTTCATTTATCTGGCCCACAGAAGCTCTTGTTGTTGTTGCTGCTGCTGCTGCTGCTGGTGTGTGTGGTGTATGTTAACATGTGTGTGGGCACATGTGTGTGGACACACATGCATGTGTGTTTGGAGGCTTGATGTTGATATGAAGTGTCTTTCTAGATAATTCTCCACCTTGTTCATTGAAAAAGGGTTTCACTTAAACCCATTTCTTGACACCTCCGGGGTTACAGGCAGCTGTCACACCCTCCCAGCATTTTAATGGATACTAGGTGAAAGGTCTTCAATGTAAGTTCAAGAGAGGCTCTGAAATGGACTGTGGAGAATAAGAAGGCAGACATACAGCCAACAAACAGTATGGGGGTGCTCTGAGGAGAGGGTTTAGGATCCACACGACAGAAGTGGGGGTCTCTTCTTACCCCTTCCTGAGATGGGGAGGTTTGACAGCACAAGCCTGCAGCCGGGTCTCTGATTTCCAGGCAGAAGGCAGGGAAAGGGGTCGGGGGCAGAAAGTGTGACCATCAATAACCGCTCTGAGGTAAACTCACTTCCCCAGGTGAGAGGTCCTGACACCCTGCTCACTAGAGTGGGAGCCCGTGTTACCTGTGAGAGGAAAGGCCGCTGGCTGCAGGGGCTGTGGCCTGGTGGCAGCTGGGTTCTGACATGATGGTTATACACTCGGGATCTCTGAGCTTCAGCTCTCACGCTGTGCATCAAGTGCTCTACCCACTGAGCCACCTCCTCACCTTCACTCTGAGATGAATGGATCAAGAGGTCGGTGGACATCCACTCGGATTTCCAAGTTCCTGCATTTCAAAAAAGGAGCTGGACAGAGACACACGGACAGTCAGAAGCAGAGACAGTTAAGAAAGAACCACTTCCACGGGAGCAGGGAAGACGGTGGGACGCTCAGTGGCAAAGCTGTGGGAAAAGATGGGGGCAGGACTGGAGAGATGGCTCAGCAGCTCAAACGTGTTGTTCTTGCAGAGGACCTGGGTTTGGTTCCCACTGGATGCTTGCAAACGTCCATAACTCCATTTGAGGGTGCTGACCTCTGCACATGCATGGTGTGCATACATATATGCAGACGAAACACCATACGCATAAAAATAAATACTTCTTTTTTAATTATGAAGAAAGGATGGGCCTTTAGAGCTTGTTTGCATAGTGTGGGCATTCTCAAGGATGCTCTTACTGCTATATGTCCAAGGCTGAGTGTGGAGTGAGACCCGTTTCCTGTCTTCCTCTCTACCCACTTGTTCTCTGGTATATTAATGTTGCGCCTTTGCATGGGGCCTTTCCTACCTCACTCTCCATATTCCTCTCCTGTCTCAATTTGTCTGGACTTTCTAAAAGTCAAAGAGGTT
This sequence comes from Peromyscus leucopus, assembly GCF_004664715.2. NCBI lineage: Eukaryota > Metazoa > Chordata > Mammalia > Rodentia > Cricetidae > Peromyscus > Peromyscus leucopus. Next base: position 110,521,107 of record NC_051069.1, on the reverse strand, counting down.
AAAAGTAATGTAAATTTTAAAACCAGTGTAAGAAAACGCTCACTTCTGACAAGGTACAAGTGCACAGGGTGCGTCTTGTAACCTGGACAGTGAGGTTTACCCGGTAGCTTTAGCTGGTCCCCACTGATCTGGGGACACCTCTTTAATGTTTGTGTCCTTTTCTATTCACTTTGAGTCACATTTATGAGTCCACAGGTAATTGTGTTGGTCCTTCACAGAAATGAGACAGCTCTCGGTTTATAAGCCCTCAGTGACACCCTTGTGTGCACAGGTCTTCTTCTAGAATCCCCACAATGACAACAGGTCTCCCAGGTTCAAACATTCCAGAGATTTGAGCCACAACAAGATCACAAAACCAAATGTTCCTGAAGATGAAGAGTTCTCTGTTTAAATCCAGACCAGACTCCTGCTCAGTCCAAGAGCCCCTGAAAGAGCCCCTCCCTCCCTCCTCCCTCCCTCCCTCCCTTCCTTTCTTTTTTAGGATTTTTTCTTTTTCTTTTTCCTCTTTCTTTGTTCCTCCTTTTTGGATTTTTATTTTTATATGTCTGCATGTATGTACATGCATTTATGCACATGTGTGTAGGTAACCACAGAAGCCAGAAGACAGCTTCAGATCCCCTGGAGTTGAAGTTATAGGGAGTTGTGAGCCACGTGACATGGATGCTAGGAACTGAACTCAAGTCATCTGGAAAAGCAGCTAGTGCTCTTAACAGCTGAGCATCTCTCCAGCTGCATCAGCCACTGTAAAGGAAAAGACAAGCGCCCTCTACTGGGAGCATGTCTGTGAATCTGTAACATCCTAACAGACGCTACTCCCTAGGTGCCTGGTTACGAGAGTCTGGAACATCTAGGGGGACACATGTCCACACCCACATAGTGGGTACACCCTAATCTAATGTGCCCCTCCTTCTTGACAATGTAAGATCCCCTCTGCCCCGTGCTTACTGGGGAATCAGAGACAGTGTGACTACATGGAAACTCCCCCTTCTTCTGAGGCCTGTAAGAAACCCCGCTCTGCCTTGAGGGTCTCAACTCTCACCGGCGCCCCTACCATGCTGCTGTCTGTCCATGGTGTTAATAACTCTGCTAATTTCTCTCTTACCAAAGAGGACAATCTGCCTCAGTGTCCCACCTGAACCCCAAATCAAGACCTTTCACTCTGTAACCCCAAACAACCAACCAGTCTGTGGCAGAGTGGATTGTATCTGAGGTAGTTTGGGGGTGGGAGAAATATGTATAGAGTTTAGCAATGAGAACTTTACAGAAGACGCTAAAGCCTGTTGCACATCCAGGTCACCTCTGCAAAGACTTGAAAGAGGGAGACTCTTGTATAATATTAGAGGGACCAGCCTTAATATTCTACATCCTGGGGGCTCAGGAGAGAGAACTACTAATGGTGAGGACTATTTTCAGGAAATAGAATCTCAGCACACCAAGCTCTATCATCCACTTGCTTTAATTCCTCTGGCATAACATCCTATATTACACAGCTTCAGTTATGTTCTCATGTCTAGCTCCTTTCTTGCCTGATTTCTCTCTATATTTATCTACTGCTCTCTTGTCTTAATTCTGCCTCATCTAGGTCCTTTTCACCTTGTTCTTACCTAGCTAGGACTTCCCCATCTGACTCTTCCTCATCTTCCATCTCGTCCACACGTACTCTCTGGTCAAAATCCTTCTTGTCCCTCTCTGTTCTCCGTCTCTCTGTGCCCCACATTCCTCCTAAGTCTCCCAGGAATCCAGTTATAAACCCAAGCAATAGCAAGCTTCTGGTCAAGCAAGGTCACCAGGCTTGGATTCTACAGGGTCATAAAGGCAGGTAAGAATTTTCCTCAGGTGGTGACCACCAGGCTTTCTTTAACAATCCAAAATGGGAGTGGTAAAAGAGGAGGTCAACTGAGTGCTAATGACTGGTTAGTATATCAAAAAGGGGATCTATGTGCTCAGTCTACATTCCTAGAAGTGGTTAGGTAAGAAGTTAAAGGTCTATTAGTAAGGTTGTGTAAGAAAGGAGAGTCTCACCCTAAATTGCAAAAGAAATAAAGCTATCTGCCTGACCTAGGAGACAGGTGTTGTTTCGTATGGCCTTGGATGCTTGATAGGCATTTTAGATAAATACACTGTTAGGAGTTCTTGGAAGCACACAGGAAAATCATTTTAGGAACCAGCTAATATATATACAAAAGCTAAAATATCACCAAGACTCCTTAAGCCATGGCTTGACCTTTGGAGAAGTCCTTGACTTCTCTAAGTAGTAGCTTTTGTGATAGTAGCTGAATTCCATTATGTTTTCCTGCGGCTTGCAGCAGGAGACCTGTGGGAGAAGGTAGGGTACCAACAAATGACCGGGTAGCAAGATGGGATTCGTGGGCTCACTGTATGGTCAAGGTCTACCCAGCAGGCTCTCACTTCACATCTTACACCTGAGGCAACCCCTTTGGCGTCTGCATACAGTGCCAGGAACCCTCTGAGTGGTCGCACCCCGTCCACCCCAGGTGCCTCGTGACACACTGCTTCTCTCTCCAGGCTGCAGCTACTCCAGGGCTTCTCTCAGTTTGAGGTATTTGTAGTTTGTCCTTTTTGTCTCTTAAAAACTCCTCTAGAGCCCTGTGAATTATGCAGATGTTACCAGAATTTTAGGATTTAGGTCTAGACTCCGGTAGTCCCAATAAGCTAGGCTCAGCCACCCAGTCCCAGTGTGCCGACTGGGGAGTTGATATTGGGAGGTAACGGAAGGAGATTTGCTCATTGTGTGGCTGCACTGGGAAGAGGAACAGATCAAGAGCGGCCCGGTCTGTGATCAGGGCGTTGCCATGACACTTAGACTGTATGTCTGTGTGCTTGTGGAAGCTGGAGGGAGATGTCAGTTGTCTTTATTGCTCTCCACCTTATTTTCTAGTTCTCTCACTGAACCTGGAACTGATTCAGGTAGACTGACTGGCCAGCAAGTCCCAGGGATCCTCCTGTCTCTGCCCCCCCAGCACCAGGATTACAGGCAGTTACTGCCAGGTCCAGTTTTGAACATGGGTTCCGGGGATCCAAACTCAGGTTCTTTACCGCCTGAGATATCTCCTCCAGCAGAGGCTTGCGTTTGAACAGAAGGCCAGAGTCCTCATAACTGTGCAGTCCTGGTAAAGGCATGGCCCTGCCCACCACGTCTGGACTTGCTTCTCCTGCGAGCTGTTCTGACTAGTCCTCACAACTGTAATGAAATCTCCTCTCTGGAGACAAGTTCCTCCTCGAGCATCAGCACTTCAAGCATTCCCTGCCCCCAGCATAGGATCTCTGAAGAAATTTTCATTCACGGTGTCATTTTTCAGTAGTCTGAAGATGTGCCTTTGCCTCTGCTAGAACAGTTATAGGAAGGTCATGCTTAAGGGATGGCTCAAGACACTTTCTGAGGTTGGTTGTGATTTTTACTCTTTGTTCTTGGGGACCTGCTACCCAGTTCCATAAAATACACAGAGACTCATTCTTTCTTATGAATGCCTGGCCTCGGTTTGGCTTATTTCTAGCCAGCTTTTCTTAAACTATCCCATCTACCTGTTGCCTCTGGGCTTTTACCTTTCTCTGTTCTATATGCTGTCTTTACTTCTTACTCCGTGGCTGGCTGTGTGGCTGGGTGACTGGCCTCTGGTGTCCTCCTCTCCTCCTTTTTCTTGCTCCTGTCTCTTCTTGTTCTTCTATATATTCTCTCTGCCTGGCAGCTCTGCCTATCCTTTCTCCTGCCTCGCTATTAGCCATTCAGCTCTTTATTACACCATCAGGTTTTTAGACAGGCAAAGTAACACAGCTTCACAGAGTTAAGCAAATGCAACATAAAAGCATGCAACATATATTTGCATCATTAAACAAATATTCCACGGCATAAATGAATGTAACACATCTTCAATATTCCACAACATTTCCCCCTTTTTGTCTAAATAAAAATGAAAGGTTTTAATTTTGACATAGTAAAACTATATACGGTGAGCTGGGCAGTGGTGGCGCACGCCTTTAATCCCAGCACTCGGGAGGTAGAGGCAGGCGGATCTTTGTGAGTTTGAGGCCAGCTCCCCCCCCAAAAAAAAAACTATATACAACAAAAATAGTTATCAAGAATTACATTTACAATATCCAGTCCATTTGTATTTAGCAAACTCAGAGAAAATACTCCACTATCTATCTTATCTTAGTGATTCCAAAGTTTTATACCTAATTTACTATTATAACTAAGAAAAACTACAACTCTAATTATTTAGTCTTTAACTCCATCAAAGACCCTAAAAGGATATAATATTACCTAATAACAGATATCTGCCTTCCTGGCCATCACCCAAAGCTCCTTTGCAATGCTGGGGCATCCATCTTCTGCCTAAAGGCCTAGAATATCTGGCAGACTTTTCTATGAAGCAAGAAATTTGAAGAATATCCGCCTTGTATTGGCCAAGTTTGTCAGTCACTTTCCACTGTGTCCTGCAGAATATCTGGCAGACTCTTCTGTGAAGCAGGAATATCAAAGGATGTTCCTGCCTTGTCTTGGCCAAGTTCAACATAGTCTTTTTCCTGTGTGCTACCCTTGCTACATTGAAAGCAAACTCCATATGGAGTTTCTTCAATGCCTGTCATCCTTTTATGAAGTAAATTGGTGCTTCCAGGAGATGAATTTTACTGTCATGAAAGACCTTAGTTTATTAAACATTTTCAATACCATATTCTGTAGGTCTTTGAAGTGTTTGAAAATCATCTATATGTCTATAATATACCCTTTTAACCTTGAAAATATACCTAATGTGACTACAAGTTTGATTATTATAGATTAACTACTAACCTCATTTCTTAATTATACATTGCATTTTTTAATAAGCTGCATAAGCATAATGCCCCAAACAAGAGTAGAAACAAATATACAGTATAACAAAATAGCTTTAAATTTGTATCAATATACCAAAATCTATGCCAACACAAAATATCTGAGATTAATAGTTGTCTTTTTATTCTATATTCCCCTAAATGATAACAGACATCCATTAACCCATCAAATAACCAACAAGCACCCATACCCCAACTCTTGGGAATGTGGGCATTGTTTTCTCTAGGCTTCTTCCTGTTGTCTGTGGGCAAAGACATTTCTAGGGGTCCCTGAGAAAATTGAGATAATGGTCAAGTCCTGGGAAGACCATCTGTAACGTTTGTTGACATGTATCACCTGTCAGGTGGTCTCCCTTGATCAAACCTGATCTATATCAACCCTGAAGGAATTCACAGCCTCTTGTTTCCTGTGGAAATAAAAGTAAAACCTTTTCTCCAAAACAATGCATTTTTGTGCTCTTTTTTAAGGTTAAGATAGCCCTAAAGTATCTAGGTTGGTTCAATTTAGCAGTCCAGTTCACAATCCCATGTCTGTCAGCAGCTGTCATTTGCTTATCAGCAACGAAAAAATTCAAGGCCAATACAGCAACATACAGGATCCAGACTCCCTATGTATTTTCCATCTCTATGTGGTTTATTCTTTTTTATATTGTTATTTTTAAACTATTCATTGTTTTTATGGCTGACTATACCCTTTTTCTTTTCTCAAACACATTGTTAAACACACTGGAACCTGTTTAGAGGCTTTTTCCATCTGGATCTGTCTTACTGTGTATCTCTAGTCCTTGTTGTGCATGAGCAAAACACTGCTTTGCAGCATGGCTAGGACCTCCGTGCAGCTTTAGCGTCTGGTTCCACCTGCTCCTCGGGTCATGAGAGTCAAGCCTAAAGTTGGAAGCCTGGTCAGAGGTGTGTGACCAGGAACCGCACTCAATCCCCCAACTCTGGAATGCTGGTGCCCTGCACTGTGGCATGTGGGTTTTTGTTTGTTTGTTTTGTTTTTTTAGTTTTCATTTCTATTTAACTTTAAAAGGCTGTTTAAGTGCTCTGCTGTATAGTAGAATTTCTTAAAGGAGCCGTATCTTTTTTTTCCAGCTTTTTCAGGCCCTACATGGAAATGTGGAACCATGTTGGGTGCCAAAATGTAGTTGCTTTTTTTTTTCTCTTTGCTCTTTGGGGGCCCACCACCCAGTTCCCAAATAAATATACAGAGACTCATTCTTTCTTATGAATGCCTGGCCTCAGTTTGGCTTATTTCTAGCCAGCTTTTCTTAAATTATCCTGTCTACCTGTTGCCTCTGGGCTTTTACCTTTCTCTATTCTATATGCTGTCTTTACTTCTTACTCCGTGGCTGGCTGTGTGGCTGGGTGACTGGCCCCTGGTGTCCTCTCTCCTTGTTCTTCTATTTATTCTCTCTGCCTGGCAGCCCCACCTATCCTTTCTCCTGCCTGGCTATTGGCCATTCAGCTCTTTATTACACCATCAAGTTTTTAGACAGGCAAAGTAACACAGTGTAGCTAGAGTTCTTCTGCCTTGCCCACAGTCAGGACAAATCTTTGTCACCCACCAGTCCCACAGCCGCTCAAACCCAACCAAGTAAATACAGAGACTTATTTTGCTTACAAACTGTATGGCCGTGGCAGGCTTCTTGCTAACTGTTCTTATAGCTTAAATTAATCCACTTCTACAAATCTATACCCTGCCATGTGGCTCATGGCTTACCAGCATCTTTTCATTCTTCTTGTCAGTGTGGCGGCTGGCAGTGACTCCTTCTGCCTTCCTGTTCTTTTATTTCTCCTCTCTGTTAGTCCCGCCTATACTTCCTGCCTAGCCATTTATTGACCAATCAGAGCAACTTGACATACAGACCATCCCCCAGCACAGCCAAGTGCAGATCATCTCAGACACCTGCACTCAGGCCCGTGGTCCTAATCATCCTCTATTCGGACCTGCTGGGTAAAGTCATGGGGAACCCGAGAACGGGCTCCCACAGCACATACAGAACATCCCACAGCAACACAGCTTCGCAGAGTTAAACAAATGCAACATAAAAGGATGCAATACATCTTTGTATTATTAAACAAATGGTCCATAGCATAAACAAATGTAACACATCTTAAACTAATATTCCATAACAACTCTCCATTTGGGTCCTTTCTTGGACTTCATCTTCACAGAGCCCCTATCTGCTACAGCAGGGCTGTAGGAATTCAGGTGCCCAGAGCTACATAGGAACGCTGAACTTAAATGGTTAATTGATAATAAGAAAGCTGATCAATAAGAAACCTCTTGGGGTCTGGAGAGACGGCTCAGCAGTTAAGAGAGCTCACTGCTCTTGAAAAGGACCTGGGTTTAATTCCCAGCACCTACATGGAGGAACTCACAAGTCCCTGTAACTCCAGCCCCATGGGTTCTGATGCCCGCTTCCAGTTTCCTCGGGCACTTGTATGACTGTAGTGCACAAACAGATAAGCAGGTGTGCATTCCCGGGGTGTGTGTGTGTGTGTGTGTGTGTGTGTGTGTGTGTGTGTGTGTGTGTACAGCACATTAATAACTCTTCAGGTGGAATGAAACTGCTGGAATGAGGGCTGACATCCAGGCTGGTGTGGCCTGAGTCCCAGGGCTGATGACTCTGTTCCCACAGCTCTAGAGTTCATCTCAAATCTTGGAAGGGCTTCAGGCCACTTAAGTCTATTGATTACAGTGTTCTATTTAGTTGTGCTGAGTGCTAGTATCTCACAGGAACTTTGGAGTTTGTAAGGGAAGTGGTGTGTATTCGTGATTTATACACATGTTGGGAAAACAGTCCTATTAAAGGAGTCGTTTGTTTTAGACCCCAGACTATCTTTTCCAGAAAGTTTTCCTGGGACATTCTCCTGACTGTAGTATCATCTTCCTGCCAGTAGGTGTCACCCTGGGCTCCCAAGAAGGTAAGAGGACACTCCTGCAGAGGACTCCCATCTCCTTTGAAGGGTGTGCTCCTGCTTTTCCAGGGCTGAAAAACCGGTTAATTACAAAAGTCATGTGCACAGAAAAAAAAAAAAAAATGTTTTTATCACAGTCCTTTTCCCAGGCCTGCTCCTTAAGAAAGTATCCAGGCTTGAAAGCCAGGGAGAAGAGAGGATCTAGTAGACACAGGCCCTTGCAGAGAGGCTGTCAGTACAGAGAAGGAAGGTGTGGGGTCGAGGTGGCCTCCCACACCAAGGCCCATTTAGCTCTTCTTGGATTAGGAAGCAACACGTGGCACATTACAGGTTGGGCTGCTCCTGGCTGAGCACGTCTCCTCATCTTCTTTAATGCTTTAACCCAAAAGGCAAGCTTTTCCATGAATCCAAAGGTTGAGCACGTAACAAAAGTCTCCAGGCACTTATGTGCTGAGAATAATTGTCTAGGTCTCAGTGGCCAACACCTAAGAGTCATCCTCTATCTATCTCTATCTATCTATCTATCTATCTATCTATCTATCTATCTATCCATCCATCCCTACTCTCTCCCCTCCCCCTCTCTCTCCCTGAAGACCTGCAGACCTGCTGGCCTGGGAATCAGATGGGCAATCTTCACTTTCCAGTACCTGGAGAGATCAGGGATAAAAGGGACATACCTCAACACAAGAAAGGTGACTTGCAGCAAGAAGACAAGGCTGTCCACTCTGTCCACACCTAGTCAATGTAGTTCTTGAAGTCTTCACTAGAACAAGACAAGTGAAGGAGATCAAGGGGTACAAGTAGGGAAGGGAGAAGTCCAAGTGTCTTTATTGAAGATGACTATATATATAAGTGACACCGAAAATTCTACCAGGAAATTCCTACAGCTGATAAACTCTGCAAAGTAACATAACACAAAATTAATACACAAAAATCAGTAGACTTCCTACACAGAAATGACAAATGGGCTGAGAAAGAAATCACAAAAACAATACCCTTCACAATAGCCACAAGAAAGAAAGAAAAACATCTTGGGGTAACTCTAATCAAAAAGTGAGATACTTGTATGATAAAAACTTAAAGACATTGAAGATATCAGAAGATGGAAGTATCTCCCTTACTCGTGAATCAACAGGATTAATATAGTTTTTTTAAAAAGCCATCCTGCCAAAATCAATCTATAAAATTCTATAAAAATTCTATAAAATTCAATAAAATTCCCATCAAAATTCCAAAACAATTCTTCACAGAACTTGAAAGGACAATTTTCAGCTTCATGGAAACAAAAAAAAAAAAAAAAAAAAACCAAGATAGCTAAAACAATCCTGAATAATAAAAGAACTTCTGGAGGTATTACTGTCTCCGATCTCAAGCTGCACTACAGAGCTATAGTAGTAATAAAAACAGCATGGTATTGGCATAAAACAGACACGTGGATCAATGAAATCGAATTGAAGACCTGATGTAAGTTCACACATCCATGGACATCTGAATTTTTATATAAAGAAGCCAGAAATACACACTGGAAAAAAAGACAGCATCTTCAACAAATGTTGTTGATCAAACTGGATGGCTGCATGTAGAAGAACGCAAATAGACCCATATTTATCACCCTGCAGAAAACAACTTCAAATGGATCAAAGATCTCAACGTAAGACCAGATACCCTGAACCAGATCAAAGTGAAAGTGGGGAGCAGGCCTGAATTCACTGGCCCGGGAAAAAACTTCCTGAACAGAACATCAATAGCACAGACACTGAGACCAACATTAATAAATGGGACCTCATGAAACTGAAAAGCTTTTGTAGGGCAAAGAATGCCATTATTCAGACAAAGTGGCAGGCTACAGAATGGGAGAAAAATTGTACCAACTACACATCCTTGAGAGAGTTAATATTTAAAATATGTAAAGAACTATTAAAAAAAAAACTAGACATCAAAAACAAATAACCCAATTAAAAGATGGGGTGCAGATCTCAAAAGGGGAAACACAAATGACTGAGAAGCACTTAAAGAAACGTTCAACATCCTCATTCATCAGGGAAATCAATCAAAAGTACTTTGATATTTTACCTTACACCAGTCAGAATAGTCGAGATCAATAAAACAAATGACAGCTCATTCTGGTGAAGATGTAACAAAAGGAGAGCACTCATCCATTTCTGGCAGGAGTGCAAACTTGTGCAGCCATTATGGAAACAAGTAGGGTGGTTCCTCAGAAAGCTGAAACTAGATCTACCTCGAGATCCAGCTACACCACTCTTGGGCACATCCCAAAGGACCCTACGTCCTACTACAGAGACACTTGCTCAACCATGTTCATTACTGCTCTATTCATAATGGCCAGAAATTGGAAACAGAATAGATGTCTGTCGATGGATGGATAGATGGATGGATAAAGAAAATGTGGTGTGAATAAAGAAAAATTTACTCAAGGGAATAAGTAACTCAGCTGTTTAAAAAATGAAATTTGGAGGTAAATGGATGGAGAAAAAATATCAACCTAAGTGAGGTAACCAAGACCCCAAAAGACAAATATGGTATACATTCACTTTAATGTGGATGCCAGCTGTTAAGTCTTAGATACGCGAGCTACAATCCATATAACTACAGAGGTTAGAGAGAGTAAGGGGTTGGGGGGGAGCGTTGTATCACCCTAGGAAAAGGAAATAGAATAGTTATGGATGGACAGGGGTTGGGGGAGGGCTGGAATGAGAAGATCAAATGAGGAGTGGGGGGAGAATGTGGGGAGGGACAGCTAAAACTAAGGCCATTTGAGGATTCATATGGGGATCTAATGCAGGAGAAGCTTCCCAAAATTATATATATATATTAAAGTAGTCTAAATGGAATCACCAAGTAACAGGGGAGATGGAACCCTGACCGCCATCTCTCATCACCAAATGAAGTTTCCAGTACCGAGAACGGGGTACATCTAATTGAGTTGTTGGCCAAAGGGGCCCCATAGGAACCCCCAAACAAGCCAGGCTAATGCCGAGGATGTTCGTAGCTCTCCACAAGCTGATGGCAAGATCCTGTTGCTGGAGACCACACCTACACAAGTCACTGAACAAGAAGAAATTGGGCTGGTGCTACCTAGAGCCTTCCCCCTACTGACTGGTGTTCATGATACCGGAAGGTGCTCTGCAGGCTGCCGAGGGGGACAGGTGAACACCCACCCAACAACAAACCCTTTGGTCTACAGTGGCTCTGCCGCAGGAAGCCCTGGAGCAATAATAACTCGAAGCGTGTGGGAGGAACCAAGATCTGACTGGATCTGAGGCCCACTCCGTGAGACAGAACCCATCTTTGGCACTGCTCAGGTGGCCAAGAACCTGAGACTAGATAGGTCAGGGAGCTAGGGGAAAACCAAATACTCCTGTTCTGCTAAATGAATGCAGCAATGAAAGGACTCCTAGCTATATTCTGCTGTACTCGTTGATCAGTGTCTTGCTCAGTCATCATCGGAGACTTCCTCCTGCAGCAGTTGGGAACAAATACAGAGAAACAGAGCTGCACATCATGCAGAGAGTGAAAGGACTTAGAAAAGTCAGTCCTAAACGGGATGTCTCTATCAAATCGCTCCTGTAAACAGGGCATAACCAGCGCACACACGAACTCACCGACTGTAGCAGCATGCACAGGGCCTGCCCAGGTCTGGGCTAGATGGAGTCTCAGCACTGACAGGGGAATTCCTAGCCCAGATGCTGGCTCCAGTTGATAACTACTCACAATGAAAAATTAGTTTTCTTCAACAAGTCTCACAATAAATGGGAAAGACAAAACGAACTCAATAACATTTTGGGGGGTTCTTTGTCTTTTTCTTTCTTTCTTTCTTTTTTAAATCTCACAGGTCCTTTGCTTATTGTTTATACATTAGGGTTTCTGGTTTTGTGTTTTTTTGGGACTTCTGTGTGTGCAAGTGTGTTTCTCTATGCATTTCTTATGCTTTTTCTTAGACTCTTTTTCTTCTATGTGTTTTTATCCTATTATTATTATTATTATTATTATTATTATCATTATTGATGCCTGTTTGTATTCTAATGAGAGTGAGAAAGAAAGGCTGTGGATTTGGGTGAGTCAAGAAATGAGCAGAACTGGGAGGAGCTGGGGGAGAGGAACTACAGCCCAGATTATATTATATATAAAAAAAATCTATTTTCAACTTTAAAACTGTAAGTCTAAATTGTTTAGATATTTTAAATCTTAGTTAAAAGCTGTCATTCTATGGGACCAAATATGTCCTCCATGACAAATATATAAAACATCAAAAGTGCAAAGTCCCTTCTCTATACATTCAAAGACATAATACTAACAAGTTTCTTTTCTTAGGCATTAGCTAATGATTCTCTTTTTTCATGGCTAAAACATTTCCAGAAATTATGGCCTATACTGTCAGGGTCATTTCAGAAAAACCACAGATTTTGAACCAGTTTGGGTACATTAACCCAACATTAAACAGAATAAGAAACAAAACATTCAAAATTATATGACTTTGGAGATGCTGAAGTTCCCTTGCTCGTCAGGCAGGAGCATCTACAGAATGTCTATCTGCCTCAGGGAAAACAGAGTACCTTGATTTTTGAAGATTCTGCAAAGGGGAGCCAGGCGGTGGTGGTGGTGGGGGGGGGGGGGGGGGGGGGGGGGGGGTGGTGGTGGCACATGCCTTTAATCCCAGCACTCGGGAGGCAGAGCCAGGCGGATCTCTGAGTTTAAGGCCAGCCTGGTCTACAAAGATCCAGGACAGGCTCCAAAACTACACAGAGAAGCCCTGTCTCAAAAAAAAAAAAAAAAAAAAAAAAAAAAAAAAAAAAGTCTACAAAGTGTATTTGGAAACAGATGCTGGAAACTCAAATATAAAAGCAAGTTCTGATATTTGTTTAATAGAGTGTTAGTGTCCATTAGTGTCCTTTAAAGGAGCCACAGTGTCTGTGACTTCAAAGCACCAATGTTGTTTTAATGTTGTTTTGCTTTAACTTTTAGGTGCCGGGAGCAAACTCCAGGCCTTGTGCATGCTAAGCAAGCTCTCTGCCAGGGAACTACACCCCTGGCCCAGAACTGAGACCTGAGACAGGACTGTGGAGGCTGACTTTCCCCCAAGAACACAGCCACTGAGGACAAACCCTACGCTCAACTTCTCCTGCCTGCAATGGTCCCCAGGGCACTCTGCCACGGAGGAAGAATGTCTTCAGTGTCCCCATGGTCTGTGCTGTGTCCCTTCTGCCTCTCAATCAGCAAGATTCGGAATAACGAGAAGAGACCTGTGGGGCAGATGCAGGGGCCGGTGGTCAGGCGGCTTTTCTCCTGGACACAGCTCTGAAATCCTCATGCTGAAGCAAAGCCATGCCATTCCCTTCCTCGGGCTTCAGAATCCCCTTGTGTAAAACTAAAGTCACTCCAAACCTAGGGCCTTGTGGCTAGTACTGATTGACAACTTGACAGGTTCTGGAACCACCCAGATGAAACCTCTGGGCATATCTTCAAGGGAGTTTCCTGGACTGAATAAAATTAAAACAAACTGATCAACAGTGCTCAACTTCTCTGCTTCCTGACCACTGCCTTTCTCTCCTGCTGCCTTGCCTTCCCTGACATGATGGACTGGCTATACCCCCAAACTATAAGCTAAAAAACCTTCCTTTCTCGAGCTGCTCCTTGTCAGGCGTTTTTGTTATAGCAACAGGAGAAGCACGAATGAACAGGAGAGAGATCGCCGGTGCAGTGGGCACTGGGAGGAAGGGAAGGAAACAGAACGAGGCACAGAAGCACAGCTCTCACTCAGCCTCCAAGTTGGCACAGGTGACCACGGCTCACACTGGCCCAGCCCAAAATACCCATAATAATGGCTGACCTCTCTCCTGAGCTCCTTTGGAAGAGAATTTCTGAGAACTCATAGGTAATTACCTTAGTCATGAGTTCAACAGGGGCTATTGTCTGAAGTACATGGATAATCTATTTGTGTCCAGTGAGCTAATCTGTTTTGAAAGCTGACACACCCATGTGAACATGAGCAATTTTCCTGTGCCTTGATTCTTCCAAAGTCCAGCTCTGCCACTACCTGGACACTACACCTGGACAAATGTATGCCCTACTTGCTCTGTGGCCCTCTCACTGACCCTCCTGTCTCCCCTTCTCTCCACCCAAAGCTCACCCATTCTTCTAGCCCACTCAAGTCCCTCCCATTCCTGGACATCTGATCTAATGTTCTGACTCCTGATCTCAGGCGGCATTCTCTCCTCAGCTGGCTGTCATGTGACCATGACGATCACAGTAAAGGCCCACTTGTGTCAACCAGCATTACAGACTCTGTGGCCCATTATTCATTTTACCCTCCTCTTTATTGCACGTGTACCACTAACCATGCATGAATTGTGCTTCATAATAAAATCCATCTTCAGGGTTACTGAGAACAGCTGATATTTTCAACACACTGTATACCTGATAAGAAACTTCCAGGAATCCCTCAGGTAGCCCAGGCATAATCAGTCTTTGTCCTGAGTTGGAGACCAGTGTCAAGTTAGCACGCGGGATTTGCCCGCCTCCCTGTATCTCCTGCCTCCAATGCGCGGAGCACCTGCATAACCCAGTTCTACATCTACGAGAACGGGAAGTCTCAGAAACACTTCCTTTTGCCAGGAGGGGTAGCACACACCTGCAATCCCAGCATTTGGGAGGCTGAGGTATGAGAATCTTGAGTTAGAGGCCAACCTGGGCTACAGGGCAATACCTTGCCTCAAAAGGAAAAGGAGACCTAGGAGGAGAATGAGGAAAGAGAGGATGAGGAGGTGACAGTTCTATTTGCTTTTCCCAAAAGCAGTCCTTAGGGCCCACTTGGCCTGACATTCTTCATCTGAAATGCAGATGTAATGTCAGCATCCTCTGACCTACCTCACTGGACTCGAGTTCAGGACTGGAGTGCTTTCCTGTCCCTGTTTACTTGATACATATTCTCTCCAGCAAATACTCTCTTTTATGGGGAAGATACGGGTATATGGTGGCTGACAGGCAATTCACCTTTCCCTCACTGCCCAAGGTTGGCACACAGCTGCCATCAAGTTCTAACAGGGGTTCTGGGGCCTCTTTTGTGGAGGAGAGTGCCCAAGCAGAGGTCCATGATAGCAATGACTGATGTGTGGGAATCAGGAATCCTGGAGCTGCTTCCAACCTCACAGATCTGTGAGTTCCTCCCCTCCCTGGGGAGGAGGGACGCAGGAGACAAGCCCCCACTTCCACTTGTCAGATCAAACCTTGAGGGTTTCCTGGGCAGATACCTTGTCTTCTTAACTCAACTGTAGGTTCCATAGCACCTACAGGTTCCTGGCTTCTGTTCCTGTCTCCATGATATTGAGGCCACAACTCAACAGTCTCTTCCATCTGTCAGCAGGGCCTCTCTGACTCTTCCCCTCTAAGATGTTGGGATCTTGGGAAACTGAGGTCACATGGGATACAAACAGAAGGCTCAAAGTCACCTGAGATAACACAGAGCTAGAGAAATGGGTGCCTCTAAATTGAGGAGCTCGTGGTGATGGCTTGTGGTTCCCAGAGAACACTCTCTGGGACTGTTGGTCAACACCTTAGCATTAGTGGACTTTCTCTAAGCAACAGCCCAGCTTCTGGAGAAACAACAAGCTACAGAGCACACTGGCCCAGTCCCCCTGCCGTGGGACTTCCCTCTCATCAGCCACATCTTGCAAGGCAGCAGGCTAAGGTTGCTAGCTCATTTGAATTTGCTGTTGTTTTGACACCCAAGATCCTTAAAACTCTCTCTTGGTCACCACAAATCAGGGTAGAAGGACCTAGAGTGTGATCTGCTCTGATCAGGCAGAAAAACTCTCTTTTCTAGTCTTCCCTGGGCAGCAGGTTCCTCTCCCTCGGAAGGCATCAGCAAAGGGAGAGTCACTCAGGGCCACCAATTTGGGTGAAGTATCTGTTTGCATAATCCACTTTTCTCCTAGAGCTGTAAAAGTAATTGCTCATTCACCTCTGGCAAAGGAGACCATTATTGCAATTTGGATCTAATTTAAATGTCAGCTCCATTTATGAGCCCTCAATTCATTAAGCTGTCAAGACAAACAGATGGTGCCTCTAATCGGGAGTGAGGGTAGAATGGCTTGGAAAGCATGGAGATCAGTCAATAAAAACCTATTTGCACTGCCATTGAGTGTGGTGCTCCCTCCTAGAAGAGGCACCTCACCCAGAGAATTAGCAGACCATAAACAGACCTGAAATCCTTGTTGAGAGAGAGAGAGAGAGAGAGGGAAAAGTTGGCATTCTAGGCAGACTGTGGTTGTGAAGGGAGACTATAAATGATGGGTGGTCAGGAGGGTTCAAAGCCCACTGCAGCTGGGCAGGGTGGCACACACCTATAATCACAGCACTTGGGAGGCTGAGGTAGAGGGCCTGTTAGTTCTAGGTCGGTCTGGACTTGGGTGAGAGTCTCAAAGGGAGAAGAAAGTCCTGCTGGAGCTCCAGAAGCTGACGATGCAGCCAGTGGCACTGCATGCAGCTGCTGCCCTCTGCAAAGACAGCCTGGAGTCAGTGCCCTGGTTCCAGGACTGGTGGAAGCTCTGTGTGCCGGACACCAGCAGGCCCTGCAGTGACTGACAGAAACGTGGTACCGCAATAGTTCTTAGTCCTGGGTGCTTGTAAGGCAACACTCACTCACTCGTCACTACAACCCAACGCTGAGTGTCAGTCCTGGGGCAGGTCCCAGCCAGGGACCCCGGGAGCAAACCTGCTCCCTTCCTCCCTTTGGGAAGGGCTGTCTCCCTGAAGGACACAGAGAGCGCTGCTTCCAGAGATCAAGGCTCTTTGCACAGCAGTCTCACACATGTGCAAATGCAGATTATAAAAATAAGCCATTCTGGCCAGGTGGTGGTGGTGGTGGTGGTGGTGGTGGTGGTGGTGGTGGTGCACACCTTTAATCCCAGCACTTGGGAAGCAGAGGCAGGCAGATCTCTGTGAGTTCAAGGTCAGCCTGGTCTACAAAGTGAGTTCTGGGACAGGCTCCAAAAGCTACAGAGAGAAATCGTGTCTCGAAAAAACAAAACAAAACAAAAAAAAAAAAAAAAGCTATTCTTTTCAGTTATGTTCATTAAGTCATAAGCTTTATCATCTAAAATGTCAACGTATAACACATCTACAGCTGAATATTGAAAAAGAAAACTCTGCCTACTTGCTGTCTACTGGGAAAATAATGACAAAATATATGTGTGTGGTGTAAAATTATGAAGTTTTACAGTACTGAGTGCTGAACGTAGCACTTTGTGAATCGCTGGCCAAGTGCTCTGTAGCTGAGCTATGTCCCCAGCCCACCCTCCCAGCTCTTAGTTTTAAAAGGCATCACTATTGGTGTGTATATTTGTGCGTATGTAATGTGAGTGGGTGCACAATCCGAGGCACACATGCGAAGGTCAGGCCACAACTCTATGAGGTTATTTCTCTTCTCCCACCTCTACATCGGTTCAGAGATCTAAGTCAGTTTGCCAGGTTTCCAGGGTCTCACTGGCACACTTTTTTAAATTTTGAAATAGAGTCTCAGTGACCAAGAAGGCCTTGAACTTGTTGTTTCCCTGACTCAACCTCCCAAAAGGGCAATAAACTACACCACCAAACCCAAAGGAAAATCAGATGAAGTAAATGTGCACGTGCCGTTAGCCCCAAATTTAAACGTTTGCAAAGCAAGTAAAGGAAGCTAGAGAATTTCAGCTTGAAAAACATACCGCATCCCCTCTCCTGCCACTGCTGACCCCAGGGAACTGAGAGTGCAATCCGTGTGACACCGGCCAGTAAGTGCACAAGTCAGGAGGCTGAGGCAGGAGGATCACAGGTGCAAGGCCTGCTAAAATTAGCAAGAGGTTAAGACCAGCCCTGGCTACTTAGCAAGACCCTGCTAAACAGGGTCCAAAACACAATGAAAAATAAAGGGGATTTGAGACACCATGATGAACCCCAAACCCATTTTTAAGTGACAAACTCCGTTTATTTAAAAATGCCATTGTTAAAATTATTCGTGTCATGCCTAAAATTGCCTTTCCTTATCAGTTCTGCTTAAGTGCTTTCCTGTGCAAAGGATGTTTGGCATCATTGCTCACAAAAAGTACATGGCTGGGCCAGTCTGGTCAGAACACAGTCCTATGGAAGTAGAGGCAATCTCATTTCTGGCACAGATGATTCTCTAAACAAATTTTAATATATTTTATCTTTAACTGTGTGTATATGTGTGCCTAGGTGTGGGTATATGCTCTGTGTGAATGAAGTGCTTGATTTCCCTGGGGCCGTAGTTAAAGAAACTGTGAGTCACCAAACGTGGGTGGCTGTGAAACAGACTCAGGTCCTCTGTGTGAGCAGCAGGCACCCTTAACCTCTGAGCCATCCTTCCAGGCTCCGACTCCTACATCTTAGAGGCTGACTCCTCTGCTCAGATGTCACTGGCTGGATGTAGAGAAAGGAGAGGGTGGCATCAGGGGCTTGTCTGGGTTTCATGTTTGGCACACAGGATGGATACCCATTCCACCAGCCAAGTCCCAGAGGTCGGGGAAAGACAGGCTTCGGGAAGAGGCAGAGCACAGGGAAGAAGGGGCAAAGACGGTTCGGTCAGTCTAGAGGGAGGCTGTGGGAGACCAAGGTGGAGACGTCAGCACAGAGCTGGATAGACAGTCCTGGAATATGAGAGCAAGAAGTACAGCGGAGAGGAGAAAATCAGCGTATACACGAGGGGGAAAAGCTGTCAGCATCCACAACACCAGTCCTAGAGGAGGAGGAGGAGGGCATCACATCCCGCAGAGCAGCCATGGTTCCGGCTGAGAATGTATACCCCGTGACAGCAGTTAAGAGAAAAAGGCCGTAACAGAGGGTACTGGGGAAAAGACGTCAACAAATGTTTCATGAAGTCCATGTGCTGGGGGAGTTCAGGCTATGCCTGAGACTGAAGGACATCTCAGTATGAATGGTATCTTTCAGTATTATAGGTTCAGCAGTGTGAGCACAGAAAGCAGGCTAGGTGAAGTGGGTGAGAAGCCCTGTCTCAAAAAAACAAAACAAACAAACAACAAAAACCCCACCACTGGCTGCTCTTCAGGAGGACCGGAGTGTGATTCCCCAGCACTCACCCCATGTGACTCACATCTGACTACAACTCCAGCTCCAGGGGATCCGACATCTCTCGACTCCTCAGGCACCTGCACTCATGTACACACACACACACACACACACACACACACACACACACACACACACACACACAGAGGGAGGGAGAGAGATAATTAAAAATAAAATAATCTTTAAGAAATTATATTCCATCTTGAGCTGGTTGACATCTTCATTGTCAACTTGACTGGATTAAAATCATCTAGGGAATTAATGCAGCACCCTCTAGATGTGTCTGGAGGAGCGCTTCCAGAGGGGATCAACTGATATGAATGGCACCACCCCAAAAGCTGGAGGTCTGGAAGGAATAAAAGGGAAAGGAGAAAGCCAGCACTCACCTTTTCCCTGCCTTCTGGTGTTCTGTGGCACAGAGAGCTCCAGTGCTTGCTGTTGCCATGAACTCTGATAGGCAAACCCTCCAAAACTGTGAGCCAAAATAAACCCTCATCCTGAAACAGGAGTCTGTCAAGCATTTTTCTGTCACAGTGACACAAAAGTAACTGATACACATGCCGAGCTCTGCTCTTGGTGTCTTATATTAGGGTCATTTAGGTCACATTATTCAATCTTATGAGGTGCTCATTTAAAAAAAATAGTGTGTGTGTGTGTGAGAGAGAGAGAGACAGAGAGAGACAGAGATAGAGAGAAACAGAGAACACTGACCCATGCAAGCAGGTGTAGAGCCCAAAGCCTAATGTCAGGATGCCCTCTTCAACTGTGCTCCCCCTTATTGAGACTGGGCCTCTCACTCAACCTGGACTCAAAGTCACAGCTAGACTGGCTGGACCTGCCAGTCTCCATCCTCTCAGCATGAAGTTGGGGCTGCACACACATGCTACTGTGTTCAGCCTTTGACCTGGGGGGCTGGAGATCTGAGCTCGGGTCCTCAGGCCAGCACAACAAGCACCCACTGAGCCACTCTCCAGCCGCTGACGGATCAGTGTGTTGTTGATGAAAATTCCAAGTTCCAGGAAGGTAAGCAACCTCTCCGAGGTCATTCTCCCAACAGGAGTCCTAGTGGTCCTTAAACACATGCCTTTTGACGTCATAAACAGCAGCAAGCCTGAGCCCCAAATGACCCCAAACTCCACATTTTTTCTCACTGGCACTTATTAGGTGTTCTACTGTTTTGAACAATAACAAACTGTACTAAAATGCACCAGTGAATAAATCAATTCAAGACTAAAATATTTAAAGAATAATATTTTTGTTCATGGTTACATAAGCACACAAATCCTTCTGCCCTTTTGGCTACTAATGGAAACATTTTTTACATGGCTGACTGAAAGCAGGGGTTTAAAAATAAGAGATTGTATAAACTAGAGATCAACTCTATCTTTTCTTCACTTCTCTTGTGGTATGCCAAACTACTTATGAGCATCCTATATTTATGGCTTTTATGCACATCTCGAGTACTTAATATTGTGTTTGGACGTTAGCTAGGTAGGACCTAAAGAACACACACACATAATGAAGTGGGGGAGGGGAGAAATGTCACGATGATTGTTTGTACGGCACTTATGGTATACCAGACTGCATTAAGATTTTGTTGTCATTTACCACTTACTCTTAGAGATCTGTCGGGAGCATCTTAACAGATATGAAAGAGGAATGTATGTTTCTCCTAATCATTTAGCTCAGAAGCAGCAAAGCAAACTCAGTCTGTGCATCTTGTACTGTTGGACAATGTCTCACACAAGGCTGTATAGATCCAGGCTGACATTTCTTTTCCAGTCCATTTTACTACTCTGCCAAGAACTGCAAATGTTCTCTGTTCTTGTCAACATCCTGCTTGGACACCTTAACATTCAAGAGAAAATACTATCCATTTTAGGAGGCGGGCCAGGGTCTCACGTGGCCCGGGGTGGCATTCCTTAAACTTGCTGTGTGGTCAAGGGTGACTTTGAACTCCTGATCCTGCTGTCTCTACCTCTTGAGTGCTGGGATTAGAGCTGTGCACAACCACACCCAGCTGTCATGCTGGAGACTAAACCCAGGACTTTGGGCATGCTAGCCAAGCAGTCAACAAACAGAACCACCTTCTCAGTCCCCCTGGTGTGTTTCAGAAAGGGTCCCATTAGTCCGGAATGGCCTCAAAACTTGCCGTGTGGTTTGGGGTGGCTTCAAAGTCCAACTCCACAGTACTAGGATTGCAGGCGTGCACCACCTCACTCAACTCTGTCCAAGCTCTTTAATAATAAATCCAAAGCAAAGTCCTCCCGACTGTGATTCAAGCCTTCTCTCCATGACTGGGACTCTGTTTTTATTACAGTGGTTTCCCTTTCCCACTCACAGGCTCCAAGAGAGAGCTACATTCCCATGGTTCCCACCATTCTCTGCCCAGTCTGCTCTGTAAGAAATACCCTCTCTGCATTCCAATCATCCAGGCCCCTCCTAAGATCTGACCCTCCAGAGTCTTTGCTGAGACCGAGAACATTCAGAATGGTATGGCCATAGAGCACGTGACCTTTAACAATGCTCCCTGAACTGTGACAGCTACTAAAATTTCACCCAAGAATGAGCTTCCTCTGCTGTATCTACAGACCCATCCTTCAACCCACTCTAATTAAGTTAGCTCTAGGAAGGGACCGAGTCCTTAAGTTTAGAGTCTAGTACTCTTCTCCTGAGCCGTCTGTATGTCTGCATACCCAATCAATGGTGTGGTCAGGTGCAGTTTTCTCAAAAGGTCTGACACACACTTAAAACAAAAATAACTACTTTTAAAGGAGGGTACCAATTACAAGACAATGAAACTTTAAGCCTAAATAAACAACTGGGCTCAGAAGCCTCTTTCCCTAGGACCACATCTAAGTAGCTGCTGGGCACATGAACAACGGGGGCCTCTCTGAAGAAGGGACAAGAGCAAGGCTGGCAGGTGCTTCTGTGCTACATGTAGGTGAGCTGAAATAACTCACAGGAGCCTGGAAATGGGTCGGGGGTAAAGGTGTTTATAACCATGCCTGATCACCCAAGTTTCATCCCCAGAACCCACATGGTGGAAGTCACAGGTTGTCCCTGACCTACACACACACACACACACACACACACACACACACACACACACACACAAATACATGAATATAAGTTTTTAAAATGTAATTTCTTTTTTGTTGACATTTATTTATTTATTACATATACAGTGTTTTGCCTGCATGTATTCCTGCAGGCCAGAAGAGGGCACCAGATCTCACTACAGATGGTTGTGAGCCACCATGTGGTTGCTGGGCATTGAACTCAGGACCTCTAGAAGAATAGCCAGTGCTCCGATCCTCTGAGCCATCTCTCCAGCCTAAAATGTAATTTCTTACAGAAAGGCGAGTGGGATGATGTACCTTCTGTATTTCTTCTCCATAACATCTGTCTTATGACAGGTGTCTGTCACTGTTGTAACATGTATGGAGTCAAGTCCAGCAGAACAACCCTACAGAGTCGCCTGGGTGCTGGGAGCTTGCTGGGCATGGGCCAGGCCTGGGTTCCATCTCTGACACTGCAGGGGACGCCCAAACCTTCTGAACCAGGCTACTTCTCAGATGCTCGCCACCAGCATTCACAGGCTAACAGGAGTGTCATTACTACCCCAGTGTGTAACAGGGCCTCACATAGACTGGCACAGACAGAAGCTGTCCCGGTCATCTCAGCAGGCCTCAGGGGCCGGAAACAAGGGTGGGGTTACCATGATACCATGCGAATATCACCCCCTCACTGTGAAACAAATTCCACATTCTGCTCCAGTCAGCTTAAAACAGTGAGGTCTAAATGCTGCGGGAAAGAGTAAAGGCATACCAGACTGGAGTGACAAGTTCCTGCACGTGGACCCCACGGACCCCACAGGAGAACTAGACACTCAATGCTGCCACTCTAACAGCCCTGTTTAGACAGACCAGAACTGGGCTTGGTGGTGCATGTTTGCAGTCTCAAAGCTTGGGAGGTTGAGGCTAGGGGACTGCCCAAAATTCAAGGATGGGGTGGGCGATATAAGCTGGCTTGGGATACAGAGCAGTCTCAAAGAAAAAAAAAAAAAAGGAAGAAGAGAAAACAAACAAAAAGCAAGGCACTGTCGGGGCTGCTGCACTTGGGCAGCCTTGGTTGGTTTTGCTTTCATTGTTCATATCTTGTTCCACTAATCCTGGTGCTTAAGTAACGGGAATTACAAAGTTTTATTTTGATTAAATCTAACATTTACTGCAAACTAGAATTTGAACCAAAAGAATCCTGGAAACTACCAGTCCTTTCTACCAAAGGTTTATACCACATAGATCTGAGCACATGACCTTGAGCTGGTTCTAAAGAGGGCTCATTTAATTATTTAAGAGTCTTCCCGTGTATCATCTAAATAGAACATTTAAATTCTCAAAAATGGTATTCCCATAAAAAGAAAGGAAATGGGACTAGGTAGTTTTAAGGCCTTTAAAAATAACTAACACAATCTAGCTCTTTATAAAAAATGTAGAATGCATTCTTTGAAACCTTCTTAATGTTTATATTTTGTCTCGCTGTACAATCCTTATAAAGTGTTGACTGTATCTAGTTCATGATTTTTTAAGTGACTGCCATACTAAAATGCAGTCTTTATGTATATGGACATTTCGTCTGCATGTATTTCTGTGAACCTCATGTGTGCCTAGTGCCCAAGGAGGCAGGAAAAGGGCTTTAGAGCCCTGGAACTGGAGTCGGAGACAGTGAGAGCTACCATGTGGATGCTGAGAATCAAACCCAGGTCCTCTGGAGGAGCAGCTCTTAACCACTGAGCTATCTCTCCAGCCCCATAAAACACAGCCTCATGAGAGTGCCCCAACAAGGCCTGGGCTGTGGCTCACTGCGCTGCACCACCCTCAAGGAGAGGACAGGGCAGTGACATGCCTGGGCCTTCCTTCAAGAGGGAGGATATGAAGCCGGTTTACCAACTAGGTCTTTTTAATAACAGCAAAGTTTGTTTCAAAGTGATTTTCTCTTTTCTTCCTTCCTTCCTTCCTTCCTTCTTCTCTATGTGTATGTGGGTACACAGGCCTCCCTCCATGTGTGTGGGTACACAGGCCTCCCTCCATGTGTGTGGGTATACAGGCCTCCCTCCATGTGTGTGGGTACACAGGCCTCCCTCCATGTGTGTGGGTACACAGGCCTCCCTCCATGTGTGTGGGTACACAGGCCTCTCTCCATGTGTGTGGGTACACAGACCTCTCTCTCCATGTGTGTGGGTACACAGGCCTCTCTCCATGTGTCGGGGTACACAGGCCTCTCTCCATGTGTGTGGGTACACAGGCCTCCCTCCATGTGTGTGGGTACACAGGCCTCCCTCCATGTGTGTGGGTACACAGGCCTCCCTCCATGTGTGTGGGTACACAGGCCTCCCTCCATGTGTGTGGGTACACAGGCCTCCCTCCATGTGTGTGGGTACACAGGCCTCTCTCCATGTGTGTGGGTACACAGGCCTCTCTCCATGTGTGTGGGTACACAGGCCTCTCTCCATGTGTGTGTGTGTACACAGGCCTCTCTCCATGTGTGTGTGTTGTGTGTACACAGGCCTCCCCCCATGTATGTGTGGGTACACAGGCCTCTTTCCATGTGTGTGTGTGTACACAGGCCTCTCTCCATGTGTGTGGGTACACAGGCCTCCCCCCATGTATGTGTGGGTACACAGGCCTCTTTCCATGTGTGTGTGTGTACACAGGCCTCTCTCCATGTGTGTGGGTACACAGGCCTCCCTCCATGTGTGTGTGGGTACACAGGCCTTAGTATAAGTGTGGAAGTCAGAAGACCATTTTTGGGAGTCCTGAGGACTGGACTCAGGTCATGAACCTGGAGACAAGTACTTTCATGTTCTGAGCCACTCACCATCCCTCAATTTGATTCTTAATTCAGTACTTTAATCAAGTACCAATAAACTTTTCTAAAAGCTGCATTTATTTTGTAACCAACAATATTTAAGATGATTTTGTTTGGGTGTTATCTGCATGTGTGTTCTGGGTTCCATCCCCAGCACCATAACCAAGGATGGGTGTAGCTCAGAGAGGACCCACCCTGGCCAAGGCCCTGGGTTCCATCCCCAGCACCAAAGGGCAAAAATTAAATAAAAATCAAGCTTTTTTTCCCACAAAATTCAAATCACTTCAAAGCAGATTGGAAGAAAGACAGTCCTGCCAAGCAGACTCTGATAGCAGCCCAAAGAGGGAAAGTGAGCATCTTCCCCTCAGCTACACTTTTCCTTAATCGCCTGTGATCTCTTAGGAGAATGAGTTCAAAATGTACAAAAATACAATGTCTTAAAACTCACCTGCTGTTACAGAAAGTTTCCTAATTATAGGGAAAAAGTCTACTTACAATCTTGATCTCTGCTGTCTCCAAGTTTTTACATTTCTGTTTATTTATTTTTATGTTATGGGTGTTTTGCCTGCATGTATGTCTGTGCACCACGTATGTAGTGCCCAAAGGGGGTGTCAGGGCTCCTGGAGCTGGAGTTACAGATGGTTGTGGACCATGTGTGCACGGGAACGAAGTGGAGCCAGGTCCTCAACAAGAACGACAAGTATTCTTAACTGCTGAGCCACCTCTCCAGCCTCCCAGGGTTTGTCTGTGTAACATTTATTCATTTTGTGTGGAGAGGGGATATTACATGCCTCAACATGTGTGTGGAAGTCAAGAACAACTCCCAGGAGTTGGTCCACCATGGGGGCCCTGAGAATCAACTCAAGCGGAGTTGTCCAGCAAGTGGAGTCTCTCATTGGCCCCTACTTCCTAGATTATAACTTACACCAGCCATCATGTGTATTAGTAATTGGTTGGTACATGTACTTACCACGTAAGCTCCAAGGAGGACAAGGTCTGCCTCATGACACAAAATCTACACTTTTCATGCCAGGCATAAGACTAATACTTAACAGGGTTCCTCATCCACCACAATGGGTACCCATGTCTCCTACAAGGAAAAATTGAGTGACAAGTCAAGCCTGGTGGCACACATCTGAATCCCAATAAGAACAAGGCTGAGACAGGAGCATTATAAGTTTGGGGCTAGCCTAGGCTACACAGTGAGATCTTTTTTTTTTAAGTGACATCTTTGAGAAGGTAAGCTCAGGACCATTCTTAGTATGTTGTTAACTTGGGACTTCCACCCAAGTCTGAATGATCCTGTGTTTCATTTTCTGGAAACTGACAAATTAGCTAAATTATTTTGAAGTGTACAAATCCCTGTCAAAAATGAATATGCTTTGGCCATTGCTGGTGTTAGCCTTGGTGTGTTCAGGACCAAATGACTTAATGACTTCAGGTTTATCTTCATATTGGTCAACGGGATTAATTTCAATATTGTGAGCAAGCTATGTCATAAACATAAACATGTTTGTATCTTTCCACAATTTTAGAATTTATTGAGTAACAATAAATCCATAAGCTATGTCCCTTTTATTAGCTTCAAGGAACCAAGTAGTCTTGATTTCATTCGGAACATGACCACTGAGCAATCGTTTTCTTTTATCCTATCCCAATCTTAGTTACTAATATTACTAACTCTCAGATTACACATTTCATGCCACACAAGATGATACAGATTCTAGAACTAAGAAGAAGAAGTAGCTATGACCATCACAGGTTTCAGAGAGGCCCTGCTACAGGCAAAAGCAGAGAGCTGACACAGATCTAGTGTCACTACTGATGGCTAGGTATCAAGAAATCCTCAAAGGGCGACTCAGGGCACTAGGCTGCCTAGGTGCACTGATCTAGACAACGCATAGTTCTGGTGGGCAAGTCAGGGGGGCGATGTGCCGATCTGGAGCCCAGAAACAGGGTCAGGAGTCCATCCAGTGACGAACACAGTGACCTAATGACAGGGCCATAAACGCCAGGCCAAGGTCCTCCTGCTTTTGAGCTAGGGTTTTACCATGGGGCCTTGCCGGCTTCAAACCTGCCATTCCCCGTCACACTCCCAAGTGCGGGGATTAGGTGTCACCACACCCAGCAATGTCTCCTGTTCTATGACTCAGGTGAGGAAGTTACATCACCCTTTGGTCTGGTGTGTTTGCTAAGCCCGTGGGCCTGCTTTCTCTGATATGGTTTTGATATGCCCATGTGTTCTGATTTAATTTGATGAGTTCATAGATGGTGCTCTTCTTTCTTTGTGTAAATAAGTCCATGCCTTGTGGTTTGTGCTGCACAGATGGGGGATGTTCTTTGTGATAAGCTCTGTGTGTTCAGTATCTGTTGGTTGTCCGCTCACCCAGGTAAGTTACCCTGCTTAACAAGTGCTCTTAAAGATGGAACAGTGTTAATGTGTAAAATGGAAGCGCTCCAGGCAAGGCATAGCCTCAAGGCTACGCTTCTTTACTAAAGCGCAGGAACACAGAGCAGGGCAAGCTTTCTCTACAGCAGGGTCGTTTACCATCCTTGATTCCTACTCAGCAAAACTGTGTTTAGGACACACATACAAAAAGCGTGCCTTCAAGGACAGAAAGCTGCCACATAGTCAAGGTATGGGGGATTTTATTTTTAAGATTCACTTTATGTATTTGAGTGTTTTGCCTGCATGTATGTACGTGCATCTTATGTACATGCCCGATGCCCATAGAGGTCAAAAGAGGGTGTTGGATCCACTGGAACTGTATTTATGGATAGTCGTGAGCCACCAGGTGGGTGCTGGGAACTGAACCTGGGCCTCTGCAAGAGTAACAAGTGTTCCGTTTGTTTGGTTTGGTTTTTTCAAGACAGGATTTCTCTGTGTAGCCCTGGCTGTCCTGGATCTCACTCTGTAGACCAGGCTGGCCTCGAACTCACAGAGATCTACCTGCCTCTGCCTCCCCAGTGCTGGGATTAAAGACATGTGCCACCATGGCCAGGCATAACAAGTGTTCTTAACCACTGAGCCAACTCTCCACCCCCAAGGAATGGAGTTTTTAACATACATAGCATGAAATGTTTCCTACATATGACTTAACTCAAATAATTTTTAACCTGAGTTAGATTCCCGGGACCCATGGTCAATGGAGAGAACAGACTCCTTCAAGTTGCCCGCTGACCCCCACACATCTGTCATAGCATAAGTGCCCTTCCCCGAAATAAGATGTAATAAAAATTGTAAATATTCAGCCAAGTTTGTTGCGTAGTTATTGGAGGGTGGCTCCTAAGATTAAGGAAGCTATCGAAAAGTCAACCTTCAGGAAACTCAAGAAACTTATTGAGGCCCAACAAGATGGTTCGTTGGTAAGGGCCACCAAATCCGACCATCGGAGTTATGCCCAGGATCCATACAGTAGAGAGATGACGGGCAAAGGTTGTCCACTGACCTCAGCAAATGCTCAAATTAATAAATATAATAAAATTAGTTCAAAAATAAATGAAACACTGAGGTATGGGAAACTTAGGAAGTTACAGGATTCACCAGGTTTCTCCCCCGGTTTAAACCATCAGCAAAATTGAAGGGGAGTGGGGCCGGCGCAGCTGAGCCGCCTCAAGCCAGGAGGCAGCTCCAGGGAGGCAGCTGTCCGGAGCCACGATGGGACGGTCTGGGGCTGGTGCCCTATCGGGGTGGGCAACGTTTGTTCCTCTCCCAGAAGTCACTAAACGCTGAGCACCTACCAGTAGCCTACGTCTCTCGGCAGGCGCCATGTGCTGTGGTGCTAACGTGGACACACATGGTCCCAGTCTGGCCGGCTGTGTTAGCCACAGACACTGCGAACCCACGCTGGGCGCCCGCCCCGGGGTGAGGTCACACCCGGGACCTCCACCAACGCCAGGGAGGGCTGCAAAGGAGACCCGACAGCGCATGCTCCAGCTCGGGAGCCGCTCGGCTCACCTTGGCCGGGCGGGCCTACGCGTGCGCGGCGTGCTCGGGGCTCGGCGAGCAAGTTGTGAGCAATGGGAGGCAACTGGGGAGCGGAGCCAGCGGCCGCCCGGCGGCCCGGAGCCAACCCGGCCGCCCAGGCCTCACGTCTGACACGGAGAGCTTGCGACACCGCGGGCCGAGGAGCCCCGGCGCCCAGCCAATCGACGCCCGGCTCCGGGTGGCCACGCCCACCGCGCCCTCGCACGTAAAGAGGAGTCCGCGGGGCCCGGCGCGCCGGCGGCTGGCTTCTGATTGGCTGGGGCGAGCAGTGGCCGGACCCGAGGAAGCCGGTGTTGTCGCTCGCACTCGGGGTAGCGGCCAGGAGCCGGCAGGACTGGAAGTGGCGCAGTGTCTCTGTGAGTGAGCCGGTGTGAGCCGGGCCGGGGCGGGAGGGCGAAGAGCGGAGGGGCCTCGGGAGGATCGGAGGCCGGGGGCTGCCAGCCGTGGGACGCGGGGAGGGTCCCTCTCGGCCAGGGAAGGTGGGGCCCGGGGAACAGGTCCGACGCTTCCGGAGCGGATCGTGGCCGAGGAACGGGAACTCTTGAGAAGGCCAGGATGAGAGACGGGGACCGGGCTGTTGACAACTTCGGGGATCCAGGGAGCAGCGGGCACGGAGGGAGGAGCGCGGTCGAACCGGCAGGTCAAGGTCACAAGCAGGGTGGGAGATGAGGGGAGGGCCCAGCGGCCGGCACCTCTGCCCGGCCTGCCCCCTGCACCTCCCGGGGGTGGCGCCGACCTTAGACGACCCTGTGTTACTCGATGGAGGAGGAAGGCTGTGGCGGAATGCGATCACAGAAGCACGGCTAGAGTTCAGATTTGCCAGCAGCCCGGGAGGCTCGGCGCTGCTCACCTATTTCCTCGTGTGTTCTTGGGTAGAGAGCAGCCCTCTCTTTGAGGCTGTGAT
The DNA here is from genome assembly GCF_004664715.2 of Peromyscus leucopus. Classification (NCBI taxonomy): domain Eukaryota; kingdom Metazoa; phylum Chordata; class Mammalia; order Rodentia; family Cricetidae; genus Peromyscus; species Peromyscus leucopus. The sequence goes on along the minus strand of NC_051069.1, from coordinate 110,491,471 downwards.
CCCCACCCAAGGAATCTGCTTCCGGAAGTACCGAGGCACTCTGCAGCTAGACAGTTTTGGGTACAGATTCTGACAGGTTCAAGTGGTTCTTGGTGCTCATGGAGTGTGCTGGGGATCCTCTTTTTTCTTCTGTACACCAGTGTTGCTTGAAAGGGCTTCTTAAAACATAAATCCTGCCCCTGGTCATTTGAATCAATCTCCAGGCAGGCGCCCTGGCAGCCATTTTGCACAAGCTGACGGGTAACTGATGCAAAAGTCAGAATTTGTTTGTTAGTTTTTCGTTTTTCAAGACAGGGTTTCTCTGTGTAGCTTTGCGCCTTTCCTGGATCTCGCTCTCTAGACCAGGCTGGCCTTGAACTCACAAAGGTGGTGGCGCACGCCTTTAATCCCAGCACTCGGGAGGCAGAGCCAGGCGGATCTTTGTGAGTTCAAAAATCAGAATTTGAAGCCATTGTTTTTGATAATATTTCTTGGGATCAAAGGGACAGGCTGGGAAGAGTCTTTGGATGTTACATCACCTGATGCTCAGCTATTTTCTCATTTTACCTCTTCTAGGCTGCTGTGCATTTGGAAAAGGCTGTCAGTAGTCATACCTGACCTTACAGAATAATATGTGTTCAGCAAACTAAATTTGAATATCTGGTTATTGGTGACTGACTTAAAAATAAAAGTATGTTTTACTTCCTGACAGATATCGGTCAGTCCCTGGGTGAGATAATCAAAGAAAATCTAGTAGGAAAAAATCTTTTCAAATCGAAATTGGAATTGTTAGATTATTTAAGTCACTGAAGAAAGAGTCCATTTAACTTTAGTATGACCCACACAGTTTTTGCAGTTCAGAGACAGTATTGGAGGATTCTGTTAAGAATGGATTTTTATATTTTCAGTTCAAATTCGCACCTGTAACATGAAAGTGTTGGTTTAGTAAAAAATATATTGTCAACCTAAAGGAACTGTGGACTGTGTGTGTGGAGAGCCAGATTCTTTCCAGAGATGTATTCCTAGTGTAGAATAATCCACATGACCCTTCAGACCCTTTTTTTCCACCTGTAAAATAAGGATATTGATTGTCATCTGATTCATTTCTTACCCAGGGTATGATTTGAACTTACTGACCTTGGAACTCTAGAAGCATATTCTTTACTTTCATTTAAATGGGGGTGTTTCATGAATACTAGGTGACAAAGGTGATTATCAAAATTACATATTCAGACGGCATTCTCTATTTATACTGACTACGTTAGCGTTACATCGTTTTTTAAGATGATACAAAGGTCTAGTTTGATTTACAGTCTGGCATGTGTTGGACTTAAGTTCCCCTGTCTCATCTGATTGTTCCTGAAATGTGCACTTGAGTATTCCCGAATCAAAAACAGATTGTCGTTAGTTGTTTCTTCTTCTTTCTTTTCTTCTTCTTCTTCTTTTTTTTTTTTTTTTCCTAGTTAAGGGCTTGCTGTGTAGCCCAGGCTAGCTTCAAACTTGAGATATCCTACCTCCCGTAGTCTGAGATTACAGCAAGTGCCACCACACCCAACTCCAGTACTTCATCTTCTCTTTATAGCCCCTCCTGGTAGCGAGACACAAGTTTCGTTAGTGCAAATGTGTGATAATGCACTGGGTCAGATGTCTCTGTCAGCTAAGTCATGTAATTATAGTTCCATCAACATGGCTTTCTTTGAGCTCTGGACTTATCTTCAGCTTCCTGCCAGGAGCTGTCCAATCATGCCTGCTAGATGTCTTTTGTAAATCTGATTTCATTATTTTTGTTGTTGTCTTGAGACAGGGTGTTGCTATGTAGCCTAAGCTAGCTTTAATTCATGATTCTCTTCCCTCTGAGTGCCAAGATTATAGGCATGCATCACCACTCTGGCTATCACGTTCCCTAAAACAAATAATGGCCACTTGGTGTGCCCCAGTTCTAACTGCAGAGGCAATGTTCTGAAAGCGAGTCAAGTGCCCTGCCCATACTAGCTTGGGAATCTGTATCACAGGTCATGAAGGGAAAGGGCCTGTGTCTTCTGGTTTTTTTATTTTTTTATTTTTTTTTTGTTTGTTTGTTTGTTTTTTGTTTTTGTTTTTTTTTTTTACATTACCATTCAGTTCTACATATCAGCCACGGGTTCCCCTATTCTCCCCCCTCCCACACCTTCCCCTTACCCCCAGCCCACCCCCCATTCCCACCTCCTCCAGGGCAAATCCTCCCCGAGGACTGCGATCAACCTGGTAGACTCAGTCCAGGCAGGTCCAGTCCCCTCCTCCCAGACTGAGCCTCTGTTTTTTATATACAGTAAAGAGACACTTGTCTCTTTCCCTTGTGAAAGGGGAAGAGCCTTTTGCTCCATGAAGAACCCACTGGACAATTACACTCATCCACATAGGAAGTGGAGAGAAGATACCCACTGTGATTTGTTTCCTTGTTTATGGTTGGTTATTTGGTTGACAGTGCTGGGGATCTAACCCTTGATTTCATTCACGCTAAGCGAGTGCTCCATCACGGGCTGTATCCCCAGCACAAACTGCTTCTAGAGATAACTAGCATGATGAGTTCAGGAGGTGTAAAGGCAAAGGGAGGTTTGTTTTGTTTTGTATTTTTGAGATAGGGTCTCCCTACTATGTAGCTCTGGCTGTCCTGGAACACAAAGAGATCCACCTGCCTCTGCCTCTTGAGTGTTGGGATTAAAGGCGTGTGCCACCACACCCAGCCACCAAGGGAGTTTTTTAAAGTAGGTTTGTAATCTGGTAACTTTGTCACTTGGAGTTTCAAGGAATCAAGACCTAATCAGGACATCTTTTTTTTTTTTTTTCCATAGATGTGATGTAAGAACATTAAAGGGAAATCAATACTTAGGTATATGCAGCTTGATGTTTTCATACTGCAGGATTAAACTCTTTAAAAGTATATAGTTGTTATTTTTACCATTTACGAATAAATTACCTGAGACTTATTATAATTGTTGAACATAACTGAATTTATTTTGTACTTTTTGTACATTTATTTTGTACTTTATTTACTATGTACAGGGCTTTGTACCAGGCCATGGGGATATATGAAGCAGGGCAGGGATGCACCCTGGCTTCAAGGAATCAAACACGTGGTTGTAAGTGTTCTACAGAGTGCAGGATTCTATAGGGGTCACAACCAAAGTGTTCATAAACAAACCAAAGAGGACTTTCCAGAGGGCCAGTTCAGATGCAGCCCTGCAGAACCAGGGTTCACTGGGGACCGTTGGGACGTAGACGGACAAGGCACAGGGGGAAGTGACAGAGCACTCAGCTAACAGATGGGTCTGCAGGGAGCTGATATACAGGCCTGGATGCAGTGTGTCACCCTCCACAGAGCCCATTCATGCAGTTCTTGAGGTCTTTGGTGTTTATGAAATCTCTCAAATCTCTTCTAGCTAAGATATTTTTCTGTAGTTCAGTGAAGATTATGTTACTGGCAATTAAGTACATTCTGTGCATTCTGCTTTTAAAAAAAAATAATCTGCTTTTTTTGAACCATCAGTTATTTCAGTGTTTGTTTTTTTATTTCTGTGTATTATTTTTTCTTTGAGTCAGGCAGGATACCCTCTACGGCCTATTTGGAGATTTTTGTTTATTTGTTTTGCTTTCTTTGAGGTGGTGGTGGGGTGTCATCTCTTTGTAGCCCAGGCTGGCCTGGAACTCAAGCTCCTTCTCCTTTAGACTCTGTTGGTCATCTGTGTGCCACCACACCTAGTCAGTATTTGTTTTATTTTGCAAATGTAACTAGCGTCCTGAACCTTGAGCTTACTGAGCCTTGTATATACAAAAGCTTAGTAAGATTTATTGCATTAGGAAGTAATGGAGGACAAAAAAGAAAAGAAAAGATTTAGCTCTATTCCGAACGTTCTAGCTAGCCAGTGTTCTTCTCTATTGGAGGATAGCATTGACTCTAGGGGATGTAGGGCTTGGAGAGATGAGCTCACTTTTCAGAACAGACATTCCCGCATCAGAGTTGGATTTTCTTCGAGGCCTTTGCTGCCACTTAACCCCAGGAAAAGCAATCTGCGGCCCTTTCTCACTGACGGGAACACACTGCACATGAAGGGTCCGTGTGTAGTCACGGGCAGCAGTGGGAACCAGTGGGCGGTCTGTGTATTCTCCGCCCTGTTTGCCTCCTTTATTCAATCTGTGGTCAGGATTACAGGCAGTTCAGAATTGTTCATTAAAGAAATACACAGTAAGGATGGAATAGATTTGTTTGTCCGTCTGCACTTCCTGTGTGAGGTGATTGTAGGGGGGCTGTGCTCCCTGTGGTGGTGGTGGTGGTGGTGGTAGGATGGATTGTTCTTGTCCTGCCCCTTTATTCACACAACTGTGAAGTGCATATTGGCTGCGTGAGTGCCACTGAAAGGAATGTTATACAAAGACGTAGTGTTAAAGAGGAAGCCTTGGGAGCATTGGGAAGGTATGTAAAAAAGGCAGATCAGAAGCCTGGGAGATGTCTGTGAAGAAGGCCTGAAAGAGTTGTTTTGTGTTGTAATGATGTTAGCAAAAATAACCTCAGAGATGAGAGGGAGGGAGGGAGGGAGGGAGGGAGGGAGAGAGAGAGAGAGAGAGAGAGAGAGAGAGAGAGAGAGAGAGCGAGCAGTGAGCATGGTGGCACGCCTTTAATCACAGCACTAGGAGGCAGAGGCAGACAGATCTCTGAGTTTGAGGATAGCCTGATCTATATAGTGAGTTCCAGGATAGCCAGGGCTTTGTAGAGAGACCCTGTCTCAAAACAAAACAAACAAACAAACCAACCCCAAAGCTGTGCAGTTGAACGTGAAAGCATTATCTACAGGGAGCGATTGTAGCAGCATTTGTTAAAGTTACTTTCTGTCTCAAGGGAGTAAATAATGAACTAGTTAGAAATTTTGACTTACTGCAGTCTTTTCCCAAAAGGCAATATCCATTGATTAGTGTAACAGACTGGAAACTATTCAAAGGTGAAAACTAAAGCCAGGTAGCATGTTGGAGCTGGCAAGTCAGCAGTTCAGAGCATTAAAAAACCATACTAAAAGTGTTAGTAGGGGCAGGGGCTCTGTGGTGAGGACCAGAGTTCAGTTCCCGGTACCGTGTTGAGTGGCTCACAGCCCGCAGTCAGTCTGGCTCCAGAGACCCAGCACCTTCTGGCTGCCTCTGGTACCTGCAAGCAGATGCACGTACTCACACAGACACACACCTACACATAATTTTTAAGAGTATTGCTGTTTTCTAGAATACGTTAAAGAAAATATTGTTACATGGGAGAAAAGGCGAAATGATGGGATAATAAATATATACAATTCTCTTTAATTGTGGAAGTTTATCTAAAATTTTTTGTTCAAGTTCACAGCAGATACCATGGAAACTAGGCATAATAGTTCTAGATAATAATACTCTAGATGCTTTTAATTACAGAACCTCGAAAATCTCTTTCAGGAAGACTCTTCAGGAAATCACAATGTCAACCAACACAGACCTTTCTCTTTCTTCATATGATGAAGGTCAGGGATCTAAGTTTGTTCGGAAAGCTAAGGAGACACCGTTTGTCCCCATTGGTAAGTGGCTGATGTTCTGATCAGTCTGCTGCGAGCTTAAAGCAATGGAAGTATGGTAATTTGTCTATCGAGTAGGTCCTGAAATACCTTTTTCCTTATTTTGTTGAAGTATGGTAAGGTCAGCATCATAAAATCTCATCCCGAAAGCTCTGAGTTCAGATTTGTTTGACTGGCTGTCATCTCAGTGACTCGTGTTGTGTGGGATCCCAGGACCACCTCCGACTCTGAGGTTTGTCAGAGCTCAAAACAAAAACACTGTAGTCACGTTAAGGTTTATAGCCCTGAAAGGATGGAAGTGGAAGTCAACCGAGACGTCTGTGAAGAACCAGGACAGCCAAGCCTAAGCTTACAGGCCTCTCCGAGAGGACACTGTGGCAGCATGGGCAAAGAGAAGCTGCCAAACTCTGGTGTTTAGGTTGTGTTGAGGTCAGTCACGGGCATGCAGTGTCCATAAAGGCCTTGCAGCCCATGAAACACCAATATGGTCACCAGTGGAGATTCCAAAATCAGTCAATTGGAATAATTTATTCATTTAAAGCAGATACAAATTATATTAAAATTAAAACACTAGAAACATTCCCCTTAAATGGAATGGGTCAGGGATCCATGTGAACTCTGATGTCGTTGCCTGGAGATCCTGACCCTTTGCATAGGGCAGGGAAGGAGCTGTGTACATACTTGGGGAAGAAACCCTGTTGTTCTGTGGGTGATATAATTACCTGCACAGGAGTACAAGAAAATCAAATGAGAAACGGCTAGACCAACAAGAGAAAAGGTCACTGTCCTAGTTAGGAAAGAGTGTTTGTCTTAAACTTCCAGATGGCAGTCCATCATTGAAGGAAGTCAGGGCAGGAACCTGAAGCAGAAACTATGGAGGGATACTGCTTGCTGGCTCACTCAGGCTATGTTCAACCAGCCGCTTATCTAGCCCAGGACCACCTGCCCAGGAAGGAGTGATACACCCACAGCAGGCGGGGCCCTTCCTCTGTCAATCAAAACAGCGTCACAGGCGTGACCACAGGTCAGTCTGATCTGGGCAGTACCTCAGTTCAGACTCCTTCACTTGCCTCTAGAGTAGAGGTTCTCACCTTGTGGATCGCGACCACTTTGGGGGTCAAGCAGCCCTTTCACAGGGGTCGCCCAAGGCCAACAGAAAACAGACATTTCCATTACAGTTCGTAACAGTAGCAAAGTTACAGTTAGGAAATAGCCACAGAAATAACTGTATGGTTGGGGTCGCCATAACATGAGGGGCTGTATTAAAGTGTCACAACCTTAGGAAGGTTGAGAAACTGGTGCCAAAGCCAAGTAGGACAGTTACTTCGTTGGTACATGAGAAGACTTTTAGGGGAAAGTCTCGGAATGTCTTAAGACCCAGAAGTAAAACAAAGAATTATCTGTAAGAACACCAGTTATACACCTGCAGATTGATGGGTGTCACCCTAAATTTCTACTCTTGGTCCTCCTGTAATTATTTCTGGTTTGGTTCTGACAAGTTATTTACTCTTGTTTGTTTTTTCCTTTTCAGTGCTAATACAGTTATTTCCTAACTTCTTTCTGTTTTAATATCCGAGCCCAGTTACCAGCTTAACTGCTTCAGTGTGTGTGTGCTGCCACTTTATATTGATTGCTGAGTTTCAGTTTTAGGTTATGCAGTCCAGGAATTAGCCTTTTTGAAATTCGGTTTTCTTTGTGGCCTAATGCGTGATTATATTTTGTCAGAACTTCCTAGACTTTTGAGAGAATGTGTGATTTATTTTAAGTTAAAATTTCATTTATTATTGTATCTGTGTGTATATGTGCATGAGCCACAGTGCTCAAGTGTAGTCAGAGAACAACTTCCAGGAGTCTGTTCTCTTTCCACCCCATCAAGGCAGCTGGCTCGTATTTTCTCCGTACAACATACTCCAGGCTAGCTGGCCCATAACCTCCTCTGTGATCTCCTGCTCCACCTCCCATTTGTCCGTAGGAATGCTACTGTAATTACAGGGATTGCTGTTGGCATCAGGCTTGGCAGCAAGTGCTGAGACATCTCATTACTCTTGACAATTCTTAAATCTGTCTTCTTATTCCACAAACCCAGTTTTTCAGAAGGAATCCTTAGCCAGGCATTGTGGCTCAGAACCCAGCACTTGGAATGTAGGGGCAGGAGGATCCGGTTCAAGGTCATCTTCTGTTCATAGCAAATTTGAGGCCAGCCCTCAGGTTGCTACATACAACCCTGCACATCCACACAAAAAAAGCCCCATGCTTGATAGGCAGAGATAGGTGAAATTGAAGGCCAGCCAGGGCTACACAGTGAGACGCCTTTCAAAAACCCAAGGAAAGGATCCTATCTAAATTTGCTGCTGTTTGCTATGAATACTGAATTTGGACTTGTGAAGCAAAAAAGATTGAAAACTTTGTGTGTTTTCACACAATTAATGAGCTAATAAAAGTATCCTTACAGAAATAGCAGAAAGTACACTGACTAGTGGTGAAATTGCCCCTCTCCCGTGCATCTGACAGGATTGTGACTGTGTTTTGCAGGAATGGCCGGGTTTGCAGCAATTGTTGCATATGGCTTATACAAACTGAAGAACAGGGGAAACACGAAGATGTCCATTCACTTGATCCACATGCGTGTGGCAGCCCAGGGCTTCGTTGTTGGAGCCATGACGCTTGGTAGGTTCCAGCAGGACCTGGTCAGATGTGTGTGTGCTTCCCCTTGACTGACTTTCTTGTGAAAGAGTAATCAGTTCATTAAACAGTGACGCAACTTCCCTACTACAGAAGACACCTTGTTAGAGCTCCAGTGCCATCTGAGTGTAGGTTGGTAAGAACATGACTTTTGTATTGAGTTTGGGAAAGCAGAAAAGATTCTAAAATGTACATGCTTTTAATGAGTTTTAGGATTGAATGCGAGGAGGCTGCAGTGTGTGCCCCTGGTGTCCAGCTCTCCTGGCAGACTGTTGTGTGTTTTCTAAATGCTGAGAGAGATGTTTTAATGTTTCTCTTCTTTTTCTTCAGGTATGGGCTACTCCATGTATAAGGAATTCTGGGCCAAGCCAAAGCCTTAGAAGACGAGCTGCTGCCTTGGTCTGGGAACTGCTTGCTTTATTTAGACGTCTCATATTGAGGTTACAAGTTTGTGTCTACAATAAATAACATGGGTTTAGACAATAACTCAGTATTGAACATTGGCTTACTTTCTTGCCAGCTTGATTTACCTTTTGACCATATTGTTAACGACTAGTTCACTAACTAGTCACTGGGGGCGAGTCAAGTTAACACAAAAGAAACCTGCCACCTGAATGTATAGTTGGTAACGGTGTTCTCCCTGCACCCTTGTGATGAAAACTTTGAGGACAGTGGACAGTGCAGGCACACACTGTGCTGCAGAGCAGGCCGTGCTTTGGAGTGTGTCAGGGAGGAATCATGTTTGCCTCAGTTCATTTAACCTGCAGGCTGGATTTAGAACTCGGGGTTTTAAGGTTTGTTGGCTTCTGAAAACACATTCCAAAGAGAGCATGAAAAATAACTAACTTATAAAGCCCCCTACAACCGACTGAGGGGGAGGGGAGGGAGTGGTGTGTGTGTGTGTGTGTGTGTGTGTGTGTACACAACAGCTGGTAGAGCTGATGAGCGCTGCAGAGACTCAGTTTATTAGACTCATAAACAGAGTAATTGTGGGTTCCAGTTTAGCTCTGTTATAATTGCAAAGTTATATTTTTGCTGCTTTGTAATAGGATAGTTCTTAGACATCATCTTGAAATAGGTATTTTGTTTCTTTTTTGTGTTGCTGCTGGGCATTAAATGCGGTGCCTCACATAGGCCAGGCGTTTTTAATTGCCAGTGCCACTGAGCTACATCCCAGCAGAAATAGGTACTGTGAGTGGTAATACTTAGTCAGTGATAAAGGAAATGCACAGCTTAATGTGCACAGTGTGTCTTACTTCCCTGTCAGAATCATAGATACTAAAGTACCAAAAATGAGTGATATGGTGGGCGGGCTAGTTTTTGAGACATTACACACAGACTTGGATATACAGAATGCTTAGTGCACTGTAAAATCCCCCTGTCCAGCCTGAACTTACATTCCATAGTGACAACATGGCATATGTATTGTTATTAAAATAAGTGAACACATCAGATGTCTTGTGTTTATTTCAGCACAGAAAAAAGTAAATCTTCCCTCAGAGCAGTATAAAGATTAGAAAACAGAATGTTTGTATCTGTGGTGGGAAACAGTTAAAGGATACACTAGGAGCAACGGTTAGCATTTGGTGGGCACCTACTGTGTGCCCCACTGCTCTGAGAAGTTTTTATTTTAATTATGCATAGATGTGGGTGTGTATGTGGGTATGTGCATATGACTGCAGGTGCCCTGGGAGGCTGGAGACATTGAGTATCCCTGGAGCTAGAATTACAGGCGGCTGTGCTGGAAACTAAATTTGGGTTCTCTGCAAAAGCAGTTCTTGCGCTAAACCATTGAGCCATCTCTCCAACTCTCTCCCTTTTACCACATTTGTGTGTGTGTGTGTGTGTGTGTGTGTGTGTGTGTGTGTGTGTGTGTGTTTACATGCGCGCGCGTGCAGCAGTCACAAGACAATTTGAGGAGTCAGTTCTCTCCTGGGTATGGACAGGTTTACAGTCTTGGTAGCAAGCACCTTTACCTGCTGAGCCATCTTGGGCCCCTTAAGAACTAAACATGTAATGTTAAATTAATGGTCTAGGAGGAAGGACCCTTTCCACAGACAGGCCTGGGTCACATGGCTGGAGCTTGGGCCTGGGAGGCAGGCAGTAACTCAGCAGTCTGCATTCCTTGTGCTCTGCTGCTGTAGGACTGACCACGGGACTGTGCTTTTTATTGTTCCAGTTTAGAACAGATGGGATTGCCTCTTAGAAGAGTCCAGGAAAGGTTATTAGCATAATAGGGGCTGACAGCTACAGCTAGCACAGTGGAGACCGTGGCAACAAAAGTAGCTACCAAAGTTAGTTAATCTTTCATTCTATTGGCATGATAAATTTAATTCAGTAGTTATATACATCTCGATTGCTTTTTTTTTTTTTTTTTTTTTTTTTTTTTTTTTTTTTTTTTCGAGACAGGTTTCTCTGCGTAGCTTTGGCTTTCCTGGAGCTATTGGTACCAGCTGCCTCGAACTCACAGAGATCCGCCTGCTCTGCTCCCAGTGCTGGGATTAAGGCGTGTGCACAACGCGCTCAATTGGCTTTGAAAATTATAAACTTATAAACTCAAGTTCCAGTTGCTTTTGGGATACTATCTTACAAGGACTCCAACGTACAGTATGGCTCGATAAGGAAGGGAATGGCTCAGTTGCCTTTAGCCTACTGGCTATGGGTGAGATAGGACCTCTGTGGGTCTTTTCTGTGTCGAACACACAGATTGCAAGCCCAGTGCCACTTTGAGATCTTTGGCAGCAATTAACCATGCAGCTCACACACGATTGAGCAGGTATGATAATGAGTATTCAGAGATGGGTAATACCTGGGGGGCACTCACCAACCTAAGACAGAGCGCCTGTGTGGCCTGGGCAGGTGTCTCCATGACGGGTAGGGTGACCTGTTGACATCCCACGCAACCCAAGTCAAGCTCATTTTTTAATAAAAGGGGGACCTACAGGGCCCTGGCCCCCGTTTTGGGTAACTGTTGCCTTGCTTGCGGCCCTTGACCTTGATATCCTCCCAATGCTAATTCCCTGCCAGGTTCCACCTTCCTAAATGCTTAAAGGAAGTTCCTTGTCTGTGTATCCTGAATAATGGGCATTAACAGCTTAGATGCAAGATTGTAAAACATCAGTAGCGAACTTCTGCCCTCTGGGGTTCTCCCATTGTGCTGTAAGCCTGTATTTAAGACCTCCTACCCCCTTCAAGAAATGACATTCGACATTTAAAATTTATATATATATAATTGAATGAATACTGCGAATGTAATCTATGAATACCACAAATATGATTAATATGAGTGTAAGTAATGAATATCATGAGTGTAATTTAAAAAATAAACAAATAGGGGCTGGCAAAGGTAAGGACTTGCTGTGGTGGCCTCTTGAGGTTGGAGTGGAAGTAGTGGCTGTATTTAATAAGATTAGGCTGCAGCTTGCATGTCCTAATCAGGGACTGTATGATCTGGACCCAGCCAGCGCATGACGTGAGAGCCTGGACTAGCCACGTTTCTGTGGTCCTGTCTAGCTGCTGCTGCAACAAGTTTGAGAAAGTTCTCCATTTTTTGGCTTCCTGCTTTAGTGGTGTTCTGCATTTTGAGAATTTGTTATTGAACACCTAGGCTCATGATTCTGCCCCTCTGAGCCAGATAGGTGTGTCTTCTTCCTCTAAAGTGGGGACACTATCTAGGATTAGAGAAAATAGGAAGTTCAAGGGCTTAGCCTCGCATGGTATGCTTTAGTAACTCAGTACATGGCTGCTGTTACTATGATTGTACTGAGTATATGTTTAAAGATCACAGCAAACATGGCTGCCAGTGGAGGAAGCAGCTGGAGCATCTGGCTGGTGCAGAGCCCAGAGCAGGCATTGGAAGTCTCCCCAGAGAAACAGCATTCTGCTTTGGCTCTTCAGGGAGAAAATTCTCATCCCCATGTTGGGTATTAATGAGTGTGGTGTGATTGTTTCAGGCCTTTCTTCCCAGTTACCTATCAGGGCACAAGGGTCTTTTTCATCCAAAGCACCTGGGGTTAGTTTCTGGCTCAGTTAATGCTTGTTGAATTCATTAGAGTAAGTCTTATCAGGTTCCCGTTGGTCTTCTGTCCATGGTTTTCCATGTCCATGGATTCATCCAACCACAGATGTGAAATATTTTATTCTTGTGTCAGTACTGAGCACGTGTGGATTTCCTTTTCCTGTGGGGCTCCTAAGGGTGTAGTGTAACAACTGTTACGCAGCACTTTGTTGCATTAGACAGTGTGAGGAACGTGGGGAAACTTGGAGAATGTGGAGGATGCGCAGCTCATGAGCAAACCCCTCACTGTTTTGTTTAAGAGACCTGAGCACCTGTCTGAAGGTTTGGGTGCCCACTGGGTGTTCCGGAACCCATCTGCCACTGCCGGGATGCCGTGTCTGAGCAACAGTGACATCTGGTGGCTGGAGTTGGTTCTGAGCACATTTACAAACTCCCTAATGGAGCACATCAGACATGGAGAGGCCCAGCTGCTCACTGACCGCAGTGGTCCTGGAAACCACGCCCCTGTGTGTAGATGAGGGCCTGAAGCCCAGAGTCCCGGGATTCACAGTTCAGGTTCTGTTCCTATGTAGATCTGCAGCCCTCTCCCTCATAGCTGCAAGGCCAAAACAAAGCCAAAGGGTCGTGGAGTAGAAGGTGCTGCATATCAAGCAGCAGAGCCTAGGAACCATGTTCTCCATCCTGGATTTAGGAGAAAAGGAAGAGCCCCGGCCATGATAAAATGCCATGAGGCCTGTGAACCTAGCCAAGTTCAGGAAGAACCAGCACTGTGCGTATGCCTGAGTCCCGGGTTCCAGGACTCTGCTTTCCCCTCAGCCACCTGCGTGGGGCAGGGACAAAAGAGGAAAGTTACCGTAAGTGGGTCAAGCTGAGGCCATCCTCTCTCTCCAGTATTCTGGGCTGTTTCCGGTGTAACTGGATGACTAAAAGTTCATCTTCAGCAGAAGCTACTGTCTACCTTGCTGGTGCCCGCTTCAGGTTTACGTTTCTGTCAGCAACTCCTCCAGCTTCCACCATCTCCCCATGCTCTGAAACTTAGCCGTGTCCTTCCTCCAGTTCTTCAGAGGACCAGTCACCAGGCCCTGCCAGCTTGTCTCACATCTGTCCCCTCCACTCCCTGTGCCTCCACTTTTAACGTAGGCCGGGAATCTGTTACTGTCCCCTTGTGCTAGTGAAGATTTGTAGCACGAATCTCAAAAGTCTTATTAATAAAAACAAACCCGGAGCCAGGTACTAGGGTGAACGCTGAAAGATCAGAGAAACAGAACCAGTCACAGCCACCTCACCTCGCCAATTCTTCAGCTGATCCTGTTTCCTCAAACTAGAAGCCTCTGAGTCCTCATCCAAATGGATCTCAGCTGAACTGTTGCTCCAAGCCTGAAAGCTTAACCAGCTCTAGTTCCTGGTCTTCACGCCTTATATACCTTTCTGCTTCCTGCCATCACTTCCTGGGATTAAAGGCATGAGTCACCATGCCTGGCTGTTTCCAGTGTGGCCTTGAACTCACAGAGATCCAGACGGATCTCTACCTCCTGAATGCTAGGATTAAAGTCACATGCTACCACTGCCTAAACCTATGTTTAATATAGTGGCTGTTCTCTGACTCCCAGATAAGTTTATTGGGGTGCACAATATATCAACCACAAAGATTTGTTTGTCTCAGCTCTTTAAGGGGGAGGCTGAAGAGATCCACGCACAAACTGTGTCTGACTGGAAATGCAAGTCGAATGCCAGTAAGTGTGTAAGGCACTGGGGGCCCAGGCAGCAGAACAATTACCGAGATCAGGTTGTCTCCATGTGTGGCTGGGAATGTGGCCAGTGGTGAAGCATTTGTACACTGTATTTGAGGCCCTGGGTTCAATGTCCAGCACCAAAAAGAAAGAAAAAAGCTACATAAAAACATTAAACAACAACAAAAACCCATGACATGAGCTGAGAATAAAATAGAGAAGTTTGGGAGGAAAATCGCAGTGTATTCCCAGTCCAGTCCAGTCCAGTCCAGTCCATTGTGCTAATGGCTAGGTGAAGGGCCAGGGTAGACCTCATCCAGCTGGGAGGTCACTGGGTCTTGTCAGAACACTGAGCAAGTCAACACGTGATGACTGAGCTCTCCATATACACAAACACATTTTAGACATCGCTCCATTGGTGGAATCAGATCTTCCTGTAACCAAAATGATGCACCACTAGAACAAAATGTCCTAGGGTCTAGAGAAAGCTGGGGGCCAGCGAAACTCGGGTCCATCACAGGCTGAAGAGGCAGACCTTCCATCAAAAGGCTGGAGTCTGAAGAAATCGAACTTTTTAATCCTCTGGGGCTCCTGAGTAAGAAGCTGAGGCAAAAAAAAAAAAAAAATGCCTCAAGGCTGTTGTCTCTGCTCCGAATCTGCTCACAGCACCTCTGTGGTGGCTCTTTGGGCCCAATAAGGGTCTGCTCCTGGGGAAAGAGCTCTGGACAGGGGCTTCAATGCCCAAATGTAAGCTTTTGGCTCAGTTTACATGCTGTGGCTGGGACCCAAGAGATACTCAGGCCAGGGTAGATTGGATTTTGGACCTCCGAAGCTGAGGTGGAGCTGGATGGGTGGGTGCCTTGGCCTTCAAGCTTCAGTAGAACTCCCATGTGAAGTAGGACAGCTAGGGATGCAGTAGTGTAGACCGTGGGTGCTTCCCACACTACAAAGCTCTTCCACAGCTGTTTGATTCTCATAGCAATGGTAATACTGCTGTTTAAGAAAATGGAGGAAACTAGAGACATGGCTCAGTGGTTAAGAGCAATGGCTGCTCTTCCAGAGGACCCAGGTTCAATTCTAAGCACCTAGATGGCAGCTCACAACCATCTATAATTCCAATTCCAAGGGATCCAATGACCTCTTCTTGTCTCCTCCGGCACCAGACAAACACTTAGTCACATAAAATAACTTAATTTAAAAAATGAAATGAAGTTTGTGACTTGACTCATATCAGAGTCACTTTTCTGTTCATTTTAGTTTCTCATTAAGCAGAATGACTTTATGCTTATTATTTGTAGGAGGAATATAATTTCAGTGAGGGAAGCCTATTCGATGACCTTGTTATATTCAAAAAGATAAATCATGTGAGCTGGGATGTTGGCTCAGTTGGTAAAGCGCTTGCCTTGCAAACCTGAGGACCTCAGTTCAATGCCATGAACCCTTGTAGAAAAAGTCAAGTGTGGTGCTTATGCTTGTGATCCCAGTGATGGGGAGGCAGGCAGGCAGACAGCCAGATTGGTGAACCTGGGGCCATCGAGAGGCCTTTCTGTTGCTGTGGAAAATGCTCTGACAAGCCAGTCAGGAGGAAGAGTTGATCTTAGCTCACAGTTCCAGGTTCAGTCCATCACTGCAGAGCACTCAAGAGCAACGAGATGAACGCATTCTTCCCTACTGACCAGCTTACTGTTTCTATCCTTCTACAATTCAAACCCCTAACCCAGGTGTCACCCACAATTAAACAAGACAGTAGCCCACAGGCCACCGTAAATTAGACAATCCCACTGAAACTCTCTTCCCAAGTAAGACTAGACTGTAACAATTGACAAAACTATCACATCCTGTCTCAAACCGGATGAACGGCTTCTGAGGATCAACCCCAAGGTTAGTGTCTGGCCTCCACAGGCATGCACACAAATAAGTTTGCTATGAGATTGTTTCTCCCAGAAATGTCAGAAGCTACACCCATGAAGTTTCACCAACATGGCTGCCTAAGCATAAACTGATCAAAATGATTTCAACAAACATGCTAACATGGAGAGGGAGAAGTTCACAAGGCCTCAACCCTGGACAAAGAACTACAGGCAACTACGGAATGCTGAGGCCAGGAGAAGAAGTCTCCTCAGAGAAGAGCACACATAGTTTGTCCACTATCAAGTGGTCAGTCCTGAAAACATACATACAAGTGGCATTATTAAATTAAAAAGAGGCCATAAATTTGAAAGGAAGCAGAGAAGGATATGTGGAAAGGTTTGGAGGAGGGAAAAGATGTAATTATAATCTCAAAAAAATTTTAAAAAGAGAAATGTTAAGTCATGTCCCAGTTGCAGAATATGAAGAGTCAATGGGAATATCAAATGTTTAAGATGTTCTGTTTTCTTTTTCTGTTTTTTTAAGGTTTTTTTTTTAATTAAAGTTTTTTTTTTTATTATGTATAGTGTTCTGCCTGCATGTATGCCTGCAGGCCAGAAGAGGGCACCAGATCTCATTGTAGATGGTTGTGAGCTACCATGAGGTTGCTGGGAATTGAACTCAGGACCTCTGAAAGAACAGCCAGTGCTCTTAACCTCTGAACCATCTCTCCAGCCCCTGTTTTCTTTCTTGTGTTTAATCTGAGTATTTTATGTTTCTGAAAATATGTTACAAATAGTTGAGATGAAAGCATGCTACATAATCAAGGGCCAGTGAGATGGCTCAGCAGGCAGAAGAACCCGCTGCCAACCCTGATGACCTGAGTTCCACCAACTACAAATCGTCCTCCACGCATATGCATGGCATAGGTGCCCCCAGCAAATAAATAAAATGTAACTTTAAAAGTTAAAACAGTCAAGCAGTATTCTACAAATACTGGTTAGCAAAACGGGGTGCCGGGGCTGGGATAACAAAGTGAAGATGGATTCACATTCTCTTGGCTTCTTGAATGATAGAGCATCGAGTTTATAAACTACAGGACATTTTCAGACTAAAGAAAATAAATGTTCCCGGTCTTGTGAGAATGGGTTAGTAGAGCGTCCTTATTGAAAGCAATCCTTAGGAGCTGCAGGGATGACTGGTTAAGAGCGCTGGCTGCTCCCACAGAGGACCTGCATTTGACTTCTAGCACCCATGTGGCAGCTCACAACTGTCTGTGGCTTAGGTTCCTGAGGACCTAATGCTCTCTCTGGCCTCTAGGCGCAGGCATGCACACGGGTCACAGACACACACGCAAGAAAACACGCATACACATAAAATGATTCGGTAAAAAGCAATCCTTCAGCACAAAATATTTTACACACACACACACACACACACTGTGGTGCTGGGGATGGAACCAGGGCCTCATACATGATAGGTAAACATCTAGTACATCTACATCTCCAGCCCTTTCTCTCTCAGGACAGGTTTCCCTGTGTATATAGCTCAAGCTTGGAACTCATTACAGAGCCCAGACTGGACTTGAATTTGTGATCCTCCTGCCTGTTCCTCCAAAGTGCTGGGTTTGCAGACAAGTGCATCCATGCCCAGCTTGAAACTTTCTAATACATACCCTAGGAGGCCAGCTTAAAATTCTGTATCTTCTGATGCAACGTATTCTCATCTTCATGGAAACCTGACTTGCTTCTGGGGACATTGCTATTCAGAACCCTTGAGTGCATGTGGCTCCTATATCCCCATGCCACAGTTTCCCTCGTGATTATGAAGTGAATGAGTGATTCATGCATGCTTCGTGACCCTGCTGCTTTGAGGCGCTGTCTACTGAACCCATTCTGCCTCTGTCCTGCAGGTTTCCAGGTCTCAACCTCAGCTCAACACACAGGCAACTGAAGAGCAAACAAAAGTCCTCTTAGTGTGTGCTTTCTGGTCACCTCAGCACATCTGCACTAGGAAAATGACAGAGGCACCACAGCCAGGAAAAGGCAGTGTGTAGTGGGTGTGGTTCCCTTGGAAGTTTAAATTTACCAAAATGTATGCTAAAGAAGTTTTGTGGAAGGCTGGAGATATGATTCAGCAGCTAAGAAGAATTCCTGCTCTTCCAGGGGGCCCAATGTCTTCTGGCCTCCATGGGCACATGCACACAGGTTGCAAATACACACACACACACACACACACACACACACACACACACACACACTGACAACGCAGCTTTATGAATGAGATGCTGCACACCTGTGCACACTGCTGCACTTCCAAGGGGTGGGCAGGGAGGTGCAGTGCTGTGAGGGCCAGTCCTGCACCTTCACGGGTAATGACGTGGACTCACTTTACGTGGTTGGGAAACAAAAGAAAAACAGCTTCGATACAGCTGAGGGCTTTCATGTTATGAAGGCTTGTGAGCATATCTGGAGGCCTCCCTTGGATCATCTTCCCTGTGCTTTGCTTCCCTTCATGGCTCTGAAATACAGCAATGTCAAACTAGAAAGTGCACCATCAAAAATATTTTATTTATTTATTTATTTATTTATTTATTTATTTATTTATTTATTTATTTATTTTTTCGAGACAGGGTTTCTCTGTGTAGCTTTGCACCTTTCCTGGAACTCACTCTGTAGCCCAGGCTGGCCTCGAACTCACAGAGATCCTCTGCCTCCCGAGTGCTGGGATTAAGGTATGCGCTACCACTTCCCGGCTGTCAAAAATAATTTTTAAAAAGTGTTTTCTTTTAAAAACAAAACCAAATTTCATTATTTTTAAAACTTCTAAAGATGCAACATAAAATAAAATAAAACGCACTAAAATTCTTCCATGCAGATATAATCCCTCATGTGTTGTTTCAGGTATGAGTTTTCTTAGTGATGTGTGCACGTTTGCGTGGGTGCAAATGTGCATGGGAAAGACAGAGTTTGTCCTCAGTGTTTATCCTCAACTGCTCTCTGCCTTTCGTTAAGATAGGATTTCCAGTGAACTTGAAGCTTAGAGATTTGGCTAGACTTGCTAGGAACATGTTGTCATCCGTGATGTATCCCATAATCACTTCTAATATTCCTGTAGTTCTGTTCTGTGCACCATTTGAAAAAAAAAAAGATTTTTTTAGATTATTAATGTTTGGCCTGCTGCAATCATCATCATAACACAACCTTCCCACCTTGTTTCATATTTTCCAAGGATACTATGGGTAACTACGCTTTCCAAAACCCTTGCAAGCCAGTAGGATATGCATCCTTGTGCAGAACTTTTTAAGAGACACTGCACACCCGTGGTGGTGCAGCTCGTCATCCAGCACTCAGTGGGGGCAGGAGGATCCAAAGTTCAACGTCATCCTAGGTTACAGAGTTTGAGGCCAGCCTGGAATGCATGAGACCTTGCCTTTAAAAATAAAATATAATATAATAAAATAAAATAATAAAATAAAATAAATAATAAAATAAAATAAATCCTTAAATAAAATACACTCTGGAAGAGTGAAAGCTTCAGGGGCGCGGTGCCCTCTTCCGTCCAGTTGGTGGGTGCAGTTTGGCAGCACCGTCCACTCAGTCCTTTAGGGGCTCTCCCGGCCCCCGTAGACGCAGGCGACCTGATTGGTTTCCCTGGTGACGGTTGCCGGGGCAGCGCGTGCCGGCGTCGGGAAGGGCGGAGGAAGCGCCAGCCGGCGGCCCTGAGGACAGATCTTGAAGCAGGGCCGCGGTAAGTGTTGTGGGGGCTGCAGAGGCCGGGAGCTTGGCGGGGACCGAACCGGTGGCGGAGAGTGGGAACCGAACCGGGAGCCGAGAGTGGGGGACCGAATTAGGGGACGAGAGTCGGGGGCCGAGTGGAAACCGAACCAGGACCCGAGAGTGGAGAACCGAACCTGGAGCTGAGAGTAGGGAACCGAACCGGGGGACGAGAGTGGGGACCGAACCTAAGTAAGATCCGGGCCGGGGCCGCGGCCGCAGCGAGTTGCGGACTCCGTGTGGGAAGGGCTAGTGAGGCAGAGGACAGACCCTCGTCCTGTGTGGGTAAGACCAGGGCGCAGGTCTTCTGCAGCTACCACTCAGCACGCGGCCTCAGGCCTCACCCCACCCCACCCCTGCATAGGCGCTGCTGCCCTGCCTGGGCTCCAGAGGCCTCAGGCTATTACTGGGGATTTATTACTATGGGGGCGGGTGAGTAGGGGGTAGGGTTGAACACAAGATGGAAAGTGTCGGCATGGTGGGAAGTGCTACTCAGGTCTGCAGTTTCTGGACCCTGCCCAGGCACTTAACAGAACGTCTTTTCCTTCTCCCTTTGGTCTTTTGAGTAGCCCCGACTGGTCCAAAACTTACTAGAAACCCCATGTTAGCCCCAAATTGACAACCATACTCACGTGTGAAGCCAGACTGGACTAAATACGAAGATCTTGTCTTAAAAAGGAAAACAGAACAAAGATTGTAAGGAATTATGGTTGTCTGTGGTTATCTAAGTATTTGTTACAATTACAGAGTATTATTATCTATAAAAGGCCAAATTCTTTCACTTTTTCTGGAAATATTAGTTAAGCACCTACCAAGTTCCAAACACTGTTAGGTCCTGTACCACGTGGCCATGAACAAGGTGGATGAATATGGCATGTCCTGGGGCTGGAGAGATGGCTCAGAGGTTAAGAACCCTGGGTGTTCTTCAAGAGGTCCTGAGCCATCTATAATGAGATCTGGTGCCCTCTCCTGGTGTGCAGCCATACATGCAGGCAGAACACTGAACATAATAAATAAATCCCGTGTCCTGCCAGCCATGGTGGCACATGCCTGTAACTCTAGCATCTGAGAGGTTAACGCAGGTGGGTGCCATGAGTGCCGTGAGTTTGAGGCAAGCCTGGTCTACACAGCAAGAGCCAGCACCAGCCACTGCAGGGCCCCGTCTCAATTAAAAACAAATGTGCGTCCTCTGTAGTGTATATACTTGTGGGAGAAAACAGACAAGTGGTGTGTAAAGTGTGCTACATGTCAGGTGACCTGGGAAGTGAGACCTAACTTAGAAGCAGGGATGGTAGTTCATACTCACTAACAGCCTGACGAAATTCAGAACCATCTAGGAAATACGCCCGAGTGTGTCTGTGAGGGAAGACCCACCATCCCATGGAGTCCCAGACTGAATCAAAGGTAGGAGATTGAAAGGGGGAGTGCAGTAACCACATTCCTCTCTCTGTCCTGATCTCTGTCCTTCCCCGCCATGGTTGCCTGTGTCCCCAAGACTGTGAGCCAAACTAAATCATTCCCCCCTCCAAGTGGCTTTTGTCACAGATTAGACACAGCAATGAGAAGGTGATTAATACACAGTTGGGAAAGGGGTGCAGGTCATTAGGGAGGCCACCCCAGAGGAGAGGCCCACTGGATCCAGAGATGCCCAGAAAGGAGCCAGGGAACACGTGGACAAAATATAGAGGGAACAGCAAGTGTGCAAGGGTTTGAGCTGAGACACCCCTAGTGACCTCGTGGGAGTGGAGGGAGAGAGCACACTGGGCCTGGCTTCGTGTGGAATGGACACGTTCCACTAGACAGTACAAGGCCACCCTGGCTAATGTGTCAAGAACAGACCGTGGTAGAGGGTGAGATAAGAGCGGATAAGGCCTGAGTTATGAAACTGTGGTAGTAGCCCATTAGCTGATGGTTGTTGGTCTAGGCCCTAGACTCTGGGGGTTGAGGTAGAGAAAGTAGAAAGAGGTTTACCAGAGGAGACTCCGGATGTCCCGCCACGGAGATGTCTGTCCACGCAGGCTAGTGGCACCATCACCACCAGCTGAGAAATGGAAGCAGCATCAATGTCCATCAGCAGAAAATGGATGAAGAAGATGTACATAAGGCAACTTTAGAAAAATGAAACCGTGGCATTTGCAGGAAAATGGATAGAACTGGAAATTATTGTGTTAAACAAAATAAGCCAAGCTTAGGAAGATGAATATCGCATTTCCTGTCATATGATTCCAGACTGTAGTATCTGTGTCTGGGCTGCTGCCGTGAAAGTAGAAATGATCATGAGCCTGGGAAGGGATCTAAAGGTACAGAGGAAAGAGGGTGACAGGAGACACAGGGCACAGAAGGGACTGTTGGGGGAGGGAGGGGGGCTCAGAGGATCAGCAGGAAGGAGGCGAGTAGCCCCAGTGAAGCCCACTGTGGTTGAGATCACGATTAGTTAAGATCCATTTTTGGCTCACAAAGCTGAAGTACAGGGTTGAGGGGCCACATGATGGCCTTGTTGCCAGAGTCTAAAGTGATTGAAGACATGGCATGGTGAAAGACAGAGAGTATGTTTGCATACACGCATGCATGTGTGAATATGTGTGTGTGAGTCTGTGTATATGTTTGTGCATGGATAGCAGTTTCTTAGAAAGGCAAACAAAATTGTATTACAGAACCAGCATTTTCACTTCAGGTATTTACCAAGAGAAATGATTGTCTCAGTGTGGATGTTCATAGCAGTTTGATTCTGGGATAAACTGGAAACTATTCAGACTTCCAAGTGGCAGGTAGAACTATAGGTCAGTGTGGCGTCTAGACATTAAAATGCTACACAGGGGCGAAAAGGAATGGCCTGAAACATGAAGCAGTGGGAGGGGATATCTGAAAGGTGGCACTGGGCAAAAAGAAAACCTACCCACTGTGTGACTCTGGCCCTGTGAAATTCTGCAGAAGGCAGAACAAATCAGCAGAGCAGCTGGGGTGGGGACTGCAAGGGTGTGTGAGAGCAAGGGACCCTCGGGAGCTTTGGGTGTGATGGAGATGCCTTTCGTGGTAGCGTGGCCTAGCTGAGGGTCGTATCTGTCGGAAAGCAGAATAGCAGCTATGGTGTGGGGGATTGATGTGTGGGCCGGGATACGATTGTGGCGTAGGGATAAGTGGAAAACTAAGGATGCCCTGGGCCCCTGCAGTAATTAACTGGCAGTAGACAGTCAAGCAGGAGAAAAGGCCAGGTGAGTTATTTGACATGCCCGCATGCGGCACATGCTGCTGGCTCTGAGTAGTAGATGAGCATCCAGGGCAGAGGGAGCCAGGGAATATAGACGTTTCGGGAGAGATGGATGGCCCCAGGAGATAGGAATTATCTCCTAGATTCTGTTTGGAGTTGGGAGGAGACTGAGACAGACAACATCTTGGGACAAACTCCGACTTTGATATTGATAGTGAAATTTCAGAGAGAACAGAAAACAAGGGTGGATTTGTTGGTGCGTTAGGCCCTAAGGTAGATACGGTTTTTGTGTTGGTTTGAGCCCTCCCCTTGCCTGTGGAAAGGGAAGAACAGACATGGAGCGAGGATGCAGGCCAGACCGACCGACTCTAAGGGCTTGTCTTCTGAGCACCAGCAGAGGGTCACCTCAGCAGCACGGGTAGAAAGACTTGATGTATGTGCTTTGATGGATGTGAATTACACCTCAGACAAGTTGTTTGTGTGTTTATTTATTTTTGGCTTTTGACACGCAGGACCATATAGCCCAGGCTGGCCTTAAACTAATTCTCCTACTGAGATCCAAAGTCTGGGATTGTAGACATGTGTCATCCACCCAGATCTATCCCTCAACTTTGAAAGAAGAAATGATAGCTGGGACCGATTTTCCAGAGATGGGGATCTAGCTGGTCTGAGGATGGGCCCAGACACCGTCCGTTTTGGCAGCCCCTGTGAGAAGCTGATGTGCATCCGGAGCTGGGAGGTGCTGACAGAAGGGCCAGGCAGTCTCTGCCCAGCCCTGGCTCTTGGTGATTGAGGTGAAGGATTCTGGGTGTCTCCTTGGACTCACTGATGGCTCTATGAGAACCTGGGCCTCAGATGGCACACGTCGCCACAGGCCAGCTGTGCAGTCACCTTCTGGTTCCTCTGTCTTCAGGGCAGGATGGCAGCTGAGGAAAGCTCAGCAGACACTCTGCGACTCCAGTTCAAGGCCATGCAGGAGCTGCAGCACAGGAGGTTACAGAAACAGATGGAGAAAAAGAAGGAGAAAGAGCTGAGCTGTAAAAGCAAAGTTGACCAGGAGGAGCTTGTGGAGATCCCAGACAGCCTCAGCCTCCTCGACACAGAGGAGCAGAACCTGAAAAACATCTTTGAGAAGAGGTAAGGACCTCCTCAGCAGCATGCAGGACGGTGGGGAGGGAGGGGACGGTGGAAGGGAGGGGACGGTGGGAAGGGAGGGACAGTGGAGAGGGAGGGAGGTGGGGAGGGAGGGAGGGGAGGTGGGGAGGGAGGGAGGGGACAGTGGGAAGGGAGGGGAGGTGGGAGGGGCTGTGGGGAGGGAGGGGATGGTGGAGGGGGGACGGTGGGGAGGGAGGGGTGAAGTGGCTGCTGATATGGACAGCTGGCTCAACTGGACAAGCATTTGTCAGCTCATAGTGGTTTGGCACAGATAGCTGAGGCCTCTTGTAGCCGACAGGGCTCTGCTTTCTGGATGCGAGCCGCTGGGCCGTGTGCGTGCGTGCGTGCGTGTGTGTGTGTGTGTGTGTGTGTGTGTGTGTGTGTGTGCCAGATGGAGGACTGTAGACTCCTCAAGCTGTGGTTTATTGGTCGGGAGTTTCTTTCGGAGTCACCTTTAAAATCCATGTTTCTTAAGGAAAGGGATGGAATTGATAGTTTGTAGTCATCCTGGTTCTGCCTGGCTTCCACCTCTGCCAGCATCCCACATACACCCTGAGAGATAGCAGCATGTAAACACCACGTTGTGAGGCTGTGCAGATTCCTTACTTTTTTTTTTTTTTTTTTTTTTTTTTAATCACTGGTAGGAAGGTTAGAAGATGTCCAGAATCTTCCCGGTGCTCTGGACTTGACAGTGCCGTGGGCACACACAGATCCGCAGGCTGATGTGGCACCTCCGGCTGGCTTTGTACCAAAGACCAAAGCCACTGATGAGTTGTCTCTCTTCTAGTTTTGCTCAGAATCTATTTTTGCTGGCTTCAAACTGTACACACACAGATGCACCAGTACACGTGGACACACACGCTCACAAACACACACAATGAGGGTTTTTATAGAACCCATATGAAGAAATAAGCAACGCTGTCCAAGCCTTCCTACATGGTGCATCCACACTTAATCAATTACTTTTCAGTCTTATTTTGTGCAGACAACTTTTTAGTGCCCCCAGGTGCCCAACCATGGTACTACAAGCCTAGCAAGAAGCAGGACACTGGGCCCTGGTTAGTGCCTACACCTTTCCCATACAGGGTGCTGGAAGACGAAATCCAGCAGCTTCGTAGTGAACTCAGGGAGACAGTCGATGAGAACGGGCGACTGTACAAACTGCTGAAGGAGAGGGACTTTGAGATCAAACACCTCAAGAAGAAAATAGAAGAGGACAGGTTTGCCTTCACAGGTAACTCCTCCACGGCTGTGCAGTCCAGGAGGGTGGGCCTGGCTGTCCTGTAACTCCTCCACAGCTGTTCAGTCCAGGAGGGTGGGCCTGGCTGTCCTGTAACTCCTCCACAGCTGTGCAGTCCAGGAGGGTGGGCCTGGCTGTCCTGTAACTCCTCCACAGCTGTGCAGTCCAGGAGGGTGGGCCTGGCTGTCTTGCAGGCTCCAGAGAGCAGGCAAGGGTCAGGTGGTCACAGTGGTCTATGGAGTTGCTGGCAGGTCTGTTTCTCCTTGGTGCCTGGCTTGGACGTTACCCGCACTGCTATATGCTGCAGAAGTCTGGGACCCAAACACCCTCAGCAGCTGGCATGCTGACCCCAGCCCTGTAGGTCTGGGCTACACTTTGTTTCTGCTGGTGAAGATTTTGGCACCAGAGCTGTGAGAGACTGGTCCTGCAGGTCTTGGGGTAACCTTGGCCCTGTGAGTGTGTGCTAGGCACAGGCTCTGCAATGATGCCTCTGACTTTAGCCATGTGAATTGTTGAGGACTCTGGTCCTGATGACACAGTGCTCCTGTAGACCACATCATACTTCCCAGATAGCTGTTAACAGAAAGCTAGTGCCATCTACCATAGGGAGCAGCAGGGCTGACCCTGCTCTTTCCAGAGGCCCTCCCTGTCTCCCTGAACAGTTCTGACTCCCATCAGGAGGACCACAGCATCCTAAAGGCCATGGGTAGCTGGATGCACCCACTCCCTCCATTCTTTGGCTTTTCCTGTTCGGAACAGAAAATACAGGAGTCAAGGCTCTGGTTTGTGAGGACAGACACTCAACTTTGCTTCCTGTTGCTCAGGGGCTGGGAGGTGGGGGGCTGTGGTTAAACCAGTGAGCTCCAAGAAGAGCAGGAGATCCATGTCCACCAACAGGGCCTGGGGTGGTCCCTCCTCCCCAGCCTGTCCTGTGGTTCCATCTCCACCATCTGCCAGTGCAGACTTGGCAGCTTCGACTGACTCTTCCTGAGACTGCTCAGCTCCACTCTCCATGCTGAAATCATCATTCAGCCCTTGCTTTGAAGAGAGAAATCTGGCTGGTCCTTGTTTGTCTGTTTTTTTTCCCCTTCCCTCCCTCCCTCCCTCCCTTCCTTTTTTTTTTTTCTCCTGTCTCCCTCCCCTCATCTCCTCTCCCCTCTTTTCTTCCCATCACATCTCTGTGTAGTTCAGGCTGTCCTGGAACTTGGCCTTCCTCAGCCTCCTAAATGCTTGAATTACTAGTGCACCACCAGGCACAGCTCCATTTCCTGTTTGCCTTAGAATTACACCAAGCACAGCATACACTCCAGTTAGAATTCCTTCATCCACTTGCCAAAGACTATGGAAACTAGCACCATCTAGGTCCCTTTGTGTCCTGCTTGCGTATTACAGCTTTGTGTTTTGTTTTTCCAGACAAGATCTCATGTAGCACAGGCTATACTCTGTTTCTTTGTGTAGCTAACGCAGGCCTTGAACTCTTGATCCTTCTGTTTCATCTTCCAAGTACAGGCATTGCAGACACGAGCTGCCACACCACTCCGATGTATGCTATACCACCTGTATGGAAGAGCCCGTGGTCAGTGCTGAGACTTCTGCTTGTAGTGATCACATATTTTCAAGACTGTCTTCACTCACCCCTCTGCTGCCATGTCTGTCCCCAGGGTTGCAGCTTCAGAGGTGAGGCTGTCCTGGAGGAAGGACTTAGGAACGCATGGAAAGGATGTTTGCCGTTCTCACGGGCTCTCTCCCTGCTCCTCCGGCTTCCTTGGACAGTCTTCTGGTGGCTAAAAGCAGATTTTTTTTTGTTGTTGTTGTTGTTGAGTCCCATGAGGAAATTAGCTCCCAGGGAGACCATCCCTGGATCATTCCCGTTTCTTCTCTGGAAGCTGTCAGTTGTTTCTCTCTGGAAGCCTCCTCCACGGACTCTATTCCATGAGAAACGTGGGTGTTTACACTGTATCTTACCCCAAACTCAGCTGAAATGGAGTTTCTTTACCTGCTGGAGGCTATGACTTTCTAGACACCATGCTTGACTCTCTGAACAGCTGTGTAGATTTGAGGTGCAGGTTGTATTTTTAATGAACTTGCCATTTCTTTCATTTTAGGGGCAACTGGGATGGCTGGAGATCTAGTTGCTACCAAAATCGTTGAACTGTCCAAGAAGAACCGGGGGCTGATGGCAGAGGCCGAGAGCGCGAAGGCCAGAGTAAAGCAGCTGACTAATCGCATCCAGGAGCTGGAGCATGAAGTGAGGGCCTAGGCTGCTCTTCTTCGGGAGGGCGCTCTAGAGAGAGGCCACACTTGGAGGTCACAGGGCACAGGGTTTGCAGTGAGGTCCCCAGTTCCTGCCACATCCAGAGAGAGGGGGTATGACAGGCAGCCAGGGGACGCTGGCGGCTGAGAAGAAGCCTGGCATGGTCTGGCTAGGGAGATGGACACAGAGCTTCCCTGTGAAGCCTGAAGTTGCTACCATGCCCCTAACTGTGCCTGTCTCCCGTCCACCAAGTGGCCACAGTGGTGGTCCTGCTGCCAGGTTTCCTGAGAATTGAATGATGTGGTATTTCTAAACTGCTTAGAACGGAGCCTGGCACATAGAAAGCGCTAGATAAACATGTGCTCAGTCAGCTCCCAGAAACCCCTGCTCATCTGTAGCTACAGCCAGGAGTAAGGACCCTGCTCTTGTCTCCCCTTTCTGCTGTCCCTCCCCCGGGCCAGCCAGTTGTTCTGGGTCCTCAGGAGTTGGGGAGGGTTCCGTGGGCCGAGCGAGCCTTTGCAGCCTTTCCTGAGTCTGAAGTCTAGTTCCAGGCCCTGCATGACCCACCCTGGCCCTCACACTTGGCACTGAACAAGATTTTCTTCATCTTGGGATGTATTTCTAGAGAATTGGCTCAGAGAATGGTGCTAAAGCGGAGCTGAGAGTTCTGCATCTGCATCTGAGGCAGCAGGAAGAGAGAGCAGCACTGGACCTGGCTTGAGCTTCTGAAACCCCAAAGCCCACCCCCCAGTGACACTCGAGGCCATACCTGCCAATTGTGCCACTTCCTAATAGTGTAGGGGGGCCATTTTCATTCAAACCACCACAGAGAGTGTGGCTGTGCTGCGGTTATTATTAAGGTCTTAGCAGGTCCTTGGGCTGCTCCAGGGAGCAGGGCTGACCACCAGTCGACTGCTCCCATTCACATTCCTTCCATTAGTGATCCGCCAGTGAGCCAAGGGCCCCGACACCAGGGCGGTGGCCACACCCGCAGCAGCAGGTGCTCACAACCAACTATTAATACCAGGTCTGCTTTTCAGCTGCAGATGGCACCAGCCAGGCCACCGGCCAAGGGGACCACTGACACAGAGGACAAGCCACTGAGGACCCAGACGGGAGACAGAGCCTTGGTACGAGTTCTCCTCTGTGCTGGGTCTGTAGGTAGCCGTCACCTGGGCCTCCCCTCCCAAGGGGGTTCTCGGGTACCCTGCCATGGTCCCCTACCCATTGCTCAGCCAAGGGCTCTTCTCTGCCACTGTGGCCACCTCAGAGCCAAGGGCTCTTCTCTGCCACTGTGGCCACCTCAGAGCGGCCCAAGGAAACAGCTCTGTCTATGCCCTGTGGCCAGGATGCCTGGCAGAGGCAAGAGAAGGCCCATCCTGAGCTAGTTTCCTTGAGGTTGGGAGAACTGGTAGAGCCGGGGCCTCCAAGGCCTGGGGACACAAGACCGGGGGAGAAGGATGATCTACCTACTGCCTGCTCCCAGGTCGACATCTCCTCTGTCACTTCCTCACAGGGAGAGACCCACAAAGCCTTACCCAGCAGACAGGCTTGCTCCCAGCTCCTCAGAGAATCCTGTTCTTTTTCCCCTCTAATTTGTATGCATGTATATGTGTTTATGTGTGTGGGAATGCATGGGCGTGTGTACATGTGCATTTATACATGTGGAGGCCAGAGGACGACCTCAGAAATAGCATTCACTCCCGTGAGATGGGGTCTCTCACCGATTAGTACGCGCTGGCTGGTTGAACTGTCCAGCTGAACCGGGGGTCCTCCTGTCTCCCCAGCACTGGGATTACAATGCCAGCTGCCCACGTGGGGCTCGGGACTGACTTCAGGTCCTCAACTGGGGTTTACCAGTTGAGCCGTCTCCCTGTCCTGTGAGCCCCGTCCTTTGTAAGGCGCCGCAGCCTTGGGGGCCTGTGCACACTGCAGCCTTGGGGGCCTGTGCACACTGCAGCCTTGGGGGTCTGTGCACACTGCAGCCTTGGGGGCCTGTGCGGCTCTGCAGATTTACTCCCCAGACCCATTTTTTAGCTAGTGAACATGCCAGAAAATTTAGCCCACCCATGTGCCAGGTGGTGGTGGAGCAAGACTTTAATCCCAGCACTGGGGAGACAGAGGCAGGCGGATCTCGGTGAGTTCAAGGCTAACCTGATCTACAGAGTGAGTTCCAGGATAGCCAGAGCTACACAGAGTAACCCTGTCTCAAAAAAAAAAAAAAAAAAAAATAGGCCATGTGAATGTAGCTCCATGAAAAGGTAAGCTTGACAGGGATGTAGAGCCCAAGTCAGACTAAACTGCCAGGGGCTTCTCAGGAAGCCAGACCAGCCGTGGCAGAGGGGGTCAAGCCCCAGGACTCCTGGCTCAGTGCTCCTTTTCCTGCCTCACGTACCCTCTTGTCCATGCCTCAGGATCAGGCCACCACTAGCTGATCTTGAGAGAAATTCAGTCCTGGGTGTGCAGCGCCCGAAGGGGTGTAGGGATGAATGTGTAAACCAGTGTCGTTGCTGGGGAGACACCACAGTGCTTTTTGTGGAGGTGGACAGTGTTCTTCACAACCCTTCCTGCCAAGGAAAAGGCCAAGCTGTCCTTGACTCATTCAGGTCATCGAGGTCCCTTGACTTGAGTTACCCTGGGTAACATTGTTGTGTCCCTTGTTAGCCTGAGAGGATCATCTGCCTTGTCATACAGTGATTCAGACCTGGCTTCTGTCCACAGAGGGTCTAAGAGGAAAAGGAGCAGCCATGCAGAGAGGTGTGACGGGTCTTCAGAAACAGGCCCGGCCTGGGTTGGCAACAGGAGGTTACCCTCCATCTGTGGGCTAGCGGGTGGTGAAGGTGCCATGCTCTGGTGAAGCGGATGGTGAAGGCACCAGAACATTCTGCACAGCTGGTTCACCTGGATGCCAGCTCACCTGGATACCAGTTACATTGCCTTTGGTTTGAGCCCAGCGCCCACACACAGGAAAGGACACTCACCAACATAAAATGTGTTGGGGACCCCTTTGGGGCTCTTGAGTGGCCACTGGAGCAGGGGTCGCAGATGGACTCTGTAGCCAACCTCAGGAGCCTGAGTCTCTGATAGAAGAGTATGCTAGGCTACAGATCTCATCATCTCCAGGCTAGGAACTTTCCCTGCCGTCTTCTGCTCAGAGACAGAACAAAACCATGTCTGGATCATTGGACCCCAAGGGACAGCTGCACTATAGAGGCCTGCATCTCACTGCACATTCTGGCCCTAGTCCCCTCTGAAATACATTCCAGAGTGCCTTCTACTCTGCAAGAAGTGTCAGAAGATTGTGCTGTGAGCAGTCAGCAATGCCTGTTCCCAGAGCACTGCGCCTGTTCCTTCCAAAGAGACAGTCTGTGATGGGGGCCAGGCCAAAGCCCAAGGTGACTGGAAGGGAGAATGGGCCCAGCTCCCTGGATGCCATGTGGTTCTAGTCCCCTTGTCAGCTGCCCACCTAAGCCAAGAGGCCTTGGCACACTTCCCACGTGCCTCCCACGCACCTGAGGCTAGCATGAAGCACTTGTGT
The DNA here is from genome assembly GCF_004664715.2 of Peromyscus leucopus. Lineage (NCBI taxonomy): Eukaryota > Metazoa > Chordata > Mammalia > Rodentia > Cricetidae > Peromyscus > Peromyscus leucopus. The sequence continues at coordinate 110,460,479 of NC_051069.1, read as the reverse complement.
GTGGTGAGGAGCTGAGGCCTGGAGTGGGCTTCACAGCCTGGCTCTAGCTCCAGATGTTTCCTGTGTGTTCTGCTCACGCTCTGACAGCCTTCCCAGATGCTACCAGATCCCAGAGGTACAGGGACGCTCATGCATTCCTGCAGTGCCCAAAACAGGACTGTCAAGGCCCTAAGGTTCATGGCATGAAGCCCTGAGTACCAGGAGGGGGTGTTGCTTCTCAGCCAGGACGGATTTAAAGATAAGGATTAACAGAGAGAAGAAAAGGGGAGCGGCAGGCAGCCACAAGGGGAGAAAATGTATATTTTTTTTCAAGGACCTGTTTGCATGTTGTGGGATTCTCCACTCTGCAAATATTGTTCACATTGGTTTTTCACTTTTATCCTGGTAGTGGCGTTGAATGCAGTCAGGACTACTGGACCCCATGGCCACTGATTTTCAGTAGACTGTCCCAAGTTCCACGGAAGTCCGTAGACTTGGTCTGCTTGGCCTCTCTTTCATGCTAACATTTACAGGAGTTTCCGTTGGTGCCTGCTAAAGAAAGAGGCCAACCATTGTAGCCATCATTCTTTCCCCAAACCCAGGCCCCTGGTCCACAGGGCAGGAGCAGGGGTTTCAGCATGGCCTGATGGGTACTTAGTTTGCTATCCAGCCTCACTGTTGCCATGACAACAGCATAGCAACATTGACAGCAGGAGCTCAGATTGGGAGACATGGCCAGGACAGCAGGAGGACCAGGGTTCTAATCCCGATCCCCATCCCTGAGTATACCAGGACAGCTTTGCTTCTCTCTAGACTGGATTTTCATCACTGACAGAAGGAATTTGAATAGTTTGATCATGGAGGTCCCATGAATAATTACTGAGACAGAGATAGGCAGCATATATATTTTTAAATTATATTTATTAATTTATTTATTTTTGCGTGTGTTGGTGTTTACCCTGCATTTGTATCTGTGTAAGGGTGTAGGATCCCCTGGAACTTGAGTTACAGACAGTTGTGAGCTGCCATGTAGGTGCTGGGAATTGAACCCTGGTCCTTTGGAAGAGCAGTCAGTGTTCTTAACTGCTGAGCCATCTCTCCAGTGCTGACAGGGAGTATTTTAATCATTTGTTTCCAACATTTGCCTCAACATCATATCATCATCATCATCGCCATCATCTTGGAGACAAGGTCTCACTATGTAGCCCTGGCTGTCCTAGAACTTTTTATGTAGACCAGGCTGGCCTTGAACTCACAGAGATCCACCTGACTCTGCCTCTCTAGTGCTGGAAATGAAAGGTGTGCGCCACCACACCCAGGTCAGACATTATTTTTTGAAGAGGAAAGATGGAAGCAGACGCCCCTGAGTTCCAGCACGTGCCTTTCAGGGTGGTTGTCTCACACCGTATTTGCATTAGCACAAGCACACAGCACCCCGCTCTGCTGGCAGAGTCATGGCCCGCACTGACAGCTCTCACTCCAGAAGAAGAGGCCTTGAGTTGGGGAGTCATATCGTGCCTGCCGAGCTGGTGTGGCTTCCTGAAGATGGAAGGAGATGCTCTTAGCATGAGCCGGTCTCTGGGGATAGCAGAGAGTGGCCATACCCAAGGAGTGTCTGGAAGGTGTGGAACCTGCTGCCTTCTCTAGATGCTCCAGCCTTGTCCATGCATGTGTGTGTGTGCGTGTGTGTGTGTGTGTGTGTGTGTGTGTGTGTGTACACGTGTGTGTGCGTGTTTGTGTGTGTGCGTGTGTGTAAGGCGCTCAGCCCTGAAGCTGAGCCCCAGGATTCAGTCCATGCTCCTGCCTGTACTAGCCAGGTAATTGAGGCCCCTAACGCTTACCTTCTACCTCAGCTTTGCATCTCAAGGGGCTGGGGATTTCCTGACGACTTGCCCAGTGCCTGGAACATACACGAACAGTAGCCCTGATTGTCATTAGTATGTAGGTGACAAGTAACTGCTTTCTCTCTGTCCTTTCCAACCAGCCGGAGACCCCAGAGGTGAAAGCTCTACAGGACAGGCTTGCAGCCACCAACCTGAAGATGAGTGACCTACGCAACCAGATCCAGTCTGCAAAGCAGGAACTCCGTATGGCCCAGAAGGTCTTCAGAGTCAGGGTGTGGGACTTCTTATGTGGCCAGGGTTGGTCCCAGGAAAATCCTGATGGCCCCTTCTTCCAAAGCCAGGGTGCTCACTCCTGCTCGTGCCCTGTCTGGGGACAGAGTGGCTGGCTATTTGGGGGCTTCCCACTACCCTGGGGGATACCCCAGGACTGAGATTAGCTCTGCCCATGGGGGAGAGGCCTGGGAGCCTTCCCTGAACCTCCCCCAACCCTGCCCTGTGCCCTGGTAGACCCTAGATGTCCACTCAGTATGCTGCCTTGCCTGTGCCTCAAAAGGCTGCCTGGCCCTCCTGCTGCTCTCTGTGACCTGCAGTATAGAAAATGAACAGGGAATTTGTGCCCTAAAAGCTCTTTTCGAAGGAAAATGCTCAGGTGTAGCATGTGGGCCCCAGGGCCGGCTGGTCTGATCTGTTAGTATTGACATAGTAAATTCTCTGGCATGTGTCCTCCTTGCTGGAACCACTCAGACTGGCCAAGAGTTCCAAAACAGTGTTCTGTTGTGGAGACAAGGGCCAGAGACGCAGCCTGCTGGGTGGGGATCAGCTTGGTTTCATACGGAGGGTATTAGTTCTACCTCAAAGCCTTGAGGTAGGCCTAGCTTCACACAACTTTGGTGGCCATGATGCCGGGTGTTCCTTAAGCACATCAGCCTCATTTGATTCTTCTGTGTTCCCAAGAGACACTTGACAGTGGCTGCCACAAAGGGCCAGGCCCTGTGGCAGTGCGCTTCCTGAGCCAACCAGAATTCTGTGATAACAGGCGAGAGGTGCAAGGAAGCAGGCAATGGTGGCTCTGGACAGGGCAGTGCTGGAGAGTCGCAGAGAAAGGCAGAGCCGACCTGGGCCTTTGACATCAGAGCTTTGAGGTGTTTAGAAGGCCACGGAGATGAAGCAGGCCCTCAGGAAGCCCGCCCCACCCCTGAGTCCCATGCAGTGAGTGGCAAGAAGGTCCTGGGCAGCCCCTCTCCTGTCCACACTGAGCACCTTGCTTTATTTCAGGTTCTGGCCAATGAAGTTGGGGAAGATGTAAATATCCAGCAGCTCCTGGCCTCACCAGGGACCTGGAGGGGGAGGGCTCAACAAATTCTAGTTTTACAGAGTAAGGTGAGTGAGTCACCAGATGTCTCCTGGCCCTGAACAGAAGGCCTAAAATACCCCCCAAAACACCGCCATGACCCTCAATCTGGAGCACACACCACCACCCCAGGCCTGTGGGTCCCAGAGCGTGCCCTTGCAGAGCCGAGGGCTTTGCATCCCCCCCCCCCCCCCACACACACACAGCCTGATTTTCATTTGTTAGTGCATGCGCATCACTTACATAATCCTTTTCACATGCCTGGCCCTGGCACTTAATCAGCAGTCTTGAGTTTGATTTCCTTCTCTGCAGGCATGTTTTTCCCAAGTTCGTGTAAATTTGCGTGACTGCTGTAATGGTAGGCTTTTTCCAGTTTCATCCCAGAGGCTCACAGTCCTTTGAAAGTTTTTGGTAACCAATAAAACAGCCTGGTCTCCCTTTTTGTTTTCTAAGTATTTTGGCACACACCAAAGGAAGTTCAAAGCAGCAGCTCCAGAGCTGACTGTCTTGAGTTCAGATGCCAGCACTCCCTCACCACCTGTGGACCGGCACACAAATGACTGCCTCTGCCTCAGTTTCCACATCTGTATAGTGGGGATAACAGCAGCATCTGCTCCCCAATCCTTGGGCTATTGGCAGAAATGACTGTCAGCACGTGGGGGGGGGCAGGCGGAGGTCCTCAGCACAGGGCCATCTTGGAGGGAGCGCTGGGCAGTGGTTAGCTAAGGCTTACTACACACACACACACCCCACCGCCTCATTTTGCCTTTAGACTGAGAAGCTCATGGAAGGTGTGTGATTCCCTCCGTTCCTCGAGCATGCCGCCTGCATTCCCGGGCACCGGGCCCACACCCTCCTGGCTTTTTCCTTAGTATCTTTTATGAAGTCCATGAAGCCAGCATGAAGGGGAACAGCCACCAAAACTTTGGGGTCATAGAGGCATGAGTTTGAGTTTCCTCACCTTTAAGTGCCCAGCACATGTCAGCTCAAAAAATCCACTACCACTATTATTAAGCTGAATGTTGAATGTTTTCACTGTCAAATACATTTTAATGTCCTTATCTGCCTCCATACCACCTTGAACATGCATGACCTCATCTGATTCTTGGGGTAAGAAACACACACTAGAGAGAAGACTGCCTGTAGCCTGGTGCTGGGAAAGCTTAGATTCTTACCCTGTAAAATGTATCAGAGGCCTCAGGGTAAGACCTAAAACTCTGAAAATGCTCTACGAAGAACAGACGAAGCCCAGGCCTGAGTGGGATCCAAAAGCTGGAGACACAGAGGCAGGAACTGATGGGGTCAGCAAATGAAAGAACCCTCAGAGTGAAGGCGTCTCTGCCAGTTGACGCTCTGAAGATTAATATTCAGAGTATATAAACAACTCAAAAACTTTAACAAAAGAACAAGTAACTCAGTTTCTAAAATGTAACATGATTTCCACATACACTCTGAAGAAATGCAAGTGGTTAGCAAATGTATGTTTGTGTGTGTGCACACATGTACAGAAGCCAGAGTGGACATGAGGTGTTTCTCTCCACTGTACTGGGGAGTGTCTCCTGCTAGACCCAGAGCTGAAGGACTCAGCTAGTCTAGCTAGCTGGCCTGTCCCAGGCTCCCCTGTCCCTGTGTCTCAGGGCTGGGATTACAGGCAGGCACTATATCCACTGAGCCATCTCCCCGGACCCCACAAATACATGTTTTAAATAGTTGACATCCTGAGCCTTAGGGAAATACAAGTCAAAACTGCATTAAGATTCCATCTCGTCTAGTTAGGAGCACAGTCATGAAGAAGACAACATATGCTGGTGAGGGCGTGGGAAAGGGACATTAGACACTGCTGGGCCTGCACGTGGTGACCTGGCTCTTCCACTCCTGGATACATACTCAGAGGTCCCAGAGACACCTGCTTACTGTGTGGTCTCAGTCTGGGTGCCCATCAGTACATAAAGTACAGGCTCAGTGCATGAAAGGAGGATGCAGCGTGTATAAACTGGCATCTTAGCCAGAGAAAAAACAAAAGTGTGATATCTGCAGGAAAATGAATAGGATTTGAGACCATTATGTTAAGTAAAACAAGCCACACTCAGAGAAACAAATGTTTCATGTTTTCTCTCATAGAGGATTTTTTAAAAATGACCTGAAAGATGGACAATAAAGAGAAGAAAGCCAGGGGAGGGGAAGAGAGTGGGTATGATTCAGACAAGGTCACAAATGTAAGGAAGTGTCACAGAGAAACCCACTGTTTCGTACAATTACTATGAGTTTTGAGATTTATAATAAAAATGAATATTTGATTTAAGAAACAAAATCACCTGTGGCTTTTGTTAAAATATGGCTCCAGGCCTTTCCTGCTCCCGGAGCCCTGCATTTCGGTCTGGAGTGAACTCCAAGACTTGTCATTCCAGGAGAACTTGGGGGGCTTGCTAGGCTCAGGTGGGTGCTGGGGTGCACTATGCAGAATGTGCTTGTGGCAGAGGGTCCAGTAGCCTGGGCACAGTAACAAGGAGAACCTTTCTCGTTGACCCCGAATCCTCTCTTTTTCTAAACTAACCCTCTTGGACAGCTTCTCCATTTGCAGATCTTCCCAGCCTGGGCCCCACCCCGGAAGAGTGGCTCCGTTTTCAGTCTGGCAGAATCTCTCAAGGCACCCAAGTGGCAGGACCCATGGTCGTGGACCGGTGGGACAGCCAGCTTTACTGTCCTCAGGTCCGAGAGCTTGAGAAGCAGCTGGGACAGCGGCAGAACAAGACAGCGGCCTCCTCCAGCTCAGAGCTGCCTGTCAATCCAGACCCACGGAAGCTGACCGCACAGGAGAAAAACCTCCTGAGGATCCGCAGCCTGGAGAAGGACAAGCAGGAAAGCTGGGAGGTGAGGCGGCCCAGCCACGGGCTCCAGCACACAGCGGGGGGAGATCATAGCACCTACCGGGATGTGGCCATCCATCCCTACAGGCACAGACGCTGGACTCTGGGCCAGCTCTGTAAATGGCCTCACTCTGGGCCCATTCAGTGAATGGTAGGTGGTGGGGCCATGGCAGTTTGAGGGGAACTATACGTAAAACTTCCTGTGAAGGAACTGTGTTATGCAGGGGTGCAGAGTGTCATAATCATTGTCCCTGTTGGGGTAAAATGCCTGACAAAAGTGGTGTGAGGCAAGAAGGGCTGGCTTCAGCCTGCTGCTTGAGGTGAGTCCTTCCTGTCAGGGCAGGAAGGGCATGGTGGCCAGAACAGGAAGCAGGGGAGATGAGTTGCTACTGTGTGGCTGGCTTCCTCCTTTCCCCTTTTTATTCAATCTGGGACCTCACCTGTGGAATGTACTACCCACATTCAGGGTGGGTCTTTTCTCCTCTGCAGACATCCTCACAGGCATGCCCAGAGCGTGTCTTCAAGGTGAAATCCAGACACCTTGACAGTGATGATGAGCCCTCACATTGGATCACACCCCCAATTGTGGAATATGGTGGGGCCTGAAGGAAACCCTGCCAAGCTCTGAACAGGGTGGGTGGGCCAATGCTTCACCGCTGACTGGCAGACAGAGGCTTCCAACAGTGAGGCCTTCCATCCCCTCTCGCTGGGAAACTTCATCTGCCTGTGCCGGGGATGTCAGGGCCACACAGGCTCCTCCAGCCTCCTGCACTGTCGGGCATGAAGAGGGAAACAGGCCATCTGTAGGGTTGGGCACAGCTGGGTCCCCAGCATAATCACCAAGGCACTTTGAATTTGTGAAGAGACATGGTCCCCTGACCTTCAGACAGGTAACATGGTCTGGGGGAAGGAGGTGGGACAGAGGGTGTGATAACCTGTCTTAGTTAGGATCTCTATCGCTGTGAAGAGATTCCATGGCCATGGCAACTCTTATAAAGGAAAACATTTATTTAGGGCTGGCTTATAGTTCAGAGGTTCAGTCCGTTATCAGCACAGTAGGAAGCATGGCGGCATGCAGGCAGACACGGTGCTGGAGAAGGAGCTCAGAGTTACACATCTGATCCACAGACAGCAGGAAGTGACTGTGATACACTGGCCAGGCCCACCCCCGAGGGACACACCTCCAACAAGGCCACACCCACTCCCACAGGGCCACACCCACTCCCACAGGGCCACACCCACTCCCACAGGGCCACACCCACTCCCACAGGGCCACACCCACTCCCACAGGGCCACACCCACTCCCACAGGGCCACACCTCCTAACAGTGCCACTCCCTATGGCCAAGCACTCAAACACATGGGTCTGTGGGGCCATATCTATTCAAACCAACACCGAGGCAGAGTGACAATCCTCCTGAGATGTGACAAGGACTAACACCAAGGTAGGAAACTAACAGTGACAGGCTGGACACATGGGATGTGGAGGGTGACTCTTGGGTCCAGAGACTGGTGGACAGAAAAGGGAGATGTGGGAAGAATTTAAAGGACTTGCGGCCTGTGTGTGAGGAAGAGGGGCTGAGATTAGGGATGCTGGCGCGACCTGCTCCTAGCTGTGTTCCACGCTCTCCATAGGAAGATGTTTAGGAAGAACACCTGAGTCACAGCGGCCGTGGGAGGAGACAGGTCTAGGCCCATGACCTCCTCTATCGAGGTAGTCCCAAGAGCCTGTGGAGCAACAGGCGAACAGTGTCCCGTGCCTGCCCAGAGCTGGGTAAGGCCACCACGTCCTACCATTTTCTTGTCTATGATCTTTAGCTAGGCTGACGTCTTTCCAGCGATAATGAATCCAAGAAGAAGCCATTTAGTGCCCCACCCACCCCAGCGACTCGCTGTGAAGGACATAGCTAACCTGACTCTGCCCCTCTGTGAGCACACAGGACTCTTATTCTCCCAGCAGCTCCCACTTCTCAGCGGCAGCTCTTTAGGGAGTCCTCCTCTGACTGCCTTCTGCTCATGTCAGCTCCCCACATCTCAGTCTGTCCTGTGCTTGGTGTCACTCCCTAGGGACAGACGCTCTGCTTCACTTCTGCTTTGCCCCAAGCACCGGTCACACCCGTCACACCTGTCAGTCACACCTGTCAGTCACACCTGTCAGTCACACCTGTCAATCACACCTGTCAGTCACACCCATCACACCTGTCAGTCACACCCATCACACCTGTCAGTCACCCCCGTCACACCTGTCAGTCACACCTGTCAACCACACCTGTCAGTCACACCTGTCAACCACACCTGTCAGTCACACCTGTCAGTCACACCTGTCACACCTGTCAGCCATACCCATCACACCTGTCAGTCACACCCATCACACCTGTCAGCCACACCCGTCACACCTGTCAGTCACACCTGTCAGTCACACCCATCACACCTGTCAGTCACACCCATCACACTTGTCAGCCACACCCATCACACCTGTCAGTCACACCCGTCACACCTGTCAGTCACACCCATCACACCCGTCAGTCACACCCATCACACCTGTCAGTCACACCTGTCAGTCACACCCTCACACCCGTCACAGCGCACACAGTAAGCCCACAGGAAACGTGAGAACGGGCAATGAGTGGCTCTGAAAATGCGTGAAGCGTGTGAACGTCCAGTTTATAGTGGACAGAGCCAGGAGCAGCATGCAGCGGGGATCCCCATCCTCACACTAGGGACGTCGTCACAGAAGCCCTGCTAGCTGTGGGCCAGTGGTCACG